>NW_020954600.1:5607554-5757925 GCF_900497805.2 Vombatus ursinus | reverse complement strand
ATAGATAGATAGATAGATAGATAGATAGATAGATAGATAGATAGATAGATAGATAGATAGATAGACAGATGGATAGAGAGATAGATAGATAGACAGATAGATAGATAGATAGACAGACAGACAGACAGACAGACAGACAGACAGACAGACAGACAGACAGATAGATAGATAGATAGATAGATAGATAGATGATATCCCTAAACTCCTTTTACGACCTGTATGACTTTGGACAAGTTGCTTGATCTCTCTGAGCCCCAATGTTCCTAGGTGCCTATCATCTTTCTGCAGATGACTCCCACACCTAATTCTTAATGCCTCCCCTTTCTGTAAACATCTACTAAAATGAATCTTCCTGCTTGATTTCCTACTGGCATCTCAAATTGGAAATCTCCCAAATGGAACTTGATCTCCACCAATGTCCCCTAACATCTTTCCTCTTTTCCAAACTTTCCTGTTTCTATTGAGGTGGTCACCAGCCTCTCTTACCCTGGCTCAAAACTTTGCAGCAATTTTTGGATTCTCCTTTTTCTCTTATCTGCCAACATTTTCCCAGTCACCAAGTCCTATCATTTCTATAGCTATAAAATCTCTCCATTATGTCCAGTCACATAGTCACCATCTAGTTTAGGACATTATCATCTCTCAGCTAGATTATTTAATAAATTCGTTCCATGTCTTCTGTCTCTCCCCTCTTCAATCCATCCTAAAGTGTGGGTCTGGCTATTATCAGTACTCTTCCCAATCAATTTCAATGGCTATGTATTACTTCTGGAATAAAATGCTTATCATCTTTTTGGTGTTTATAGTCCTTTATAACCTTTATAACCTTCCTCCAAACTACCGTTCTTGCCTGATTATGTATTGCTTCCCTTCACACTCTCTAGAATTGAATCAAACTGTCCTTTTCACATTTTCTCACAGATGACAATGTCTTCATCCCTTTGCATTGGCTGCCCTTAATGACTGGAATTTACCCCCTCTTTACCTTCTTCACTTAGATTTCCTGGTGTGCATTCCTAAATCAGGTGAAATGGCACCTTCCACATGAATCCTTCAGGAAACGACATGGCACAGTGCAAGTCTAGAAGATCTGGGTTAAAATCCTGAATCTACTGTGTTCTTACTGTCTGTGTAACCTTGGTCAAGTTACTTCTTTTCTCTGGACCTCAGTTTCCTCATCTGAAAAACAACTTGCTGACCTTTGAGGGCCCTTTAGCTCTAACTCTATAATCCTGCACTCCTTTGTTGATTCCCTCAATTAGTATTGCTTTTTTCAAAAGCATGATAACTTTGTCATTATCTACCTATTTATCTATTACTACCTAACAAGTATCTATTAAATACTTTTTAAGTTTCAAGCAGTAGACCGATATACAAAGAAAAAGCAAAAAAAAAAAAACTGCCTCTGAGTTTACATTGAAATGGGGAGACAGTATATATATATATGTGTGTGTGTGTGTGTGTGTGTGTGTGTGTGTGTATGTGTATATGTATGTATGTATGTGTATATATGTATGTATATGTGTATGTGTGTGTTGAATTCATATATACATATATGTGTACGTGTGTGTGTGTATATATATATATATATATATATTAAATGCAGAGTAAATGAAAGGTAAGGGAGTCTTAAAGAGGAAAGTCAGTCAGAATCAGCTCAGTTAAGGTAAGCTGAGTTGAGCTTGGAGCATATGGGAGAACCTAGAGTGATAAAGAGATATTCTTTTCACTCTTGGGCTAGGTGGATTGGTTCTCAAACCAGACCACTTGGGAACACAACCCAAAACCTGGGCAAGAGGATGAAAAAATAAACATGCCTTTCCACTGTCCTCATCTATACCAAGGTTTATCTGGGCAGGCTCTGATAATCAAAGTCCAGAAAATGGAGTCCAGAAAACATCCAAGAGCAAACAGATAAATAAGCCCATAACTACTACTCAAAGATTAGTGCATTCTCCTGGATCCTCTCAGCCTTGTGCATCTCATATAACCTAGCCTTGCTTATCTCCAATCCCTCAACCATTCAGCAGCTGTAGCTGCCTTCAGTTCTCTACTGCTGCTCTTCTTATCCAGTCCCTCATTTCTCCTATTTGCCAACTGAAGCCAATTTATTAGTCTTAATTTATTTCAAGAAACTAAATTAATGCCCTCTTACAAGTTTAGTGGTTACTGGAAAAATGCCTTCTCAGCTACCCAGTTACAACCATCAAGTTAATAAACTTGACACCTAATTACAACCTACAAGCATACTATTATTAAGAACAGCAGTAACGAAAACACTGAGGATACCATTACTGTCCTTCATTCTTCAGCAAGGGCTGTCAGCCACCAGACTAAGAAAGGATAGGTAGGAGACTATAGGACAGAGAAGAGAAGAGGCAGAGGACCTCCTGCCCCTGACACACAAAGGCTAGCTTGAGCCATTCTTGGTGCAATGGGAAAGAAATGAATAGCCAAATAACTCATTGTTTTTGTTCCTTAAAATCCACGTGAGTCAGCACTTAGCACAGTGCCTGGCACATAGCAGATGCTTAATAAATGTTTATTGATTATTGATTGATGTGAATCCAGGAGCCCCCAAATGTCTCTCACACTGGTATGTCATGATATTGCTCAGTCTTTCTATATAGTCTGAAATTCTTATTGTCAGAATCCCTACTAGGTTAAAACAGCAAAGTCAGAGAGATTATTTCCCATGTGTAATTTTGAATACGTTCATGAATATAAGATGGTACAGAGGGAAAAGCACTGATTCTGGAGTCAGAGGGCCTGGTTCAAATCCTGCTCCTGCCACTTACTTGGGCATATGATCTTGGGCATGGGACTTAACCTCTGTAAGCCTCAGTTTTTGTCCTCAATAAAATAAGAGGGGCTGACTAGCAGGTCTCTGAGCTCCCTTCCACATGCAGATCTATGATTCTATGTGGTTATCATTTGCATTAGGACTTTAAACAAAATCCTAGTGCTATAATATGTTGATGCCTCTTCCTCTATGTAGCTATAAGCTTCATAATAAGAGGTGGCCCTCAAATCATAGCCTATAGTTCTATCTTTTTTTTCTTGGACTGGATGTGTGATTTCATAAGTGTAGAGAGCAACTCAGATCTTCCTGCTCTAGGTCTGGCTATGCTGCTATTTATCTCGATATCTACACCCATCTATATGCACTCATTCAGCTCTCTCTGTCTCTCTCTCTCTCTCTGTCTCTCTCTGTCTCTCTCTGTTTCTCTCTCTCATCTTAACCTCTTCTCTCCTCCCAGACTGAAATCCCCAGCTGTATACAGGACATCTCTGCATGGATGTCCCACCTCAATGTCAGCATGTCCAAAATTAAACTGATTATTCTTCCCTTTAAACACGATCCTCCTCATTTTAATATCTCTGCCAGTGGCACCAAAATTCTCCAAATCTTCCATGTTGGAAATTGTTAGATTATGTTTCACTCCTCTCTCTTACTTCTCAAATCCAACCAACCCACACACCAATCAATCAATCAATCATCATTTATTAAGCACCTACTATAATCTGAGAACTGTGTTAGGTTCTCAAATATAAGGACAAAACGAAAACAGGCTTTGTCTTCAAGCAGCTTACAGTCTATCAAGGAAGACAAAAGGTGCACATACAATAAATAAACAGAAAATAAATACAAGGTGATTTGGGGTAAAGGGCAATACCATCTAGGTAGATCAAAAAAGTTCTCCTGTAGAAGGTAGCATTTGGGCTGAGTTTGAAGGAAACTAGGAATTCTGAGAGTTGGAATGAGAAATGGGACATTTTCAACATGAGGGACAGTGGGTGCCAAGGTACTAGGATCAGTTACTATGTCAAATTTCTACAATATCTCTCCAATTCATCCTTTCTCTAACTCAGTTTCCTAGCATTGGGTCTCAAAACTATCCACTTGGAATGCAACAGTAGCCTCTGAACAGGTGTTCTTACCCGTACTCTGTCTATTCCAAACAATCTTCAATATCACCACTAGACTTATCTTCTTTACACATAGATCTGGTAATGACATCCTACTCAAAACTCTTCCTGTAAGTCCCAACTAAAATACCATCTTCTACAGGAAGCCTTTTCTAACTCCTCTTAATTCTAGGGCCCTCCTAGTTATCTTGCAAATACTTGTTTGTATAAATTTGTTTCCATGTTGTCTCCTCCGTTACATTGTAAGCGCCCTGAGAGCAAGGACTATCTTTTGCATGTTTTTTTAATCCCCAGCACTTAGCACAGTACCTGGCACATAGTAGGCACTTGTTTTCTATTCTTCATTTTTGAAAAGGACTGATAATGTCATATGGTGATGTCTTGACTTGCATGTGAATTGGATATAAGTGAGGCAGAGTTGCACAAAGTCGTCAGCTTCATTCTCTCAGAGTCATAGAAGTCCAGTGTCAAGACAAAAGTCGGGACAACTGGTGATGGCCCAGGATGTAATGGATGACCTTGGCATCTTCAGTATCTGACCAACCTCAATGTGCCACAGCTCCTGCTTCAGACGCCTTCACAGCCATTAGAACAAACTGTTCTTATCTGCTCACTCCACTGGGGAAAGTCTTCACGTGCTTGGAATAGACATAACTTGCTGACAAGTTTAAGGCTTGTTGATTACCTTCAACCTGGTTTAGCCCATCTGCCTAGATTGTTTATCTGGGTGTGGCCACTGGGCATGGTATAGCTTCTTGGAGATACAGTTGAGAGCTGGGTGACTCAAGTAGACACTCAAGATGGATAAGCATCCCTAAAAATGGCTCCACAAGCCTTCGAATCAGGACATGTAGACAGCATAATAGATGGACTGCTGGGCCTGAAATCAGGAAGACTCATCTTTCTGAGTTCAAACTGACCTCAGAACTTAATAGCTGTGTGACCTTGGGCAAGTCAATTAACCCTGTTTGCCTCTGTTTCCTCAACTATAAAATGAGTTGAAGAAGGAAATGGCAAATCACTCCAGTGTCTCTGCCAAGAAAACCCCAAATGAAGTCACAAAGTATCGGACATGACTGAAAAATGACTAAACAACAACAAACCCTCAAACCAGAGGTGCTAGTCCTTCCTGAACATTCTATATACCCCAGCAGGCACTTAATGAATCTTTGATTGATTAGTAGTTTCCTCTTTTCCTAGTGGGCATGTGCAAACTCCTTGGCTTGGTGTTCAAGGCTTCCACACTATGGTACCACCCTACTTTTTCAGTTTTGTTTTGCTTATGTACATTCCCATACAGCATAATGAGGTAAGCTATTATTTTACTATTACATTAATAACCAATTGTTAATTTGGGATCCAGGATTTTCTCCTTTATTTCCTCGTTTAAGGCCCAGACCCTGTAAAAAGTCCATCTCTGAAGGATATGACTTATTGATGAGACTACCCTAGCCCTCAAGGTATATGCCCTTCAATCTTGGGTGGGAGCTCACACAACTAGGAGACCCTACTTCTGTTTAGAGTATATATAGAATCCAGTCTAGGTAAGTTTTTGCATGAAGGAAATGAATGTCTGTCCTTGTACCCCTCCCTTAGAGTTTAGGGTGATCCAGCTCATGAAGAAGAAAACCAACCAGAGTGGTCTGGATGTTGTTGGATTTCCCTGTCCATATTGCTGAAAGTGACTGAGTCTTATGATCCAGCCATGTTCTCAGCGGGAGTAGCTAAAATTTTATAGCCCATTTCATCATTAAATGTCTACCAAACAGAGTTGATTTTCAATTGGCAAGAAATTCCTTTTCAAGGATTATTTAAAACTTTCGGGTTCTCCATGTCTTCTGTTTTTGATTACTGAGAGAAACCACTGACCATCAATGAATTTATTATTAGCTAGCCTAATTAATAAATTGATTATTAATTACCCAGAAACTCTATCTCTTGGGTTTTTCATTCATCACACTAAGGTAAATGAACAAGAGAATGTTAAAGCAAATGCAGAGGGTAGAGGGGGATGCAAAAGGACTATCACTTTTTCATTTTGTCCCTTCTCTTCCAACTCACAGGGCATGGAAATGGCCCTGGTTTCTTGAAGGCTGTAAGAATTGAACATTGTCTCCAAAAGGTCCTATCTAGTTTCAGAACAACCTGTATAGACCTTTTGGTCTATATGTGGTCTGAAGATCAAATTGTCCAAGCTTAGAGAGATGTTTCCACAGATTCACTGCAGTGTGATTACTTTTTGGTCACAAGAATGTTCAAAGACTATTGAGAAATAAATCATAGAAGAGGTCATAGAAGAGATGCAATCTACATCAGTGGAAATGAATGTTGCATCAATGACATAGGCATCCTAGAGGTAAACAAGATATGAAAGGTAATGTAGTACAACAGAAAGAAAAATTAGTTTGCAGCTGGAGGAACTGTGTTCAAATCCTAGTTCTCCTTCTTACTGTGGGACTGTGTGCAAGATATTATATCTCTACAAGCTTCAATTCCTACATCTTTAAAATAAAAGGATTAGACTAGGTGACTTCTGAGACACCTTGTATGTCTAAAACTATCATCCTCTGACACCTTCTGTATGACCTTGGGCTAGTTAATGAATTCCCTAGGTCTCATTTCCTTCATCTGGAAAATGAAAGTGTTGGACCAGATAATCTTAGAAATCCCTTCCAGTGCAAAATACTTGATGCTATCTTTGTGACTTTGGGCAAGTCATCAAACCTCCCAAGACCTCTACTTCATCATCTCTAATGTGATAAGGTTAGACTGATGGTCACTAGGATCCCTTCAAGTTCAAAATCAATGATCCTAGAATGAGATAATGACTAGCACCCAATTACAGGTTTGAACTATTTTAACGTTAGGGTTGACCACTACATAATGATTCCATAATTCCTTGCCCCACACGAGTCTCAAAGCCTTTTTGTTGTCATCTCATCCATGCATACCAAGTACTGCCTTCACATATATCCAATAGCAACCCTATACAGATCAAGGGAGCCAAGCAGTAAGAACTTAGTTCTGCAGAGACTCTAAAATCATTCTCATCATCACATTACACATTCATCTATAGATAACACAGAGTTTTACAAACATTATACAAGCAACACTTAATCCAAAGCAGTGAATCAACTTCCTTTTCCCAAGGTCACACAATGGCTAAGCATGGGGAGAGGAAAGAATGCTATAGGTAGAGTCAGAGTACCTCAATTCAAATCCAGGATCTGACACTTACTATTGGGATGATTATGGGTAAGTCACTTGACCCCTCTTGGCCTCAGTTCAATCACCTGTAAAATGCAGTATTTGGGCCCAATGATCTCTGAAATCTCTTCTAGCCCTAGGCCTATGAGTCTCGATTCAAATCTAGAGTTTTGGTTTTTCTCCCACTGAACATGGATTTTGTTGTCTTATGATTATCATGCCATGTTGACCTAGTTATAACCAATATACCTCTTTCTGTTGTTGATTTTTTCTTCATTTCTGCATTCCTCTGTATGTACATTCCCAGATTTCTTTAAATTCCTCACTCTTGTCATTTCTTATGGTGTAGCACTTTGTTATAATTATAATGAATTGTCCAAAGAATTGAAGGCAAAGTCAAAAGAAATACGAGAAGACTAGAAGTCTTTTCTGCATTTACCTCCAGGAATGCCAATGCTTCCTGTTCCTAGGAAATTCACACACTTGACACTTTTAGCTAAATCAATGGATTTTTTTAGATGAGGAAAAATTGGGCTATCATCATGCCTCCAGCATAACCTTGATACTGCTTATTGGCATAGTAATTTATTCTTTTTCTGAGTATTCGTACATACATGAAATGATTGACTCATGGATTTTGAGCATGAAGGGACCTTACAGATCATCTCTTCTAGCACTCTCATTTTATAAATGGAGAAACTGAGCCCCAGTGAGATTAACTAACTTGGCCAAAGTCACAGAACTATTAAAGTACACATCTGGAATTGTAATTTGGGCCATCTGACTACCTGCTACATGCTTCATACTTACAACTACCCTCCGGAAGGGCAGATGTGGTACAGAACTTCTATTTGAAGTCAGAAAATTGGAAATCTACATCAGTGAAGTCAGTATAGTAACTAGCTAGAGAAAATTTATAGAGCACCTACTATATGCCAGGCACTGTACTTAGTACTTTACAATTGTTATCTCCTTTGACCCTCACTGCAACTCTGCAAGGTAGGTACTATTATTATCACCATTTTACAGATGAAGAAACTCAGACAAACAGAAGTTAAGTGACTTGTCTATGGTCACTCAGCTAGTAAGCATCTGAGGCTGTATTCGTACTCATAGTAGAAAAATAGAGTGCTAGACTTATAGTCAGGAACTGGGTTCAAATACTGCCCCAGATATGTACTAGCTGTGAAACACAAATCATTTAACTCTCTGGGCCTCAGTTTCTTCATCTGTGACAACAACAACAACAACAATAGCATTTATGTAGTACTTCACATTTTTAAAAGTGCTTTATACGTTTATTTCATTTGACTCTCACAACAATTTTATTAAGTAGGTATTATGGTTATCCCCATTTTACAAATAAAAAAAAAAAAACCAAGGCTGAGACAGGAGACAAGAATTGCCCAGGATCACACAGCTAATAAGTGTTTGGGGCAGGTTTTGAACTCAGATCTTTTTGACTCCAAGTCCAACACTCTCCTATACCACCCAGCTGCCTAAAAATGAAAAGGTGGGACTTTATGGCCTATAAGGTCCCTTCCGGTTTTATATCTATAATCCTCTGGACCTCAGTCCACCTCTGTTTTATGAAACTGAAAGACAAAAAAAAAAAGTCGCTTTCCCAAGGTCACCCATAAACTTAGGGACAAAGTCTCCTGACTTCTCTTACATTAGCGCTTACTTTATTTAGTGTTTTGCACCATCATCTATATTTCACACATGAATCCACAAAGATGCCATCCTCCTAAAATTTCAGAGAAAGACAGAACAGTTGGAAAGAAACTCAAACTGAATTAAGATGGTTTTCTGGCATCATCCACAGCAGAGAAAGGCAATGTTTCTTGAGAATGAAATTCGACTTACGCATGCCCTGAAGCCTTCAGTTTGGCGTCCTCTTTGCATCAAACATATAAGAGGAAATATCACCAGTCATAAACTCCTGATGATAAACTTAATTTTCTGCATCCTATAAATAAAACAAAACAAATGGAAAAAAATGTACTTTTTGAAGGAAGAGAATGGAAAGGAATATTAAAAAAAATAAATGAAGGAACATGGAATGGAAAGAAACAGAAAGAAAGGGGAATAGAAAGAAAAACAAGAAGGGAAGGCAAGGGAAGGCAAGGGAAAGGAAGGAAAGAAAATGGAAGGGAAGGGAAGGAAGGAAAGAGAAGGGAAGCAAGGCAAAGCAAGGCAGAAGAGATGACACTCTTACTATGGTACAATGAGAAGAGTGTTGAACTTGGACTTGAGTTCCCTAGGCTCTTCTACTTACTGCTTTGGTAACCTACAGCAAAGCCCTTCACTTTTCTGGACCTCAGTCTCTTCATCTGTAAAAATGAGGTTAGAATCCATGGTCTCTAAGGCCCCTTAAGTGCGTGATCTTTGATTCTGTGATTCTTTTTACCAATATAATCCAATACCAGACACTGAATCTCAACCCAGTATAAGAAAATCTGTCTGAATTATGCCTTCCTTGATTAAAGGATTGAAACATCCAATTTAACCCTCCTCTAATGTCTACCTACTGCTTCTAATTAGACCATTTTTCCTCCTTTGCTTTTATTTTGAGGACTAGAGATCAAGAAAAGAAGCTCCTGCTTGAAGTTGATTTTTTTTTGATTTGGTTTTTAAAGAAATGTGTTCTTTCAATGCAGCATAGTAAAGTCTTTCAACAGCAGGTTTGTAGTTTTTCTAAAATCCTAATTAGAGTGAATTAAATGACTAAAATGCTACTAATTACTTTTTAATTTCAAGAGAGATGTTTACAAAGCACAGTATAATGAGTAATACAGCACTTCAAATGATTACTAATGTTGCCATTTTGTCTGACTTAATCTCAATTAGTATAAATCACATTGTCATCATTGTTAATTGCCATTTCTTTCAAGCAACATGCTAATTTCTCTTTACAATTGTACAATTGCTGTTTGTTTTCTTCAAATTATTCTATTGGAGAAGCCCCATAAACAGAAAGCTTGAAGCCTGAGTATTTTCTGCAGCTTCCAACAGACATACAGCTCTCACCCTCCCCACCCTACACGTACCCTCTTTAGAGGAGAATACGTTTTTATTCCTCTTTACTTAAAAAAAAAGATATTTATCTCTTTAACCATGCTACTGCTGAAAACTTACGTTTCTCCGCAGCTATGGTGTCTCCAGAAGGAGATTGATCTAACTCATTCTTAGTATCTTCATTAATCTAATTTTAAAAGATAACCAGCATCTTAGATTCATTCCTTTTTAAAATACTACTTCCTCAGGAGGTAGTATCCTATAGACAGACACAATCTGGGGTTGATGCTCATCTCTGATTTCCTTTTGGCCATCTCCTATGATTGAAGCTAACCAAATAAGTGTTCCTTCCCACTCCTTGCCTGGAAAAGGCAGTCTCCAATATGCCTAGAATGTCTGCTTTCATCCATCTGCACATCCATCCAACCACTCAACAATGAAAAAAAAAAATTGGCTATATAGAAATACACAAAATATGGCGTCTGCCCATAAACCCAATCAAAACTGTATTAAGCATCTACTTCCTGTTTCACTGTGGTAGGTGCCAGGGCTGGCAAAGACATTAAAGACCATCTAGTCTAAGGGGTTTGGCACTTGACTTGTGATTTCACTTTTATAGGAAGTTGCCAGTGAGGAACTTTTTCTCCCAAGGCAGTCTGGCATCTTTTCTGCAATCTAAAGTCTTAGCAAGCTGATTAGAATCCTGAGAAGTCATCATTTGTCCCAAAGCACACAGTCAGTATATATCTAAGGCAGGGCTGGAAATCAAGTGTTTCTGAAATCAGACCAATTCTCTATCCACTATATCATGCAACCTTTCATTTAATACAAATTCTCTTTACAAATGAAGAAATTTAGGCTCAAACAGAGGTAGGGACTTCACCAAATGTCTCATAGCTAGTAAATGGTAGAATGGTCTTTGTGACTCCATATAAGCAAAAGTAACATGAGCTGTCTTTGACCTCAAGGAGTTTATAATCTAATAGGGAACATGCCATAAATTATTACATTACAAAATGGAGTATGTTAAATGCATAAGATGCTATCAAAGTTTGTAGAAGGGAGAAAATGGTCCATTGAGAGGGTCAGGGATAGCTTCATGATACAGGCAGAATTGGAGGTGGGCCATTAAGGCCTATTGAGGTATAGGTACTGAAATTGCCAAGCTTCATTTGATAGAAGTTTGACCAACCAGGAATATGTTATATAATAATAGTTTCAAAAATCTTTAAACTAGCTGCATTCAAATCACAGTATAATACCCCCATTGTAGAATCATATGGCCTTAAGGAAAATCAGAGGTTCTTTAATCCAAACATTGCTCAAAGCATGAATCACCTCTACCTAATCTCTGACAAGTGGTCAGCCTTTCTCTACTTTAAGAGCTCACTATCTCCTTGGAAATCTATTTCATTTAGAAATAGCTCTACTTCTTAGGAAAATTTTCTTTACATTGGGTTAAGATTTACCTATTTGTAACTTATGCATTCTTCCTAAGGCCATGAAGGAAAAGGCTATAGGAAAGACCTTCAAGTATCTCAAGGCAACAGTCATGCCCTATGCCCCTTTTCTTCTTTGGTAAAATATTCCTAGATGCTGTAAGTGATCCTCTTATCAGAGAGTGAAACATCTATCACCATCCTTACTGACCTCTTTTATATACACTCAAAATAATATCTTATTAAGTAGAGAAAGGCTAAACAAATTTTAATAGATGAATGTGATAGACTATTAGTCTATACTATATAAACTATACTATAGTATAAGAAAATGATTAATAAGAGGAACTACAGAGAAGCCTGAAAGGACTTACATGAACTGATATGAAGTGAAGTAAGCAGAAAGAGGAAAACAAAATACATAATTATTATAGCACTATAAATGGAAAGAACAAGAAAACCATTGAAACTGAATACTGAAAAAGTATGATGCATAAGATTGGCCCTAAAGAAGATTGATCAGAAGGCACTTTCCCTTGTTTTTGCAAGGGCGGGGGATAATAAGTGTGGAACATGTCCTCTAGCATTAAATTTTTTAATGTTAGTTTTGTTAGAAAAATTTCCCTTTTTTTCCCTTCATTATGAGATGACTCTTGGAGGAACAATATATTGGGACATAGAAATGATATGAAATCAAAAGATAGCAATAAATGGTTATTTTAACCTTGAGAAATCACAAGGCAGTTCCCATAGATGTTTTTGTACATCCATAAATACCTTAATTTCTCAACTATAGCAATTTAAAGCTATAAAGGTCATCAAGGATCATCTAATACAAATTTCTCATTTAACAGATGAGGAAAATGGATACAAGAAAATGCAAGTAACTTGGTCAGGGTGGCAAAGTTGGGGTATCACAGATTTCCTGAGACTGTGTATATGTATGTGCCTTGTGTGTGTGTATGTGCCTTGAAACCAGAAATTTTTGCAAGAATTGCAACCTGAGCCATTCAAGTTCCAACCCTGATATAATAACTCACATCTGGAAACAACTTCAGGGGCTATCTCATCCAACTCTTATCTGAATAAGAATCCCCTCTAGAATATTCCTTACAAAAACACTAGTTTTTGCCCAAATAAAATCCAGTGAGAGGCAACCTATTACCTTCTAAGACTGGCCACTTTACTTTGAGATAATACTAATCATTATAATGTATATAAGCAAACTTAAACTTACCTCTTTCTAATTCCATCTTTTGTTGTAATTCTGCCTTCTGGGGCCAGCCTAACCCTTCTTCTACATATCACCATTCAAGTACTTGAAGGTGGGTTTTATGTCACAATCTAAGTGTTCTTTAGGCTAAACATTCCTATTTCCTTGTGTAAGTCTTCATATGTCATGAATTGCACCTCTTCATCATTTTGTATTACTCTCCACCATATTAAAAGGAAAAACAAAGAAACAAAGATGAAATGAGAGAGAGAGAGAGAGAGAGAGAGAGAGAGAGAGAGAGAGAGAGACAGAAAGAGACAGAGAGAGAGAAAGAGAGAGAGAGGGAGATCCTCACAACAACCTAGTGAGGTAGGTATTATTATTATTCCCAATTTTACAGATGAGGAAACTGAGGCTGAGAGTTTAAGTTCCCAGGGTCACACAATTCATCAAGATCTGAGGCATGATTTGTACTCAGTTCTTGCTGTCTCCAAGCATTATATTCTATCTGCTGTGCCAACTATTTGCCTCATACATCTTGTTTGATATATTACACTGTCAACTCATTGAACTTGTAGTTGACTTAAATTACTAGATCTTTGTTAGAGAAACTGCTTTCCAGCCCTTCTTCTCTCATCGGGTACCTACAATATTACTTCTTTTAAACAAAGAATATCCCTATATTTATCCCTATTAAACTTTATCTTTTTTAAATTTGGTTAATACCTAATAAAAAGTTGCATGAAAATAAGATTTGATTTGAAATCTTTAATCTCTTATGTTAGCTACCCATTCTAGCTGTGTCCTTTTTAAGTTTCACAGACTTTCTAGTTAAGTCTTTATCCAAGTCATTGACAAAACTGTTAAATAGCACAGCGCAAAGCATGGTGCTCTGGGGCACTCCACTAGAGATCTTGAAGTGTAAATGAGGACTGTTTGAGCCTGGCCATTCAATCAGACTATCATCTAGCCTGCCTATCTCCATGTCATTCACAATAACAGCATGAGAGACTGTGAAATATTTTGCTAAAAACCTAGGGAAACTATAGCTACAATGTCGCGATCAATCGGTCTAGAAACCACAGCAAAATAAAGACAAGAGTAGTTAGAATGGTGGGACTTGTTCCTGAAGAAGCCACACCATTTCCTTTTTCTAGATGTTCACTAACTATCTCTTTAAAATTTCTAGAATTTTTCCAGTATGTTAAGTAAAGTTTCCTAGCCTATAGTTTCTAGGAAATATTTTCTTTCTTTTTAAAAAAATCCATTGTTTGCCCATGTCTAATCTAACAGTGCTTCTCCCATTTTCTATCACCTCCCAAAGATAACTCATTATTGCTCAGCAATCTTATCCATTCCTCACCCTAAGATATTCATGAGTTTGCTCTACATTCACTTTCTTCTCTTAAGATGACCCCACTATTCTCTTTGATTGGCCAATAATAGGTCCCAGACCAATTCCTACTTGGTCATTGTTTGGGTGCTGACTGGCTCAGAATAAACATAAATAGCAACTGTTTCTGTTTTGGCCAGAAACACAGGGGGTCTTCTCCTCCCAGATCATTTTTTTAAAAGGACATTCTTCACTTCATTTCTTATTAAGCCTTAATCATTGAATAGGCTTTACCTCAGTCAAACTGAGACCTGTTATGGACCTTAACTTGAAAAGGTCAAGGATCCCCTCTGCATCCTGGGCCATCTCCAATTGTCTTGATCTATATCTTGCCACTGGACCTAGATGGCTCCTAGGTGAAAGTGAGGCTGGTGACTTTGCATAGCCCTCCCTCACTTAAATCCAATTCATTTGCATGTCATAGCATCATTTTCCTGATGACATGGTCCTCTTCAAGAAAGGACAAACAGCAGCCATCCCTTTAGATGACCCCATCCCCTTTTTCACCACAGTGGAATTATCTTTCTTCATAGCTTCAGAAGTTTATTTTCAAGAGCTTGTAAGGCCCTCCTAAATTGATTTTGCCTACAGAAGTTTTCTCTCAAAACTTTTGAAATCCCCACTTTCCAAATTTGTGGGTGTCTTGTAATAGGACTGACCACTGTGACTGACTTTTCTTTCTTTTTCTACGAAGTTTAAGGAGTAAAATATGAAATTATTAAGTGGAATCAAGAAATGGTTAATTACTCTGCTCCGGGCAGGTGGGGCAGGGATAGACAGAGATACAGACATAGATACATAGAGAGAGATGGAGATAGAGAAACAGAGAGACAGAGAAACAGAGAGATAGAGACACACAGAGTCAGACATTGATAGAGACAGAAGAAGACAGATAATTCAAAAAGATGCACAACTGATGTTTTCCATATCTACTCTATGTTGCTTTTGTGTTAGGTTTGTTTCCCAAATTCCTCACCCGTTTGTTCTTTCTTTGCTTTAGACTGTGATATGTTCCTACGTCAATCTTTCCACTGATTACAGCCCTTTTGATTTTCATACAAAGGTGCCCTGTCATGCTTCCATCTTCACCTACCTTGATCTCCTCACATAAATACATATCCCTGTCCCTACTTTTACCTATGCCACTCCTTTTGATTTCAGTGTGATCTTCAACAGTCATATGCCAGTCTTGGGGTTCATCTCAATCAGCAAGTACAAGCTGACCTTGTTTTAGTATCTCTAGTTAACTTTATTTGCCATCTACATTTCATGCTTTTCTGTAAGGAGAATTTGAGAATGTGGTTCTTCTTATTGCTTTTTCTTTGGATCTTGTCACCTGTGAATTTCTGGGTGTTTTTATTACCACTCTTCTTCCTATATTTTAGCTATTTGCAGTGGAATATTTATTGATGTCTGTATATGGGCATTTTTTCCACCCCCTTCCAATCCTTTTAATTTTAAAGCCATTTAGATTCTATTTTGAGTAGAAAGGAGTCCTGAGAGACAGAGACAGAGAAACATGGAACAGACTACTTCTCCTACCTCCCATAAATCCCTGCAACCAAGAGCCCTGAGAACTGTTACACTACTCTACCTCCATCATGCACACCCCTCAGTTTTTCTTCTATCTCCTCAGTAAATTTTTACCAGAAAGTACTCAGGATCCACATCAGCCTTCTTAGGAAAACAAGTAGCTGCTTCATCATCAGAGGGTACAGATTTCTCCTTAGTATTAATATTAGTATTAGTATCCTCCCAAGTATTCACTGGATCTTTGTCCCTTTCTCTTCTTTGTGATGTTTTCCCATTCTTCACCATCTTTACACAACCTCAAATTCCTGTTTTTTCCCTACTTGTTTTGACATCGAAGTCTGAAATGTAAGCAAATATTATTACAATCATTATTCAGTTAGTCCACAAGCATTGTTAAGTGCCCACTATGTGCCAGATACTGGGCTAAGTGTTGGGGATGAAAAATAAAAGCAAAAAAAAAGAGTCCTTTCTATCAACGAACTCACAGTCTGATGGGGGAAATAGCAAGAAAACAGTTATATGTGCATCTATTTAGGATAAATTACAGATAATCAATCAAGGGAAGACACTACCATTAAGGTACATCAGGAAAGGCTTCTTATAGGAAATGGGATTTTAAATAGAGCACGAGGGAAATCAGGAGGCAGAGGAGGAGGAAGAATATTCCAGGTATTGGGAACAGCCAGTGAAAATAACCAGAGTCTGGAAATGCAGTGTCTTGTGAGAAGAATAACAAAATAGGTTATATCTCCCATTAGAATGAAAGGGGCTTTCCTAATTTTCTATTTGTATCTTCAGCACTTAACAAAGTGCTTTGCATATAGAAAGTAACACTTAAATGCTTCATTCATTCATTGAAGGAAGCCAGGGTCATTCATGGATCACAGAGTAGATGGTGGTCAGCGAGTAAGGCATAAGAAGACTGGAAAAATAGGAGGAGCTCAAGTTCTAAAGGACTTTGAATGCCAAATAGGATTTTAAATTTGATCTTGGAGGCAATAAGTATTTGGAAGTCACTGGAGTTGATGGAATAGAGAAGGGTGGATTGAAGTGGAGAAAGTCTTGAGGCAGGGAGACCAATCAACAGATAATTGTCTTAACTCACGTGTGGAGTTGATAAGGGTTTGCATAATGATTGGCAGTGTCAGAGGACAGAAGGGAGTCTATATGACAGATATTAAGGAGGACAAGTTGACAGGATTTGGCAATAGATTCAATATGGGGGAGGAGAAATATAAGAAGTTAAGAATGACATCTAGGTTGGAAGCCTGGTTGATTGGGAGGGTAGTGGTACCCTTGACAGTAATAAAGAAGATAGAAAGAAGAGAGGATTTGATTGGGAAAGATAGTGAGTTCTTTTCTGGACATAATGAGTGTTATAAGTCTATAGGATGTAAACACAGTTTAAAACATGTAATAGACAATAGGAGATATGGAATGTTAGGAGATTAGGATTAGATATGTGCTAGTCTGGGATGTTAGGGTTGGATAAGTAGATCTAAGTACCATCAGCATAGAGATGAGTGTTTAAACCATGAAAGCTAATGATATCACCTAGTGAAATAGTACAGAAGAGAGCCCAAGACAGAGCTCTAGGGGACACCATGCTCAAAGAATTTCCCCTCAGACAGATGACCTATCCACTGACGTGATCTTTTATCACTAATAATTCAAACATGCTTCAAGATCAGGAGAATTAAGATAATTATTCATTAAATGAGGAGGCAACTAAGGCACAGTGAGGTTGGTATATGTTATAGCTTATACTTCTTGCAGAAGACCCAGAAGGCCTGATCTCTAGACCACAGCCTTATTCTGTGGTAACTGCTATGATGATTGATATGCTAATCCCAACCTACTTTTCCAAAACATATTTCCTATTACTCCCATTCACCACTTTTAAGTTCAAAATTGACCCAAACATCACATATCATCTGCTTCCTTGATAGCCATTCCCCCACGGAACAGATGTTCTGCCTTCCTCCACCCCTTGGAGTATTTAGCTTCATTCAGAACTGAATTCAAGTTCTAAATAGGTCTTTTCAAATCTCCACAAAGAGTCAATATTCCACCCAAAATTATTTGGTATTTGTACATCTTTGCATGTATTATTTTTCCTAAAAGAATATAAACACATTGAGGGGAAGGATAATTTTCATTGTAGCTCTCTGTCCCCAACATCTTTCACAGTGCCTAGCCCATAATAGTTGTTTAATAAAAAAAAATCCTGATAAAAGCAGAAAGTAGATTGTGGTAGAAAACATCATTTGTTCTATTATAAATAATGAAAATACAAAGATTTTAATTCTTCCTCTCTGTCTCTCTGACTCTGTGTCTCTGTCTGCCTCAGCCTCTATCTCTATCCCCTCAATCCCTTTCTCATCTCTCATCTTTTTCTGTCTTTCTGTCTCTGTCTCTGTCTGTGTGTCTGTCTCTCTTCCTGTCTCTGTGTGTCTCTCTGTCTCTGTCTCTCTCTGTATTTCTGTCTCTCTGTGTCTCTGTGTCTCTGTCTCTCTGTCTTTCTGTCTCTCTTAGTCTCTGTCTCTCTGTCTCTCTGTCTCTCTTTGTCTCTCTCTTGATCTCTCTCTCACTCTCTGTCTGTCTGTCTATCCATCTATCTATCTCTCTATCTATCTCTGTTCCATTGATCCTTTCCAAGTAAATCTAAATGCCAACTACTTTTGGAAGTCACTTCTCCCCATTCCTCTTTTTCCTCACCTATAAAATGAGTGGGTTGGATTCAATGCCCTCTGTGAATTGCTCTAGCTCTAACATTCCATGTGTCTACTGTTGTCCTCACTTTGTGTCCCTTGAGCAATGTTCCAGGAGAATATTCTGTTCCAAATACTACAGGATGCTGCATCTAGAAACAAAGTTCCTGGATAATTGGATGGCTTTGTATAATTTTGGCAGTGGCCAAAGCAGAGCTGGGGGGACAAGGGGAGCAGGGCGCAGAGACAATAGAAAGCTACATATTCTGTGTTTATTTCAGCATCTTTCAATTGCTATGGACAGTGAGGCTCAAATATACCCCATGCTCCCAACCCCCAGTTAGTCTCTTCCTGAATAACAGACCCAACAAACCAACTTGACATTAATATCCATTATTCTTCTTTCTGATCATGTCAGCATTCTGATTCCATTCAATAAGCATGTTATATACATGTTATATGCAAGATTTCAGACAGCATGGTATAGCAGATAGAGAGCTGGGCTTAGAGTCAGAAAGACCTGGGTTCAAGTTCTGCCTATGACATATAGTGGGCTGTGTAACTGTAGGCAAATCTATCAGGGCCCTAGCCAATGCTCTAAGATTCAAAGTTACTGAGCTTAATGGATAGAGGGAATCTGTCACAGGAAGCTCCTTACAGCAATGGAATCTTAGGTCCAGTGCTATATATACAGTGTGTGTGTATATATATATTTATACACATGTGTATATATGTACATAACATATGTATAGATGTATATAGATAGATAGATACGTGCATGCATACATACATATATATTCCAGAGACAGAAGTAAGTAGTATAAATGCAGAATCAAGATGGAAAACAGTGATACCAAAGTCCCAGTGACTTAGCCAATCTAAATCTTCATCAACTAAATTGTTCTTTCCTCCACCAGGACTCCTTTGGCCTCTTCTATGGCACCATCTCTACTTCAAGGCCATGTGTTCCTTTTGGATCTCCATGCATTCCGATATGTTGTCAATTTGGTCTATGTGGTGCATGAGGAGAGCAGGATTTGGAGTCACAGAACCAGGTTTACTTTCTCATTGTGCTGCTTACTGCCTGTGTAACCCTGTTCCAGTCACTTAATCTGTTTGGGTAAAAGTTCTTTCATCTGTAAAATGAAAGGGTTGGATAAGATAATATCTGAAAAAAAATTCTAGCCCTAAATCTATCATTCCATCGTCTCTCATCTGTCAGCATTGTTTGTTAAAAAGAACACCAGAGTCGAGTTCAGAAGAGACCTGGGTTAGAGTCCTAGCTCTGATGTTAACTAAGGTAGCCTTAAAGAAGGGGCAGCTATGGGGTTCAGTGAAAAGAGTACTGGAGTCAGTAAGATCTGAGTTCAGATCTGACTTCAGACACTAGCTATGTGACCCTGGGCAAGTCACTTAACCTAGTTTGTCTCAGTTTCCTCATCTGCAAAATGAGCTGAAGAAAGAAATGCCAGACTACTCTAGTATCTTTGCAAAGAAAACCACAAATGGGATCAAGAAGAGTCAGACATTACTAAAATGACTGAACAACAAAGGAATTATTATCTCCATTGGACAGGAAAGAAATAAGAAATTTGGAGAAGTTTAGTGACTGACTTAAGGTACCATAGTAGAGCTAGACCCAGATTTCCCTGACTCTATACCATGGTCGCATCAAAGTCACTTGCCCTCTTTCACTCTCAGTTTCTTCATCTGTGCAAGAGGGATAATCATAATACCTCTAGTACTTACCACTCAGGATAGGTTTGAGGCTCAAAAAGATAAAGTCTGTATTTTATTTTTGTTGTTCAGTCATTTTCAGTCACAACCCCATTTGAGGTTTTCATGGCAAAGACATTGGAGTGATTTGCTATTTCCTTCTCAAGCAATGTCTGTAAAGTGCTTTGTGAATTTGAAAGCCCTCCAGAAACACCACTATGGAACTCTGTGATCAGGTATTTGGATCCTTAACACCAATTGATGATGGTGATGGTGATGATGATGATGATGATGATGAGATAATAACAATAAACATGTGCTTCTTGTTATTATTGAAGCTCAATGTTATTTGTCACTAAATATAATCATATGACTGCCTAAAGGCAGGGGTGGGGAACCTGCAGCCTCCAGGCCACATGTGGCCCTCTAGGTCCTCAAGTGTGGCCCTTTGAGTGAATCCAAACTTCACAGAACAAATCCCCTTAATAAAAGGATTTGGTCTGTAAAAGTTGGACTCAATTAAAAGGCTGCACCCAAGGACCTAGAAGGTCACATATGGCCTCGAGGCCCCAGGTTCCCCACCCCTAGTAGCCCTAGCCCTTTACAATTTGAAAAGATCTTTACCCCAACCCTCTGAAATAGTAATGACAGATTATGCCAAGAACACAGTTGAACTGGTTGCATATTAGATATCAGACCTGGAGCTGTGAGGGAGCTTAGAATCATCTAGTTCAACTCTCTCATTTTGCAAATGGAAACTAAGGCCCAGAAAGTGGAAATGATTTGCCCAACTAGGCAATCTAGGAGTCCCTAGATTCTTCTTGGTTTTGTATTGTTGTTGTTGTTGTTTTTTCCTAAGAGAGGAAATGCATTCTTAATTAAGGATTGATTAGATAAGTCACAGAGGCTCCTGTTTTGCTTCATTAGTGAATGAAGTTTTCCCCTGGTTGCTGGAGTAGAGTAGGCAACCATCCCTCTCACCCTATCTATCCAGGCAATCCTAATGACCTATATAATCCAAATGTCTGCTCCCCATTGATTTCAAAGTACTCTTCTGGACCAGAGTTCAGCTTCTTATCATTGCTTATGTGTAACAAGGATATCAATAGGTCTCACTTAAAGCTGCTTGCAATGATAATCAAGGCCAGCAATCAGGTGGCCACAGCTTCAAGTTTCAGGATTTAACCCTGGTCACTTTCAAGTGTAGTGAATCAGAACTGAGAAAGGAACCCAATGACCAACTACTCCAAACCTCCCCCCTTCCACCACCAAAAAGAAAAATATTGTCTCCTACCACAATATAATCAACAAGTGATCAACTTCCTTTGGTTTAAATTCCTCCACTCAAAGGCCACCCACAGGAATTTTGAAAATCGTTCAGAAGCTGTTCCTTAAATCATGCCTAAATTTGCCTCTTTCTCAGCCCACCATTGCACATACTTATACTGTAGGGCCAAATAGCACAACAGACTTTCAAATACTTGAAGAAAACAATTATGTCTTCCCAGAACCACCTCTTTGCCAAACTAGACATCCCCACATTTTTTTCTGGAAAGAGATTGTCAAACATTTGCCAGCTTGCACCCCTGCTTGTGACACTCATCTCCTGACTCTATCAGAGTCACAGCTTTAGAGCTGGATAGGGTTTTAAAGGCCATCTAATCAGAATGCACATTACATCCTAGGAAGCTGAGATCAAAAGAGTTCAAATGCCATGGTCAAGGTCACACAGGAAGTAAAAGGTAGAACAAGTTAAAAGCCTTTGTAATCCCCATTTAAATCCCAATTAGTTCTCTCCCTCCGACACCAGGTTTCTGTTCTAGAGCCCCATAGACCAATGTTCTCCCTCCAAGTTCTCCTAAGCAGGTGTAAACAGAGAGAAAATTCAAGTTGATCGAGCCAACAGTCATAAAATGCCACCAGAGGCTTCCTGTCTCTTCTGCAGCTGCTCCACACAGCACAGTCTTATGGTGCAGTTTCATCCTAGAAGGGCTTGGTGGTAACGAGAATATGAGTCTAATAAAACCAGTGATATTTACTCCTTTATGCAGTTCTCCTTCCCAGGGTGCACTTTCTTTGAAGATTGATCACACTCTTTATTGTGTGAGCTTATAAAATGCAAAATGATTAAATGGACTTTTTTTTTTGATTCCATCCCTGGCATTCCTTTAGTCAACAATAAGCAAAGTCAGAAGGTTTCATGCACGTTTGGAGGAAAGGTCAAGTTTAGTCATCAGCATTGGCAAAAAAAAAAAAGAAAGAAAGAAAGAAAAAAGCCTTAAAGGGCAGCTCCCTTGCCTGGTAATGAAGTTGTGGGGAATCCTAAAGAGGCTTGAATTCTGAAGGTCTCAAGGATTATTACAGAAAAGTTTCTGAACAGGTTTCCAATGCCTAGCATGGGCCATAGCCAAACAGATCCATTCCAAGCCATTTCCAAGCATTAAAAAACATGAAAATTTCAACTCTAAATGCACTGCTTTTAATCCTTCTGTTGCATCCTGTGCCTGCTTCCCAGGTCCCAGGTTCTCTTCCTTCTATGTCCCAGGGCAGCTCTTCCTTTTGACGTCCATTTCATACTATCTATCTGCAGGCAACCTGGGTTTTTCACGTCTCTTTGGAACTCGACCACAGAATGTGCCGTTCTGTTCTTCACACTTGTTTTCTACTGCTATGTCCAACTCCAGCCTCCTGAAATGTGAGCTTATTTTCATCTAAATATGACAGGAAAAGGAGTTCAGTTAAATGAGGGAAAAGGTTTATTGAAATTCAATTGGATGGCCAACTCAGCTTGAAGTACCAGCTACATTTCTTATATTCATCCTGTGGAATGTCATGGGATATTCAATTTGGAGCTGAAACAGATCTTGGAGGTCATCAACTCTAACACCCACATTTTACAAAGGAGAAAATGAGTTTCATGTAACTTGCTCAAGGCCATAAAAGCAACAAGGGCGATAAAATCAGGATTTGAACACAGATCCTCTTAATTGAAATATTCTTCTTTTCCAGCTGTACCAATCTATATCACATATGATTTCCACATGCCAGCGATGAGATTGGCCTCCAAGATGGTCTCTCTGCCCTTTTTATCAATCCAGCCTGTACACTATTGCAAGATTAATTTTCCTAATACATTGTTATAATCAGGTCACTCTCCTGCTCAAAACAAAATAATAAAAAAAAACAGCTTCAGTGGCTCCCCATTGGATGATTGGATCAAAGGTTTAGAGTTGAGTGGTACAATAGAAGTTATCTAGTTCAATTCTCTCATTTTGCAGATGTGGAGGCTGGTGGCTTTGCACAGCCCTCCCTTATTCAAATCAAAGTCAATTGCAAGTCATGTTATCATCTCCCTGATACCATGGTCCTCTTCTAGAACGAAGGACAAAACACAACCTGTAAGAAGTCCAAGATGCCTGAATGAGGACCCAGATGGCCGGTTCCAGTTGGGTAACTCTTCTCGTCCTTTCCTCTCCTGTCCTGTACTGTCCTATACTCTCCTGTCCTCTCGTCTCCTCACCTGAGGGTAATCAGCCCAAAGGAAGGTCAATTTTGATGGCCAAAAGCTATCTAGTTAACTTGAGGTTTAATGCCTTTGTAATACCTTTACCAATATTCTGTTGTTGTTCAGTTGTTTTAGTTGTGTCCAACTCTCCAAGACCCCATATGGAGTTTTCTTGGCAAGGATACTGAAGGTGGATGCAAATTCCTTCTCCAGGTCTTTTTTGTTGTTCAGTTGTTCAGTTCGTGTCTGATTTTCATGACCCCCATGGACCATAGCATGCCAGGACCTTTTATCTTCCATTATCACTCAAAGTCTGTCCAACTTCATATTCATTGTTCCTATGATACTTTCTAGCTATCTCATCCCCTGCTGTCCTTTTTGCCTTTTGCCTTCAATCTCTCCCAACATCGGGGTCTTTTCCAATGAGTCTTGTCTTCTCATGTTGCCAAAAGATTTAAGCTTCAGCTTCAGCATTTGACCTTATAATGAACAGCCTGAATTAATTACTTCAAGCATTGACTTATTTCACCTCCTTGTTGCCGAAAGGAGTCCCTAAAGTATTTTCCAGGACTACAATCTAAAAGTGTCAACCCTATGGCACTCAGTTTTCCTTATAGTCCAGCTCTCACAGTCATACACTGCTACTGGAAAAAATAGTAGCTCTGACTACACAGACCTTTATCAGCAAGGTCACGTCTCTGTTTTTTTTAATATGTTGTCCAGATTTGCCATAGCTTTCCTTCCAGGGAGTAGGCATCTTTTATTTTCATGGCTGTATTTGTCGTCTACAGTGATCTTTGAATCCAAGAATATAAAATCTGACACTGTTCCCCCTTTATTTGCCAGGAAGTGATGTGGGTTTAATGCCTTTGTGATACCTCTACCAATATTCTGTTGTTGTTCAATTGTTTTAGTTGTGTCCAACTCTCTAATGTCCAATCTGGTGGCCACTGTTGTGTTTTCCAAATTTGCTGGCATATTGAGTATAACACTTCAACAGCATCAACTTTTAGGGTTTTAAATAGCTCAGCTGGAATACTATCTCCTCTCTTAGCCTTATTGTTAGCAATGCTTCCTAAGGCCCACTTGACTTCATTCTCCAGGATATCTGGCTCTAGATCAGTAACCATATCATCTGTGATGTTAAGATCTTTCTTGTATAGTTCTCTTGTGTATTCTTCCCACCTTTTCTTAATCTCTTCTGCCTCTGTTAAATCCCTACCATTTTTGTCTTTTATCATGTCCATTTTTGCATGAAACTTTATCTTGATATCTCTAATTTTTGGAGGACATCTTTCGTCTTTCCCATTCTATTGTTTTCTTCTATTTCTTTGCATCACTCATTTAAGAAGACCTTATTATCTCTCCTTGCTATTCTCTGGAGTTCTGTTTTTAGTTGGATATATCTTTCCCTTTCTCCTTTTCTTTTCACTTTCCTTCCTTCCTCAGCTATTTGTAAAGCCTCATCAGTCAGCCATTTTGGTTTCTTGTTCTTTTTCTCTGGAATTTCTTTCTTTTTTTGATTACTGCCTCCTATACAATGTTGTGAGCCTCTGCCCATAGTCCTTCAAGCTCTCTATCTACCAGATCTAATCCCTTAAATCTATTCATCACCTCCACTTCATATTCGTAAGGGGTGTTATTTAGGTCATATCTACATGATCTGATGATTTTCTTTACTTTCTTAGATTTAAGTCTGAATTTTGCAATAAAAAGCTCATGATATGAGCCATATTCAGCTCTAGGTCTTGTTTTAACTGACTGTATAAGACCAGAGTTTCTCCACCTTTGACTGCAAAGTTTATAATCAGTCTGATTTCTATATTGACCACCTGGAGATTTCCATATGTAGCATTGTCTTTTGGGTTGTTAGAAAAGAGTTTTTGTTATGACCAGTGAATTATTTTGAAAAATTCTATTAGTCTCTGTTCTGCTTCATTTTGTGCTCCAAGGACAAACTTATATTTTACTCCAAATACCTCTCTATGTTTCCTACTTTAGCATGCCAATCCCCTATGATGAATGTGACATTTTTTGGTGTTATTTCTAGAAGATATAGGTCTTCACAGAACTAATCAACTTTTGCCTCTTCAGGATCAGGGATTGCAGCATAAACATAAGCTTGTATTACTGTGATGTTGACTGGTTTGTCTTGGATTCAAACAGATATCATTCAGTCATATTTGAGATTATACCCCAGTACTGCTTTTCTCATCTTTTTATTGACTGTGGAGACTACTCCATTTCTTCTTTGTTTTTAAATAGTATTTCATTTTTCCAATTACATGCAAAGACAATTTTTACCACTCATTTCTGGAAACTGTTGAGTTCCAAATTTTCCTTCCTCCCTCCCTTTCTTCTCACCTCCCTAAAACAGTAAGCAATTTGATATAAGTTATATATGAGCAATCACGTAAAGCATACTTCCATATTAGTCATGTTGTGAAAGAAGAAACAGATCAAAAGGAAAAAACACACAAAAAATAAAGTGAAAATAGTATGTTTCAATCTGCATTCAGACTCCATAGTTCTTTCTCTGGATGTGGACAGTATTTTCCATCATGAAGTGGAATTGTCTTAGATCATTGCATTGCTGAAAAGAGCTAAGTCATTTATATTTGATCATTACACAGTGTTGTTGTTACTGTGTACAATATTCTCCTGGTTCCACTCTCTTCATTCAGCATCAGTTCATGCAAGTCTTTCCAAGTTTTTCAGAAATTCTCCTACTCATCATTTCTTATAGTACAATAGTATCCCATTACATTTATATACCACAACTTGTTCAGCCATTCCCCAATTGATGGGCATCTCATCAATTTCCAATTCTTTGCCACCACAAAAAAATACTATAAATATTTTTGTCCATGTGGGTCCTTTTCCCTTCTTTATGATTTCTTTAGGATACAGACCTAGCAGTGGGATTACTGGATCAGATGGCATGCACAGTTTTATTGCCATTTGGTCATAGTTCCAAATTGCTCTCCATAATGGTTGGAACAGTTCACAACTCCACCAAGAATGCATTAGTGTTCCAATTATCCCTCATCATCTCCAACATTTATCATTTTCCTTTTCACTTCATTTCTTCTAAGGGATTCTTACCCACAGTAGTACATTTAGTAATCATCTGAATTAAATTCATTTGTTCCCTTTCATTTAAGTTCACTGACACTCAAGATACTGCTGTTTATCTTCCTATCACCTGTTTGACCACATACAGCTTACCTTGGTTCATAGATCTTACTTTCCAGGTTCCTATGTAATATTATTCTTCACAGCATTGGACTTTCGTCACCAGATGGATACACAGCTGAGCTTCTTTTTGGCTTTGGCCCAGTTGCTTCATTACTATTGGAGATACTTGTAGTCCTCTGCTCTTCCCCAGTAGTGTACTAAACACCTTCCAACCTGAGGGGCTCATCTTCTGATGTCAACTCTTTTATCATTTTTAACTATCCATGGAGTTTTGCTGGCAAAGATGCTGGAGTGATATGCCATTTCCTTTTCCAGTGGATAATCTTTTATCAGAACTCTCCACTATGACATGTCCATCTTGGGGAACCCTGTACAGCATAGTTGATAGATTTATTGAGCTACGCAAGCCTCTCCATCACGACAAGGCAGTGATCTGTGGGGGAGGGGGGCAGCTCATTTCTCAGTTGAAGAAACTGAAGTAAACTGGATTAAGTGACTTGCCCAGGGTCACAATGCTAGTAAGAAGCTGAGGCCAAATTTGAATTCATGAATATGAGTCTTCCTGATTACAGGCCTGGCACTCTATCCCTGTTCTACCTAGCTTCCCTAGTTTGCCCAAAACTCTGCTCTGCCTCAACGACCAAACTTACTTATGTTCCCCCATTCTTAAAGACCCAAATAAAACAACCTCTCCAGTGTGTTTTCATGGAAAGAACATTGGATTCAAAATCAGGGGACCTGGGTTTAAATCCTAGTTTTGTTAATTGCTACCTGGTGAATTTGGGTAACTCCTTTATTATCTCAGTTCTTCATTTTCTTTATTTTTCAATTTGGAATATTGGACTAAATGATCCTAAATCCCTCCCTGATCCCTCAAGGCAGAAATAACATATAACTTTCCTCAGACCTCTTACTGTGCTATATACTTGTCCTATGGCAACTATCATATATATCTTACATTCTAATACTTATGTGTTTTTCTTATCTATTCTACTATTTTGGAAACTTCTTGAAGGTAGGGTCCACGTCATACTGGCTGGCATGTCTATGTTCCTAGGTATCTCCTTTAGTGTTTTACTCACTATAAATGTAACTTCACTGATACCTTCATGATATCAGCAGAAAATCAATTAGATCTGTAGCAAACTGGGTGAATCCTCTGTGGCTAGCCTCTGGAAAGGCATGAACAAGAGTCACACAAGAATGAGTCATTATTGGAGGGAATGTGCAGATCAATGAGGTCACAAGTGGAATGTTTGAACCTTTTCCCACTTTAGATTGTAAGCAACTTGAGGGTAAGATTTGTAGTTTATTTAACTTTGGAAGCCATGTAACTAGCAAACAATCTTGCAAAGAGTTGGTCTTTAATAATTGTTTGCTGAATCGAAATCACCCTATACCAAATCCATAGAAATTGAGCAGCTTTCCACTGAAGCTGAAAGTCAAGTCCCATAGAGAAACAACCAAGTGAGTTAAAGGCCTTTAAATGGGAAATTCATTCTGTGATGCTCAAGGACTGCCCCAAGTCCCAGCTCAATATCCCTGCTGAGATGAAACTACAAAATCATCCTACCATTATAGTCACTCCCTAAACTCCCCTCTCTCTGCACAAAGCCTGAAAAAAAATGATCTGTCATATCTCTCCTCCAACTAGACATACGAAAGCCAAAGGGTATACGCAAATCCTATATGTTAGAAAAGTCACTTCTAGCCCCAATCTACAAAAGAAGAGGGAAGAAGGACAACAAACATTTATGTAAGTAACTAGTAGGTGCCAAGAACCATACTAATTGCTTTTATTAATATCTCATTTTATCAGGAATCATGATCCAGTTCAGATCTACACAAATAGAACCCAGTTCCATGTTTGACCTTGAGAGGACAATGAGAGATAATACAAAGAACAGTCAATTGAACAACCAAATACCCATGTTCTAATTCTGGCTCCATTACTAACTTGCTGTGTGACCCTAGACAAGTAACTTCATCACTATGAGGCTCAGCTATGTCACCTGTGAAAATGAGGGCATTAGATTAGACAATTTCAAAAGTCTACTTTTGCTCTGATATTCTAGGATTCTATGATCTACAAAGCAGAGCAACCAACATATTTACCGTCCCTCAAGTAGAAAGTACCTTCCTGAAAGATTAAAATGAAATGAAATGAAATGAAATAAAGGCAAAGTATAATGGGAAGTCAAAAGACATGGTGTCAAGTTTCAACTCATCGTGTTACTAGCTAAGTAAACTTGGGCAAGTCACTTTAACTTTTCTGAAGCTCAGTTTTCTGACAATAATTCATATGTAGGAGAATAAAACGCACACACACAACTGCTGGGAGGGTGGAATGGTATAATGATTCTGAAAGTGTTTTCAATTCTAGTGTTCAATTCTACTGCTTTTCAAGGCAGCCCATTCCACTTTCAGATAACTCCAATTATCAGGAATTTTTCCCCTGACATCAAGCCCAAATTGGCCCCTTTGCACTTTCATCCCATCGCTTCTGATTCTGACGGATGGGGTTAAGGAGAACAACGCTAATATCTCCTCTACCATGACGGTATTTACTTTAATAGAACAATAATGTTCCCCTTGTCTTCACTTTTCCAGGGCAAATGCCCCAATTCCTCCAACTTATGCTCATGTAACATGGACTTAAAGTCCTCCATAATCCTGCTTGTCATCCTCTGGGTATTCTTGAGATTATCCACATCTTTCTTAAACCATAGCACTTTAAACTTAACATGATACTCCAAATGACATCTGATGAGACCATGGTACCCTGGGGCTGTCACTTCCCTTTTCCTGGAAGTTTTGCCCCATATAATGCAAGCTCACATTAACTTTTTGGGCTACCATATTGCAACACTGACTCATATTTCACTAGTAGCTCACTAAAACCATAAGATCATTTTTTTAAATGTTTTCTAAACACGAGTCTTGTGAAGTCAATATTTTATACCCGAATACAAGACTTATATACAATTTATCTCTATTTAATCTCATCTAATTATATTCACATCAGTGTTTTAACCTGACAAGAAGCTATTAGATCCTGACTCTAGTGTTTTAGATCCAGTTTTTCAGCAATCCCTTTTTGTTGCTGATTTGTTTTCAATCATGACCAACTCTTTGTACCCCATTTTGGGATTTTCTTGACAAAGCTACTGGAGTAGTCTGCCATTTCCTTCTCCAGCTCTTTTTATAGATGAGGAACTGAGGCAAACTGGCTTACCAGCAAATATCAAATAGCAAATTTGATGATTATGCTTCTATACTTTTATCCAAATCATTGGTGAAAATGTTAAATAGCACAGGACTAAGTGGGCAGGTAGGTGGCACAGTGGATAGCGCGTCAGGCCTGGAGTCAGGAAGTTGCCTCTTCCTGAGCTCAAATCTGGCCTCAGACACTTACTAAATGTGTGATCCTGGGCAACTCATTCAGCCCTGTTTGCCTCATTTTCCTCATATGAAAAATGAACTGGAGAAGTAAATGACAAACCACTCCAGTACCTTTGCCAAGAAAACCCTCAAATGCGGTCACAGAGAGTTGGACACAACTGAATAACAATTGAAGATAACTGGATTATTTAATTAGAGCTTATCTGCCACATTGACAATAACACTTGTATTACAACTACCCAGGAAAATTTGGGTCTATGTTCTCATCTGATTCTTGTCTCTCCATCTTCTGAGATGTTTTATCATTTTTTTTCTAAAATCTAGTAAATTAAATTCATGACATTAGCTTCATCTACTAGTTTCAGTAATCCTGTCATTAAAGGAAATGAAGTTAATAAGACATGATCTATTCTCAATGATGTAAAGTTGTCTCTTTATAGGACTGGTGGATGACTCCAAGTTTAGTAACATGGGGGACTAAAATAATGATAGTACTGCAAGATAGAAATAGGGAAATGAGAAAGAATCACAAAAGTTTAAATAGGAAGGTACTTCAATATCCTTGTAGTGCAACCCATATATGACACGAATACCTATTATAACACCCCACATAATATATAACTGACATGGCTAGGTGGCACAGTGAATAAAGTGCTGGATCTGGAGTCAGAAAAACCTGAGTTTGAATCCTACCTCAGACATTAACTGAATTAAACCAAAGATTTGATCTCCAATATCAAGATTTAAGAGAAGCCTAAAAAGGTAAAAGAAACCATAAGAGATTCAGTAAAGCTAAACTATTTACATCCCTGCATGGGAAGATGATACTTGCAATTCTTAAAAATTGTACCACTAATAGTACAGCTAGAAGAAATACGCATAGACAGAGGGTATGAGTATAAGGTGAATTTGAGGTGATGACATAAAAATAATTAAGGGATGAGAAAGAGGAGTACAATGGGTGCAGAAGAAAGGGAAAGGTAAAATGGGGTAAATTATTTCACATGAAGAGGTTCAAAAAGCCTATTACAGTGGAGGGAAAGATGGGAAGTCATGACCAAACAAGAGATAGAGAGCAGTATGAAATATAAAATATATAATTTTGATTATATCAAGTTAAAAAGCTTTTGCACAAATAAAACCAATGCAACCAGGATTAGAAGGAAAGAAGAAATCTGGGAAACAATCAGAGCAAATGGCTCTGATAAAGGCCTCATTTCTCAAATATATAGAGAACTGAGTCAAATTTATAAGAATACAAGTCATTCTTCAATTGATATACAAATAGTCAAAGGATATACAGTTTTCAGATGAAGAAATCAACAGTCAAAGGATATACAGTTTTCAGATGAAGAAATCAAAACTATCTAGAGGCATATGAAGAACTTCTGTAATCATTGTGATTAGAGAAATGCAAATTAAAACAACTCTAAGGTAACACCTCATACCTATCAGGTTGGCTAAAATGACAAAAAAAAATTAAAATAATAAATGTTAAAGAGGATGTGGGAAAATTGGGACACTACTGAATTGTTGGTGCAGTTGTGAACTGATCTAATCATTCTGGAAAGCAACTTTGAACTATGCCCAAATGACAACCAAACTGTTGATCCAGCACTACTAGGTCTGTATCCCAAAGAGATCATTAAAAAATGGAAAAGGACCTCCATGTGTCAAAATATTTATAGCAGCCCTTTTTGTGGTGGCAAAATATTGGAAACTGAGGGGATGCCCATGAGTTGTGGAATGGCTGAATAAGTTGTGGTATATGAATATAATGGAATACTATAATGTAATAAGAAATGATGAACAGGCACATTTCAGAAAAAAACCTGGAAAGATGGACAAACTTGTGCAAATTGAAATGAGAAGAACCAGGAAAACACTGTACATAGTATCAGCAATACTGAGCCAAGATCAACTATGAATGACTCAGATCTTCTCAGCAACACAGTGATCCTAGACAAGTACAAAGGAAACTCCATGTTATGGAGGAAACTCCAGATAAAGAATTGCTGGACTCTGGATGCAAATTCAAGCATAGTTGTTTCACTTACTTTATTCTTTTCTTGTTTTTTTTTCTTTTGATCTGTTTTTTTCTTCTTTCACAATTGTGACTAATATGAAAATATATTTTACATGATAGCACATGTATAACCTAAATCAAATTGCCTGCCATTTTAGAAAGAGGGGAGGGGATGAAGGGAGGGAGAAAAATTTGGAACTCAAATGCTTGTAAAAATGAATGCTAAAAAGTGTCCTGACATGTAATTGAAAAAAAAATACTATTAAAAATACAACACAAGACCATCCCATTGAAAGAGTGACTAGATCATTAAAGTTGGTCACTATAATTCCATCTTTGCTATAATGCAGTCCAGTGGTTATTTAAAAAAAAAAAAACCTTCCAGTAGCATATCCTAGTGTGTAAACAGCTTACCAGGACCAGTGTCTGCCTTAAAGAGACATGTCTATATGTTGTGATTTAAAGAGTGAATGGAAGCAGTTAACCTCCAAATATATCACTCTGAAATTTCAGCATTAGCAACCCAATCCTCTGCTTACTCTTTTCCTGCCTTTTGCTCGAAAATGTAAGTACCTTTAAGGAAGGGATAACAGTTAAAGCCCATGCATTAATGAAAGGAATATTCCATTTTGAAGTAGAGAATATAAGAGCTTAACTAACCTTAGCACATAGAATGCTAGTAATGGAGTACCTTAGAACATAGAAGATAAAATATTAGAGATGGAAGGGACCTTATAATACAGAAAATAAAATGTTAGACTTGCAAGAGATCATTGAACACAGAGAACATAACTCCAGAACTGGAAGAGATATTAGAAAGAATACAGAATGTTAGATCTGGAACAACTTTAGAATTTGAAACAGTTAAGAAGGAATTATAGAACACAGGATGTAGAATGTTAGATCTGGAATGACTTTGGAACTTGAACAGTCAAGAAGGGGTTATAGAACACAGAACATAGAATGTTAGACCTGGAAGGGACCTTAGGGCAAAGAATAAAATTGCAGAGCTTAAAAGACCCTGAAACATGTAGCATAAACTGTTATAGCTGTAAAAGACCATAGAACCCAAAAAAACCCCATAATGTTATAACTTAGATTAGAATGTCAAAACAAGGAGAACTTCAGAACATAGAACTTTGAATGCTTGAGCTGGAAGAGACTTTGTCATGTAGAGAATAGGATATTAGAGCTGGAAGAACCTTTAGAATGTAGAACAGACAACTTCATATCTGGGAGGGTACTAAATGCAATGGAAAGGGCTCAGTGACCCAGCACTCAGCACAGAGCCTGGTATACAGTAGGTGCTAATAAATGCTTATTGACTATTTGTTCAGAGAACCTGGATTCATATCCCACCTCTGATGCTTACTACCTAGGTGATCCTAGGAAAGGCTCAAACTTCTTGGCCTCAATTTTCTTACCTTTAAAATGAAGCTGTTAGGTAACCCTAAAGTCTTTTTCAGTTCTAAATTTATGAACCTCATCTTATTTTATCTTCCATATCCTCAGCTTCCTCTTTTAGAGTTCCATCCCCTGATCTCAGATCTCACACACACTTCGAAATGCCTGCTTCTTTCATTTTCTTTTGTTTGTAACGAACTTTGAAATGCACTGGGTTCTAGTTCCAGCTGTCATTTACTTACCATATGACCTTGGGCAAGTCGTGGCCCCTCTCGTAGCTTCATCTGCCTCTTCTGTAACATAAAATAGTAGGGTATGGTGATCGCTAAGCTCCCTTTCAGCTACTATATAAAACCCAAAGGTGAGAAAGGTCAGTTGGAAAGAAGGATGATAATCATAGATGGAGTTTACATAGTGCTTTAAGGTTTGCAAAGTCCTATATATATATCCTATCTCATTTGATCCTCACCACAAACCTGTGAGATAGGTGCTATTATTAATTTCCATTAACAAATGAGGAAACTGAGGCTTAAAGGTGTTAAATGATTTTCCTGGGATCACAGTAGCTAATAAATGCCTAGAGATGTGAGCCCAGGATGAAAAGGAATTCAACAATTTTTCAAATCCTTCTACCTCACTCCTATCTGTGCAGTTCATTCATCTTTTCATTCAACAAACATTCATTGGGTATCTACACAGTAATGGAATGGTACATAATATTAGAAGGTAGATAATAGAAACATTATTATCTCCATTTTCCAATGTCTCATTTCACAGTTAATACCAAAATTCAGTGTCCTTTATACTAAAGGCAAATAAACTATTGATAAGTGGCAGAGCCAGTAAGAAGGAATTTTTGCACTCCAGGCAAGCAGTATCAGATGGTTCTTTACTTCAGCTGGTAGTTAAGAATTGGATATACAAAACCACTTCTTAAGTTAGCAATGCAAAGCAAGTGTTAACAGGAGAGATTAGGATGGGCTGGGAAGGAATTTTCCTTGAGTAGAGTCAACAGTAATTTATGCTGGTCTTATGGACTTAACTTGTTCAGAGGACCCAGATTCCTATTTTACCTCTGACCCATACTACCCATGTGATCCTGGGAAAGTTGTTCAACCTTAGTTGACCTCAACTGCTTCTATCCTCTGGAATGACTGACTGGTTATTAGCAGTTCTAATAGAACTGTTCTAAAGTTGTTCTAAAGAAAAAGCAAAGCCTTGGTTGTCTCACCATCATTAGGTCTCCGAGAAACCGAGGCTAGGATGTTGCAACCAAGAGGAGATTCAGAGCCTCAAGGATGTTGTTGGGGAATCATATTATGGCTTAAAACCCATCAGAAAAGTAAGCTGTTAGTGGTAGCTGGCAATGAATCCTGGCAGGTGATGGACTAAAGAATATACAGGTTCCATCTGAGACTAGTTTGTTGAGGAAAGAAAAGGGAAAAATAATTGAGGGGGTGGGATACCTCATAAAGAAACATAACCACACACACACAAAGCAGGAGCTGCTAGCATTTACATACTGTGTTTTTTTAGTGTGTGTGTGTGTGTGTGTGTGTGTGTGTGTGTGTATGTGTTTTCTTTTTCCTGCAGAGGTAGTCACATGTTCCTTCTTCTAACATAAAATAAATGATTGACGATCTATGGATGTGAAACATGAATCCCATGACTTCATTTTCTTTCCCTTCCACCCACTCCTTTAGGCTCAGTTCTGTGAGCTCATCATTAAAAACTAATTTATATGCCCCAGTGACTTATATAACCTTCTAATGAACACAATAAAAACAAAGAAGCCATACTTCGGGCCCCATTTTTCCCTCCTCAGTTCCATCTGATTTGTAAGGATTAGTTAAACTCATTAGTAATCGGATTCGAGAGCCTTTAGCTTGATTGCACACCAAGCAAGATGTGGAGTGTGTGTGTTTGTCTCTGTATGTGTGTGCTCACACACACAGCCATGTTTCAGAAAAAGAAAAGTAATTAGAATCTGACTAGGGGAAAAAATCCTCTTCTGGCTAGAATTCTGGGTAATGACACTCTCTGAATATGGTTAGATGGACCTTGAATAATACCCCTAGCCCCATATTTACAACCTTTCCCTCTTGTCAGGACCTCCCAGAGCTAACCCAAAGAAATTATGATTTTGAGAACTCGGTTTCCCCTACCAGGAGCACAAGAGTAGAATAAAGAAGGACTTAAGTGAAGAAATGATTACTTCTAGTAACAATAAAGACAAAGATGAAATGGTCTCTGTCCTCAGAGCACTTATTTTCTCTATGGGAAAATAACATGCACATGTATAACTATTTTAAAATATATAAAAAATTATGCAAGGTAATTTTGCAGAGTGTCAGGGAAGACCTCATTTCTAAGGTGTTCCTTGAAACTGGTTCTGAAATGAGTAGGGAAGGTGATATTCCATTAGAGAAGGACAGCCTATACAAAGGCCCAGAGGTGGAAGATGAAGTGGCAGTCAGAATAGAGTAGGGATGATGTTGAGGCAAAAAGGACTGGACGTGGCTTGGTAACTTATGAAATATTAAGGGTGAAGGAAAGGGAAAAGTCAATGAAAATCATAAGGTGACAAACATGGGAGAATGGGTGGAAGGTGGGGGCACTGACTGAGAGCTAACTCAAAAGGAGAATCAGGTATGTGGAGAAAGAAAATAAGCCTAATCTGAGTCATGGTGATTTTGAAGGCTGGTGGATCATTTAGGTGCAAAATTCCCTGCAGTCGTTTGAAGCCACAGATCTGGACATCCTAAGAGAGGTCAGGGCTAGAGACAGATTTGGTGCTCATTGGAGTAGTTAGACCTACAGGTGCATATGAGATCATACCTTCATTTGAACCAGAATTAGGCATATCTGTATCCAGGTCAAGTCCCACAAACCACAGGCAAGGGACAAGTGGAATAATGGATCCTGTCTATTGACCAGAGAAAGGGGGACATATTATGGAATGAGTCTATTCTTCTAGCAGAGGAAGTTTGAGGAACAGCTGAACCTAGGATTCTATAAGGCAACTTCTTATGTTAAATGTATTTTTACCTTCTCTGTTGTTCCTGCAAGACTGGATTTATAAATGATATCAATTCTACCTGAATGTGATGGCCAGAGACAAAGTCCAGTTTTTCCCACTGTAGTTCTGCATTATCACAAAGCAGAAAGAGAAACATCTGCACTGGCCTTTACAAAATCCTGTGATCATCTTTCCTCCAATCAAGAGAGAGCATCATAGTTGCTTTACCAACTTTGCCACCTTTCTGTCCTCCATTTGGATTTAAATACTGATACAAATGGTCTCTCACTAAGAGGAGAAACAGTAAGAAGGAATTTTTGTACTCCCGGCAAGTAGTACTAGATGGTTCCCTACTGTATTCTTCCCTTCCCTGGCCCATCCCTCACTTTCCAATTGCTCAGTTTCCATCAGAGGCAGAATGATCATTATCAGCTGGATTCTGACCCTTACATTGCCATTCTTCTGGAGAAATACTACTGGCCCTTTGACTCACTAGTCCCCTGGTCAGAACTTTCCTTCACTGAAATTGCACCCCAAAGTCCTCAGGTCCTTGCCATCTGCCCTGCTTATCCTTCTACCAGTATCTAAATACCACTCAGCCTTTCCATCTGCCATAAAATGAATATGAGCATAAGTCTTCATTTATATGTTGTCTACTCCAATTATGATGTGACCCACTTGAGAATAGGGACTGTCTCAATTTTCAATTTGTATCCTCAGAGCTTAGCATAGTGCTTGGCACATAGTAAACACTTCATAAATGTTTCTCCATCCCATTGCCATTCCTCAGTGGGGACAGACAACATTAGTTACATGGTTCTGTTCTCTGCTTTTGAAAGGACCATAACCCTTTCCCCAGAACAAAGTGTTAAAATCACATTCAGGCATAACATAAAAAGGTTTTAAAACAAAGATATAAAGTGATGTCTCTGCACAGCATGGAAGTGACTTTTTGTAAAACTCTATAAAACAGTGTTTTTACATGCAACACCCACTTCAGCAAAAACCCTTTAAACCTGCAGGTGTTACCCACTGGTTACTCAACTTGACTCTGCTTGGGAAGAGAAGACATTATCTCTTATTAATATTCATGGATAATAACGAATGACTTTATATTTGCACAGCACTTTCTGCTTTCCAAAATGCTTCCATGTCCATTATCTTGTTGGATTCTCACAGCAGAACTGGGAGGTTGGTAGAACAGGCATCACCTTTTTTTTATTTCATGGATAAAGAAAACAAAGCTCAAATAAGGGGCAAATTGTTCAAGGTCATGCAGCAAGGTGGTGGCAAGTGCAAGATCTGAATGCAGATCTCTTGACAGTTCTTTTTAAAAAAATTTATTTTCTTCTTTATTTATGGAATGAAATGAGCATTTTCATACATCATATAATAAAAAGATGATTGCATATGAAACTGCAAATCTATTATGTACAGCTTGCTATTGCTTTTAAACATGTAATGAAGTTATCATGCAATTTTTTCCCTTTTTTTCTTCCCTCTCCCTCACTATAGAGATGGCTACCATTAGAAACAAATAGGTATACACACATATATGTATATGTATACATATATATGTTATGTATATACATATATGCATTCTACACATACTTCTATTTAACAGTTATTTCTCTGGATGCAGATAGTGTCTTTCTTCATATGTCATTTGCAATTAATTTGGGTATTTACAATAGTCAAAATGACTTACTCAAAGCTGTTTTTAAAACAACATTGCTGTTACTACATACAATGTTCTCTTGGTTCTGACCATTTGACTCTTCATAATTTTATGCAAATCTATCCATGTTTGTCTCAAATCATTAAGCTCATCATTCCTTATAGCACGGTAGTATTCAATCAGAATCATGTAACACAATTTGTTCAGCCATTCCCCAATTTATGTGCATCCTTATAATTTCCAGTTCTTTGCTGCTACAAAAAGAACTGCTATAAATTTTTTAGAACATATAGGTTCTTTTACTTTTTCTTAATCATCTTTGGAAATAGACTTAGTAGCAGTATTGCTGGGTCAAAATAGGCAGTTTAATAACTCTTTGGGTATAATCCTAGATCATTCTCCAAAATGTTTGACTCACTTCACAATTCCACCAAAAATTCATGTGTACCAATTTTTCCACATCCTCATTCAAATATTTTTTCTTTCTCCTTCAATCATTTTAGCCAATCTGAATGGTATAAAATGATATCTCAATGTTTTAATTTGCATTTTCCTAGTCAATAATGATTTAGAGCATTTTTTCATATGGCTATAAATTATTTTGATTTCTTTATCTAAAAACTTCCTGTTCATATCCTTTGACCATTTACCAATTGGGGAATAACATATTCTTAAAGATTTCACAAAGTTCTTTATACACTTGAAATATTAGACATTTATCTAAGAAACTGTCTATAAAATGTTTCCCCAATTTTCTGCTTTCCTTCTTATCTTGGCTATATTTGTTTTCTTCGTATGAAACCTTTTTAATTTAATGTAATTGAAAGTATCCATTTTATACATCACTCTACTCACCATCTCTTGTTTATTCATAAATTGTTTGCCTATCCAAAAGTCTGATCAGTAATATGTTTTGGGTCCTTGAAATTTTCTTGTAATACCTCTCTTCATATCTAGGTCATGTATCCATTTTGATCTTACCTTGATAAATGTTGTAAGATATTGGTCTATTCCCAATTTCTGCCGTATTGCTTTCCAGTTTTCCCAACAATTTTTACCAAATAATGAATTTGTATCCCAAAATCTTGCATTTGTACTTGTCAAATACAAGATTACTATATTTATTTGGCGCTGTAAAATTGTATGTCTACTTTGTTCCATCGATCTACCTTTCTATTTCTTAGACAGTTTTTCTTAATGGTGTTCTCTCACTTAACTCCTGGGTTAAATAGTTGTAAAGAGCAAGCTATCATCACAGCAAGTTGGCACTCCTCTGCCTCTAGCCTTCTGTTTCCTTCTCTGTTGGCAATTAAGATCATCTGAAAAGTTTACTTACTAATGAGCAATGGAATATCCTGCTTTGAATTCTGATGTACTTTCCTCCTACTAAATGAGAAAATTATTTTAAAAGACTCATTTAGCAGAAATGAATCAGTCAGATATACCTAGGAAAATAGGAGCCCTGTAAGAACACAAGTTATACAGGAGAATTCTCTTTCTTCCACAATTAGGTTGGCTTCCTGTTGGGAAACAATGAAGTTAACGGCTTCTTGGGTCATAGGATCACAGATCAAGAGTCAGAAGGAATGACAGAGGCACTCAATCCAATTTTATAGATCAGTTGAGGAAATTGAGGCCCTGGGATATTAAGGGATTTACCCAAGATCAAACAGGTAGTGAAGTGGAATTTGATCCCAGATCATCTGAGTCCAATTAGTGTTCCCTATTTCCTCGTATTCCCTTGCTTCATCCAGATAGGTCTCTGACATATCACCTCAGGAGATGGGTCTATCTGGCCTGTCAGAGTGAGAGGAAATGTTTTCTCTGCTTTCCTAAAAATATTTGTCTATGTGGTGAATGCTGAGGGGATCAATTCCTTCTAATCAAAATTCTGATTTGGAGAAGCAATATGTTATGAGGCAAAACCCCTGGGTTATAAAGTAGGAGCCTGGCATTTGAGTTCTAATCATGAAAGGAAGCAGCTGTGTCAACTGGGAAAACAATTTAAAGGTACATGAGCAAATTCTTCATATTGTTTGACCCAGCAATCATTACTGTTGTTCATCCTTTGTATTCAAAGAGGACCAATGACATCATGATCTAGGGTCAAGGTACCATGTGCTCGACTGTAGCTGATCAGTCCAATATGAGTTTGGAAGGCTCTACCACAGGTCAGACACAAATAGTCCATTTGAACATTTGGGATGGACATACCTCTAGATTAGTGCATCTCACTTTTTCTTTTTGCTACTGCGATTCTGCTCTGCTCATAGAGCATAGTTCCTTCTTTGATGTGGGCATGCGGTGCTGGTTGGTGCTGTGCCAGCATCTCCCATGTCTCAAAATCAATACCTCAGTTCTTCAGAGGGACCTGCATTGTAGGCATAGACCTCAAGCAGTCAAAGTAGAAAGAAAAACCCTAGAAGGTAACTCAACTGATCGCAAAGGGTCATTTTCATCAGGTACAAAATGGGCATTCAACTGTTCCTCAATAGATTTCCCCCCTCCTTTTTATTTTCAGAATTTAGGAAGGGGGTGGTTTGTATTAGTTTTATTTCTTCAACAAAAAATGTTGCTATAAATATTTGGTGTAAAGGCCTTTCTACCTTTCACCTCTGGTTGGATTTTAGGGGCAATTACTATGTTCATCAATGATATTCCTAGATCAATGGATATAAAGGATTAAGTGACATTTTTTTCTTTTAATGCCAATTGTTTTCCAAAACGATTGAAACAATTTACAGCTCCTCCAATAATGCATGACTGTGCCTGTCTTTTAGAGCCCCATTTCTAATTCTTCCTAATATAGGATTGTAGTTCTATAGTCAAACATCTTCATTTTACAGAATGGGAAACTGAGTCTGACAGGTTAAGTAACTTATCCAATGTCACACAGGTAGCAAATGTCTGAGGTAGGTTTTGAGCATATTTTTTATACCAAGTCTAATACTCTATCACTTATTCTATACTGCTCTCATAAAACAACAAAAAACAATGAAGTAAAGCACTTTGCAAATTGTAATGGATTATATAAATGTAAATTGTTGTTGTTGTCATTGTTGCTTAATGAAGAAGACAAGAATAAATAAATGAATTCTAGAGCCTTTACCTGTTCTAACACTTGTGTTCTATGTTCTAAGACTCCCTCTGACTCTAATTTCTGACAATTTCATAATTCTACTTTTGTGCTGTACTTGGGTACTTACAAAAGGGTTTTTGATAGGTAAAAAAAAAATAAAAGAATGAAACCATGGAAGACAGGCACGATAAAGTGCCATCTTGGCAGCTGTGAAATGGCCCAACCAGAACTTTTAAGAGGTATACCATAAAAGTCATTAAACTTTACATAGCCATTGACCATCTGATCTCACTGTTAGGTATAGACCCCAAGAAAGTCAAAGACAGAAATAAAGGCCTTATATATGCCAAATATTTGTAGCAACATTTTTGGGGGTTAAGATAGAAAAATCTAGACATAAAGTGAATGCTTAATCAATTGGAAGATGGATGAAAAAATTCTGGTATGTAAATACAATAGAATACCATAGTGCAATAAGAAATATGATTGTGATGAATGCAGAGAAATGAGAAAAGACATACAAACTTATAGAGAATGATATGTACAGAGAGAGGCCAACAGTATACACAATCAACCAATCACCAAGATTTTATTGAGTGTCTTCTAGGTACCAGGCAATGTGCTAGGCACCGGGGAAACAAATTCAAAAGTAAAACTGTCCTTGATTTTCTATTCTATTAAAGAAAGGAAAAGGAGGAGACAGAGAAAGGAAATAAAATAGGGGAAAAAAAGGAGAGAGAAGAAGGAACAGAAAAGGGGGGATGAAGAGGGGAGGGTAGATGACAAGGAGGTAGAGAAGAAGAAGGAGAACAAGGAGGGAGAGGAGAAGGAGAAGAAGATGGAGGAAGAAGAGTAAGACAACAGTAAAAATAGAGGTGCAGTAACATGCCCAACAGCAACATCCTCATGAAAATGTCTCAGGATATTGGCAAATGTTTTCTTAACTACCACTTACTGAGCCAGTCACTTCTCCCTTACGTCTCTGAGACCCTCAACACACAAAGAGATGTACCCCTCCATCTTTGGTCTTCAAAAAGTAAATGGGGAAACGAAGCCAAGTGCATTTCTTCTCCAAAAACAGGAAGAAAGACAGTGCTGATTCCAGTTCACTATCTATCCATGAATATATCTGCTGCTCCATCAGCACATATTGGTTTGCTGGCATAATATGCCAAGTTACCTTATCCCCAAAAAAGTTGGAACAGAGGCATTTCACATTGACACATCTGTCTCTCAAACTAATCTTCTCTATACCAATACTGGAAGTCCTTGGAAAATGAAGCTAACATCGGTGGGATAAAAAGGAATCATGAAAACAGACATCTGGAAAGCAGTCTCATTTGGAAAAAATTAAAAGAGATGGAAGAATGAATCCAGGCACACAGGGTATCGTGTTCCCCTTCTGTTGGTCACCAATCCTTTGCACTAGAGATTGCAAAATAACGCTCCTGATCACATAGCAACTAATCTCTGAAATAACGAATATGTATGTACCTATAGCTTCTTTGTGGTATGAAATTCTGGTATTTCTAGCACCTTTTTTCCATTTAGCTATTCTGGACACTCTAAATTCCTCTAGGTAATTGTCTGTTCATTTCATCTTTTCTTTGGCATCACCTCCTGCCTACTCCCTGATATTTAGCACCACTACAATTCTTTTCCAGCTCTCCACATGCTCTGGATGATAAACTGTTGAAAACAACACCTACTAGCTTTGTACAAGAAGCATCATCTACTTTTGGAAAGCCATGGAGAACATACATTATTATTTTTTATTTATTTAAATACATTTTCATTGATGTCTTCTATTTTTTATAGTATCATAGTTATCCTCATTATCTTATCCTTCCCTTTCCAGAGTTATTCCATATAATGAAAATATTTTTAAACACAAAAAAAATGAAAAGAGGAAAAAAATTGGTACAAGTTATAAATGTATTTAAAATGTCTGAAAACACATGCAATGTTTTGCACATCTTTTGTACAATGAGATGTAACACCTGTAGAAATGGCATTTCCACAAAGGGGTAGATTGAGGACATTTTCTCTTATCTCTTTATCTGAGTCAAACTTTATTTTTATTTTTTTTAAATTGACTCTTGATTCTGTGTGCATGCACAGTGTGTAGCTGTTCTTTCCATGTGTATTGTTCTTGTTACTCTGTATATTGTTTGCTTGGAAATAGACCTAGTAGCAGTATTACTGGGTCAAAATAGGCTTACTTTGTTCTGTCTCACTTCATGCAGATCTTTCTACGCTTCTCTGCATTCATCACAAACATCTTACAGCACAATAATATCTCATTACATTCATGAATCACAATTTGTTTAGTAATACCCTAATAGTTGAGGATCTGCTTTGTTTCCAATTCTTTGCTGTCACAAAAAGTGCTGCTGTAAATATTCTGATGTACATAAAGACTTTTTTCTTATTGATGGCTTCCTTGGGACATAAGTCCCATAATGGAGTCTCTGGTTCAAAGGATATGAACATTATAGTCACTTCATTTGCATAATTTCAATTTGCTTTCCAAAGCGGTTGTGCCATTTAACAGATACACCAACTACGTAATAGCACGACTATCATTCTACAATTCTTCCAGTACTGCTTGTTACTTTTTTTGTCATCTATGTCAATTTGCTGAGTGTGAGATGAAACTCAAGATTATCTTGATTTGCATTTCTTTTATGCTTTGAGCATTTTTTCATGTAGTTGTGAATACTTTGAAATTCTTCATTTAGGAACTATTTGTTCATATCCTTTGACCACTGGTCTGTTAGGGAATGACTGTACACACACACACACACACACATACACACACATGTGTGTGTGTGTATAATACCAAACCCGTATCAAAAAATTCAATACAAAGAATTTCCCCAATTTGACCATTTCTCTTCTTATCCTAGGTACATTAATTTTGTCTGACAGAAGCTTTTCAGTATCATGTAATCAAAGTTGTCTTTTATCTTTTGTAATTGTCTCTAACATTCATTTGGTTAAGAATACATCTCCGACCCACAGCGGTGAGAAGTATATGATCTGTTTCTTTTCTAAATTTTAATAATTTAATGTTTACTATTAGAGTATCCATTTACAATTATTTAGTAATTTGGCATAAGGTGTTGGTCCAAGCCTAATTTCTGCCAGACTGTTTTCTACTTTTCCTTTTAGTTCCTATGAATTGAAGGATTTTAACCTGGGTAATTCATATTTTCTGCTTTATCAAGCACTGGTTATTGAGTTGCATTGTTTCTGATTCTCCCTTGTTTAGGGTGTTCCATTAATATGTCTATTTTTAACCAGTAATATAGTTTTGATGATTGCTGCTTTATAAAATAGTTTGGGGGTTGGAATTGTTATTACCTTTTTATTCCTACTTCTTTTAAGCATTTATGTTGATATTCTGGATTTTTTAAATGAATTTTGTCATCATTTTATGAAGTTCTATAAAGTATCCCCTTTGTAATTTGATTGGCGTTGCAATAAAAGTATAATTTTATTTAGGTAGTATTATGATTTTATTAGGTTGGCATGACGTAGCCATAATCAGTGAATATTCCTTAAGTTATTTAAGTTCTTTGTTTTTTGTTTTGTTTTGTTTTGTTTTGTTTTGTTTTTAATGAAAATTTTATAGTTCAGTCTACATAATTGTTGATGTCCTTTGGAAGATTGATTTCCATTTATTTTAAGTCTTTTATAATTATTTGAAATTGGAGTTCCCTTTTTAATATTATTTCTTGGGTTTTGTTATTTAGAAATGATATTGATTTTTAAGGGTCTGTTTTGTAACATGCTATTTTGCTGAATCCGTTTCAGGCATAGATGTAAAGAAGTCAAAGACAGAAAGAAAGGTCCTAGAAAGTAACTCAACTTATCTCAAAGTATCATCTTCCTCAGGTATAAAATGAGCAAAATAATGACACCTTCTATGTCACAGATTCTTCAGCCCTTCATCATTAGATTTTTCCCCCTCCCCTTAATTGCCAGGATTGTGGGAGGGAGAAGGGGAATGGTTTGATTTGCTTTTTGATACAATAAAAATGTTACAAAATTTGGTATATGTGGACCTTGAGAAAGTGGGGGAAGGTATGTCTATGCTCATTAGTCATATTCTTGGAACAAAGAGTATGAAGGATTTATGAACTTTTTTCCTGTAATTCCTAATTGTTTTCTAAAATGTTTAAAACTCTTCTTTATTATTGAATGGCCATATTTTGTCTTATACAGTTACATTCAGATTTGTAGGATGGCTCACCCTGGACTACATTCAGAGCTCCATTGCTCTTTGAAAAACATTTTTTTCATTCCCTTCTCCTCTTTTCTGGTGGGTGTGGAATAGTCTTGTATTATTCAAATGGCCTTTCCCTTGTACTTGAAGGTCTTTTTCCTGGTTGCTTGCAGAACTTGTTGTTGAATTGAATTGGTAAATTTAAGCACTATGTTTCTTGGAGTTTGCAGCCTTGGGTTTTCTCTGGAGGTGATCTATGAATTCTTTCAATCAGTATTTTTTTTTCTCTTTAGAAGTTCCAAGCAGTTTTTTTGTACTCTTTCTTACATTATGGTGTTCAGATTTTTTGACTTGTATTCTTCTGGGATACCTACGCTACTTAGATTGTCTCTATAAATCCTATCTTTCAAATCAGAATTATTGTTGGTTGCATAATTTCTTTTAATGTTGTTATTTTTTGGTTCTCCTCTTCTGTAATATCCTTTAATTCTTTACATTTACATTCTGGATCAGCTTCTTCTCTTTTGTTTCTTTGGTGAGATTTGCCATGGCAGATTTAAGTCTCTATTCTGCCAAATTATATTTTTGCTTTATAGGCCACAAATTCTGCTCTATTTTTTGGTTCCATGTTATCTCCAAATTCTACAGAGTTCTCCGTACTCTTGGATGTTGGATCATTTCTTTTCTTTTTTTTTTTTACAATATTTATTCATAGATGCCCAAACTAATTTATTAAATCTAAAGGCCATACTTCCTTCTACTGTTGTTATTTTCTCTGTCGAATTATCTGTTTATTTTCAAAGTCTATAGGTTTTCTTCTTCCTGAGATCTTTCATAATTTCTGTCTTTTTTTTCTCCTTATTTTCCCCCTCTTGCTCAAATACTGATCTTCCCCTCTGATAATGATTTCCCTGAGTGTTGGCTCTCTCATGACTCACCCTCTTCATGTACAGACTGGACCATTCAAACGTCATCACTCTATGTCTTTACTCAAGTTACTTTTGTGATGACAAATCTGGCCCCAGTTGGATGCTAGGCTCTTTCCTTCAGGCTTCCTGAAGTATCACAACATCCTTCTCACATATGTTGTGCTGCCCTGTTCCTTCTGTTCATCAGTTCTCTGGCCTAGCAATTCAGAATGCTGCCATACTGATGCTTGTGCAGCTGGGAGTGATTTCTACTTCAGGGGGTTTGGGTCTCTGAACCTTCTAAAAGAAGGGAAGTAGGCCATGGAGTTGAGCTCTATTTCAAGCCCAGACATACATCCTATTCCCTTCCCTCTCTTCTTTCACTCTCCTGCAGAAATCTTTTGTAGCACAGAAAGCTACCCCAGTGCTGGCCACTAAAGCCCTGGCAAATTTCAATAGCATGGAACCCAGATCTCCATGGCAATGGAAAAAGGAAGGGGCAACTGTGATGTGGAGTTCAGTTTTTTAGAAAGCCTATTGTTGAATCTTTGGGTCAGCTAGTGCAGCATTGCCACTGACAGCATGGTTGACAGTGTAGGGAGGGAGTGCTGTGTGAGCTCAGGTGGTTGTCAGCTATGTTTTTTGCCATTTTTGACATTCTGGGTATCCTAGTCCATGGAGACAACTGAAGTGTATAATTTCTATTTGGGAGAGATTGGAGAGGTCTAGATTCAGAGAAAATGTCTAGTCTTCCATATTGCTAGTCATGTATGTCAGAAGTCAGTCACTAATTTCTTGTAATTATTTCAAGTTTATTTCTCATGAATACTTTGTCTCCCTGATTAGATGATAAGAAGCACTACTGAATATTAGAATAGAAAGATGCCTTAGATATAATCTCATCATTATGTTCACAGGTTTTCAAGCTTGTAGGGTCCTTAGAGATTATCTCCTCCACATGACAGTTTTTTTGGAAAGAGGAAACTGAAGTTCAGTTGATATAATATGCCTGAGGTCATATAACTAGTTAGCAGAAAAGCTGAGAACCAAATCCAAATTTTCTAACTCTAGATTCAGTCCTTTCATGACCATATCATTATGCCTCTCACCCAACTGAGGAAACAGATCTAGAGTACCCAAGTGATTTTGCCCATATCATATAGATAGTTCCTAAGCTTAAGCCAGGTCTCCTATTTTCTATTTTAGGGCTCTTTCAACTACAACAAGCTACCTGTCCACTGAGGACTATAAACATACCATTTCCTTCTTTTTCTCTCCTTCTCTAAGAATCTCAAATCATCCACAGACACAAAGTGGTTGCCCAATACTTAATAATACTTGGGTGGGTGCACCCAAGATCTTACACATTCTGTACTAGGCAACATTTTCCTCTTATTTCACCCAAACTGTCTGCCAACCATTTTGTTGGCTGTTTCAAGGAGAACAATCCTCTTACCTTCTCTTGAATTCTGGGCTCAGTGCCACCCTAGCTCTAGCTGTGGCTGTGTGCAGGCTGCATCTGGCAGGGATATGAAATGCAGAATGTTTGTGTAGCAGCCAGAACTCTAGGATGGAGAGAATTCAAACCATTAGTTTTAGGTATAAACAAGTAAAATATAATTTGCCTACAGTAAGATACTCCGAAGTCCTAAAATGATGTTAGAATAAAAAGACAGAAAGATATCATTTCAAGCTTCAGCAAAAAAAGTGAGCTTGGTTCCTGGATGTCAAATGGTCATCTCCTTTCATTACCCATTACCCATCTACTTCAATGTTGGCTCAAATTAATTGCACCATATTTGAGTAAAATCAAACAAAACAAAAACAATAGACAATAAGTCTAGATCACTGCACATCTCCAGAAAGAAAAAGAAGATTTCAGAATCATGCTTTTCAAAAAGTTCTTGTAATCTATCTCATCCAACCCTTACCCAGACAAGAAACCTTTCTAAAACACACCCAACAATCTTTGTTGCAACTACCTTGGCAAGAAGACCAAAGAGGGAAAATCATCTCCCATCCAAGGTAGTTCATTCAATTTTGTCAAAGCTCTAAAAAGCATTAGATTTGTCTTTTTTTCCTCTTGTTTCCTTGTTCCAAAATGAAGTTACTTTTTTCATACTTTGTGTCCATTGTCCTAATTCTGCCTTCCAGGTGGTTTGGTGGCTAGATTTCTAGACTTGAGGTCAGGAAGACATGATTTTGAATCCTGCCTTAGATACTTGCTACCTGTGTGACTCTGGTTTAACTTCTCTAGCTTCAATTCTTTTGTCTACAAAATGTTTGTAATAATAGCACATGCCTCACAAGATTGTTGTAAGGGTCAAATGAGCTAATATATGTAAGATGTTTCAAAAATCTTAAAGTGTCATATAAATGCTAGTCATCATCATCATCATCCTCACCATCATCATTATCATCATCAACTCTATTCCTTCTTTTAAATGACAATAATTCAAGTCCTTAAAGATGGCAGTTATAACCTTTAAAGTTTTCTCTTCTTCAGGCTAACCCTCCCAAATCAATTATGTAATACTCAAATTGAATGAATTTAAGGATTATAATAATAATTAATAATATCTGTACAGTCCCTACAAAGTTCCAGGCTAAGAGCTTTATTATCCTATTTGGTTATTACCCGTTATTATCCTACTTGATCCTAAATGCTAAGTGCTTTATCATCCTATCTGATCTTCACAACAACCCTGGGATGTAGATTCTATTAGTATCCACATTTTACATATGAGGAAACTGAGGCAAACAAAAGTTAAGTGACTTGTTCAGGATCACACAACTATTAAGTGTCTGTGACTGTATTTGAACTCAGTTCTTCCTATCACAAAACCAAGTAGAACAGGAAAGAATAGTGAGCTGAGGGGATAAGGAAAGTAGAGCCTTAGCTAAGCTTTAAAGGAAAGTAGAGAATTCTCCAACAGAGAAATAAGAAGTAGTATTTTCTGGAGAGTTGGCGGTGGGAGAAGGGATAGTGAGAGGCAATTTGTACAAAATACCTTGCCCATGGCCACTTGACTATGAAGAAGAACCAGAATTGGAATTCAGGTGTTCTGATATCAAATTTATAGTTTTACATCATTGATAGGTGTTGCTAATCCCCAATCCATTGCTATTCTAATGCTAACTATTGTTCCCTATAAGAAATGAGGGATATCACCATAAGATAAGGGCAGTTTGGATGGTAGCCACATTGCATAATAATCTTCTTTTATCAGGGGATGTAGATTAAAAAAATTTCCCCATCAAGTCACATTACGAAGGAGAAGGTCTATCAGTTCATATTTCCTCTTTCCTTGGTGGCTCTTAAGCTGAGATGCTGAAGCTAGATTCCATGCCAGGGTTGTTTGGTACATGGCAGGTGATAATAACAGTAAATTACAATCTAGTCAATTGGTCAATATGCCATCCTGGGAACCCTGCTTTTTTCTCCAATACTTTCTTCCCTCTGGCATAAAATGACCACGCTTCAGGTACTTCCCATGGCTTTTAACAATGTCATTTTCAGCCTGATTTTCCCAGCATTCAGCTGCACTTGCTGTAGTTGAGCATTCTCTCTCTAACTGGCATCTTTTGCTTTTTGTCTTCTTTGTTTTCAAATAGTTCCCAGCATCCATCCACCTTCCCTCACCCCTCACTTATTGTGAATCTGTAGTGCTCTTACCAGTCCTTTGAATGGAATAAAGATTCTGGCTGTCTGCAGAAGATCCGTATTGGATAGAATGCTAATCTTAGAATCTTGAGCCATCATAGAAAATGTGTGGCATGTGCAGTGGCCACATAGCAATAAAACCATCTTGGCAGATGGGCTAAGTCAGGTTGAGGGTGACCTATAGGCCTCAAAGCCCTTGGTAAGCAGAAAGGTACCCCAAGCATGTACAGTCTTAAATGGGCAGGTGAGAACAGTTCGTTTCAATGACCATGAAGATGGCGGAAGCAGGTATTATGCAGTGTTTAGAGCTTGGTCAAACATCAAAGAGGCCAAGGCCACCCACTGTTGGTCATCTTGACTTTTGTCTTGCCACTAGACTTTGATGAGTCTGGAAGAGGGAGGGAGGCTGACAACTTTGTGTAACTCTGCCTCACTAAATTCAATCAAGACATCACCCCTGAGGTCATTGGTCCTCTTCAAAAACAAAGGACAAACAATAACAATATCTTAGAATCAGGAAGACCTAGTTTCAGATCCCATCTCTGATAAATATTATCTGTGTGACCATAAACAAACCATAAATCTTTCTGGGGTTCAGGTTCCTTATTTGTAAAATGGGGATAATAATGTCTTACACTAAAACCTCATCAGCACCCTCAGCTCCTGGGACCCTTCTGATTGGAGGGCAGAGTGGACAGCTCCTCCCAAAACATCTATTGAAGGAGAGGGCCCAGGTCAGGGCACTTCATTTCTCTTCATTTCTCACATGACTACATTCCTTCGGATTGGTCCATCATTTTTCTGCACCAGATCCCTTCCTTTCTCCCATTTTAGTCTTCCTTTTGTGTGCTATCTTCCTACATTAGATTATAATCTTCTTGAGGGCAAGGACAGTCTTTCTTTTTCATATTTGTATCCCCAGAACTTAGCATAGCATCTGGCACATGGTAGGTACTTAATAAATGTTTAGGCAGCTAAGTGGCACAGAGGACAGAGTGCTGGACCTAGAATTAGGAAAACTCTTCTTGAGTTCAAATCTTACCTCAGATATTTACTATCTGTGTGACCTTTGGCAATTTACTTAAACCTGTTTGCTTCAGTTTCCTTATCTATAAAATTAGGTAGAGAAAGAAATGGCAAACCACTCCAGTATCTTTACCAAGAACCCTCCCCCTGCCCAAAAAAATCACTGTCAGGGTTGTTGTGAGGATGATATGAGATGATGTTTGTTATGCATTTTAAAAATCTCAGCTATTAGTGTTGTACAGAAATAGATTTCTTACTATGCCCAACTTGACAACAGGATTTTTCTGAGGGTGGAAGGAGCTATTGAGATCATCTTTGAGTACAACCCCCTAGTGTTACAGAAGGGAATAAAGTGACCTGTCCATGACCATTCAGCTGGTAAAATAAAGAGCCAACACTGTAATCCAAGTCTTCTGATTTAGTCCAGATGTCCTGTGAGACATGTGACATGAAGATCACATGTTTTTTTCATGATACTGTGGAAAGATTTTTCCAAAATTTTAATTCAATAAACATTGATCAAGCTTCAGCTATGAGCAATGATCTTGCTGCTGAGGACCGATATTAAAAACAACAGAGTCTTTGCTCTCAAAGAGCTAACCATCTACTAAGGCCGATATGGCATAAATAAAGTAAAGTATGAATGAATGAAAAAGCGTTTATTATGTAGTTACTGTGTTCCAAGATCTGTGCTAAGTGCTGGGGATATGAATAGTAGACCCCATATTTTCAAGCAACTTACATTCTGTTGTTGTTGTTGTTGTTAATGTTTGTCCTGTATTTTTGAAGAGGGCCATTGGCATCATAGGGTAAACCAATTGTTCTTATGCACCCATTCCAGTGGGGGAAGTCTTCAAATACTTTGATCAGGTAGGCATCCCCCTAACACACAGAGTGTTTTGAGACCTGTTGGTTACCCTCAACCTGATTTAGTCCATCTACCAAGATAGTTTTATTGGGGTGTGGCTCATGCTACAGCTTTTTGGAGCCATAGATGAGAACTGGGTAAGGGGGGACACCAGAGCTGTTGTTGTTGGTGGTGGTGGTGGTGGTGGTGGTAATGGTGGTGGTGGCATTGGTGTTGCATCGCTTCAGTTATGTCTGACTCTTCATGACCTCAGTGAGGGTTTTCATTTCCTTCTCCAGCTCATTTTACAGATGAGGAACTGATGTAAACAAGTGTCTGATGTCACATTTGAACTCAGGAAGACAAGTTTTCCTGTTTACCCACTTTGCCACCTAGCTGCCCAAAGGTATATGAGCAGACCTGAAAAGGTCTTGGCAAGCTCTTACACCAGAGCTACTAGTCCTCCCTGGGTATCCCATACATGCCAATTTACATTCTAAGAGAGAGAGAAAGGGAGGGAGAGAGAGGGAGGGAGGGAGGGAGGGAGGGAGAGAGAGAGAGAGAGAGAGAGAGAGAGAGAGACGGCCCATAGCAGAGTGGCAACTAAGAAATATATGGCTTCTTGGTCTGGGGAGTCACAGGGATGGTGAATGGAGCCAAAGTGAAATCAATTGACATGATGGGAAATAAGGGATACCTTCACAGAGAATATATTACTTTGAGCTAAGCCTTGAAAAGGTGAGATTATGGAGGGAGTGCAAGGCAAGGGGTGGGGGGCGGGGTGTTATCATATGTTCCTTCTGATTTTTCATTACTTGCTTGATTCCATTGTCCATATACCATGCCCTTGGGGTTTAACCCAGTAAGCTTTGGAACAGTTGTTGTGGGCTTCTGTTACCTTGAATCAAAGTACCTCAAGTGGCCCACAATATAGAGACCACCTCCATCCACAATTCAATTTACTTCCAAGTCATTTTCTCACCAGCTACCTTGCTGCTACTGCAAAAGTTTGACTTCTTCTCTCCCCTCTTTTCCAGTTATGAAACCAAAATCAATGAATACTCTACTACTGAAAATGGTTTGTCATTCTGTTCCCCTACTTTCCATTCAGCAACTCTGTAGTTTTCTAAATCAAAATAGCCTTCCTTAAACACCACTGCCCTCAATATGTTATTTTCCTTCACTCCCAATTGAATAAAAGCTTGGCAAGGGCAGGGGCTCTCTTTGATTTTGCATTTGTATCCTTAGGACTTAGGACAGGGTTTGGCATATAGCAAGTGCTTAACAAATGACTTTGATTAGTCAATTCATTCAAAATTCATCCTTTAATGTCTCCATCTCCAACAGAATGATGATAAAAACTGGAAAATGTTACCTTTAAGGAACTATTTTCCCCCAAATCCTGTGCTGCACTTCAATATTAGAAAGAGACACCAATGATAGTTAGAAGAATGGAGGCTTTGAAAAAGCCCTGGGAGAAACTAGAAGTGAGATGGTGAGAACAAAGTTTATTCCTATTTCCAATATAATCATTTAATAAAGACTTTTCTGTTCTAACCCTAATTCATGTATGGAGGAAAGCATGGTTGGGGAACATAACATAGCCCAACTGGATGTGGAAATAGGGTACAGACTGCCTAAGGGTGCTGCAAAGGAAAATTCCTCTCATCATATTAGCTTCAATTTTCCAGGCTGATTTCTCTTCTCTTGGTTATTGGCCACCCACATATCTCCCCCTTCAGTACCCAGAGAGCCATGCCTCTCACCTCTCTGCCTACACTTTGGAGCACTCTCCATTGTGTCTCATTTCTGAACATAATTAAAGTTCCATTGGTCCCCTATTACATAACATGAACTGACAAAGTTGAAAATGACTAAGTGTCATATGCTATTGATGAAGTAAGGGACAAGCTGGCTCTTAGACACCTCAGGTTCTTCCCAGGCATTCCAGCAAATGCATCTGATGTGTACAACTGAGTTGCCTCACAGTTTAAGAAGAGAAACATAGGCCCAAGTCAACGTGATGGTTAAAAAGTAGTTTCCCTGCCTTGATGGTTCCAATTAATATACAGGTGGAAATTCCAACCCTGCATGATTTAATAGATATTAAAAAGGTTCCCTGACTCATCCCTAGTACTTACTACAATGCCTAAGATAGTCAATGCTTAATAAATAAATGTTGATTGACTGATTGAATAGTTGATTGATTGATTGATTGATTGAAAAGCATCATCCTCTCAGGCCAATACCTAGAAATTCTGAATTAGATATGTTTTTCTTTAGATGAAGGAATGTGAAAATGCCAAAAACCACTAGGAGACTTAAAGTATTCAGTGACTATCTAGCATAAACAATTTAGCACAATTACCTATATGGCATTCTTCCCAAAAAACAACTGAGAACAATTCCTAGAAGAAAAAGAATAAAATATGTGTAAAAAGTAAAGATATATTGATGGGGAGGTAGGGGAAGATTGATGATTTTGTTTTTTGTTTTTGTTTGTTTGGGTTTTTTTTTTACTTTTTTGGTTAGGCAATGGGATTAAGTGACTTGCTCAGGGTCACACAGCTAAGTAAGTGTCAAGTGTTTGGTCTGAGACCAGATATGAACTCAGGTTCTCCTGGATCCAGGGCCGGTGCTCTATCCACTGTGCCACCTGGCTGCCCCAAGATTGATCATTTTAAAGGGCAGAATAGTCCTTGACCTCTGATTTTATTTGTGTAGCGAATTCTCAGGTTGGTGACTCCCTCCACCCATTGACGTCAGCAACTCCTCTATAATATCCTTGACTCCTCTTTCTCATTTACCTGAAAGTCTAAATGGTTGCAAAACTTTGTTATCTCTAATTCTACAACATCTTCAATGATGTCTTCTTTCTACTTATACAGCCACACCATAATTCAAGTCTTCATCATACAACTGAAAATTATCTTAACTGCCCTTCTCCCACACCAATCCATCCTCCATTCAGCAGATAAGTGGTCAGGTTTGTCTATGTCACTCCTTTCTATAATAAACTCCTTGTTGTTCAGGAGTTTTCAATCATCTGACACTTCATGACCTCATTTGGGATTTTATTGACAAAGATGCTGGAATAGTTTGCCATTTCCTTCTATGGGTCATTTTATAGATGAGGAAACTGAGGCAGATAGCGTTAGGTGACTTGCCCAGAGTCACACAGCAAGTAAATGTCTGTGGCCAGATTTGAACTCGGGAAGATGAGTCTTTTTGACTCCAAGCTTGGCACTCTATCTAGTATACCACCTAGTTGCCCCCAATAAACCCTAGTGGTTCACTATTATCCATAGTGTTAAACATAAACTCCACTATTACACATGGAAAGTCCTTTAAAATCTGTCCCCATCCTACTTTTCTATCCTTGTGACATCATTCCCCTTTACTCATACTTCAGTCCAACCAAATTGGCCTTATTCTTTCTTGTTCACGACATTCCATTTCTTATCTCCACGTCTTTGTATTGGCTTTGTGCTTTCTTCCATGCCCAGAATGCATTCCCTCCTTATCTTTGCATCTTAGAATCCCTGACATCCTTACAGGTTCAGTTCAAGGGCCAGATTCTGTGTGAAACCTTTCCTTATCCTCCCCAGCTATTAATGCTTTTATCCTCAATCATATCATATCTATTTGTGTGTGTTTGTATATATGCACATACATATGTATACGTATGTGTATATATATATGTGTGTATGTGTGTGTGTATGTGTATGACACATACACATACACACACACACACACACACACACACCCCTCCTGGATCATTGCCTTGTTTTGGCAAAGGGGCTTGCATAGCTCAATGAAACTAATGAGCTATGTCCAGCAGGGTTACCCAAGATAGATAGGATACAGTGTAGAGTTCTGACAAAAGGTGATCCACTGGAGAAGGAAATGGCAAACCGCTCCAGTTTCTTTGCCAAGAAAATCTCATAGACACAGAAGAGCCTGGCATGCTATGGTCCACAGGGTCACAAAAAGTCAGACACAAATAATAACTGAACAACAACAACAACCATTTGTATGTTCTGGGCTTAGAATACACACGCATTCACATATACATGTGGGGATGATATATGCACACATATAAATGTTTCTGATGTATGCATACACACACATACATACATACACATAGAAGTAGATATAGAGATACAGAGAGAGAGATAAATAGATTTAGATACGGGATGTCCCTTCAACAGACTGTTAGCTCTTTGATAGTAAGGACAGTTTCTGTCTTGAGTTTCTATCTCCAGTTCCTGGCAGAGTGTCTCATGAATTTTGACACCTAAAACTGCTTTATTTGTAATTGAATGATGTTAAAGGATTGCCTGGGGTCAATGAGAGGTTAAGTGACTTTTCCCATGGTCACACAATTAATATGTGTTAGACGTAAGTTAGAAGTTAGAAGTAAGTCAATCAGGTGTCCAGTGAATAAGAATATATTAAGTACTCAATGTGTGCCAGATAGTATGCCAAAAGATAGGGACAAAAATAAGTGCAATAGCATGGTCTCTGCCCTGAAGGAGCTCACTTTCTAATGGAGGGGAAACGTGTAAAAAACTAGGCATATGTGGAGTATATGGAAGGTCATCAGGAAACACTTAAGGGAACCTGGAAAAGCCACTGTAAAAGATAGATTTTGAATTCTGATTTTCATAATTCTAAGCCTGGCCTTTGATGCATGTCCAAGCTGCTCCTCAGAGAAGGTTATAAGAGATTTAAAAAAGCATCAAATAGAAGTACTACCCATTGAGGCAACGTATTGGCACGGTAGTAGGCCTTGAGTGGCTAGGATAGAGCAGGGGTATTCAGGTAGTGGGCATTTGGGGAGGGGGCAGGCAGGAGGGAAAGGTGCTAAAAGTTAGGTACTAGAGACACACCTTGTACAATTCACCACTACCCCTCATCCTGGCCAAATGCTCCCTCCTATGTTATACCAGAATCCTTACTGGGACACTGAGTGTTAAAAGTCTCAGTCAGCAGAAGACCTTGTAAAACTAGCATTGTGGTTTTTCATGGGTCCTACTGGTACCTAGCACAGATTGTAAACTGGAGAGGTGCTTAATAACTATGAGTTGAATTGAATGGACTTGAACTGAAATGATCATCTCTGTATGGCAAACATTTCATATTAGATCATTAGATAGATTAGATTGCATATAGATTAGATCTATATTAGATTAGGCAGCAACATGTTGAGGTGATGAGACAAGAGGTCAGGATGGGGGCAAACATATGTGTGGAATATTAAGGTTGGAGAAGGAATGACTCAGAAATCAAGCACCCCAACAGAAATGAGGAAGGTACTGGTATTTCAAGATCAAGGTAAGGTAAGAGGTCCAAAATTCTTATAAATAGTTACCAACTGAAAGATCACAGGCTTATAAAATGCAGGGGTTTGGAGAGATGTATGATCAAGGATTAAAGATTTAAAGCTGGAAGAGACATCAGAAGGCAACTAGTTCAACCTACTCACTTCTCAGAAAAGGAAACTGAGGCCCAGAGAGTAAAACTTGATTGCTCAAGAAACCACAGGTAATAGATATCAGATCTGGGAAGCTGCACCAGGGTCCTTAACTTCAAATTCAGAGTTCTTTCCACTGTACTATGCTAGTTTAGAGACCATTTAGTACAAACTCCTTTATAGCTTAGAGAGGCAATGCTATATAGTGGAGAGAGGGCTAGATACAGAGACAGGAAGAACCTGATTCAAATCCTACCTCTTACACTTAATTGGCTTTCTGACCATGGAATCATTATTTAACCTCTCCAAGCCTCCATTACCTCATCAGTAAAATGGGGCTAAAATCCATAGCAGCTACCTCACCTGGTTGTTGTGAGGCTCAATGCACATGCATAATTTTTACAAATTATAAATTATTATATAGATCAAATCTATTTTTAAGAGAAGAAACTAAATCCCAGAAGGGTGAATGAAGTGTTTTACTCAAAGTCACGTAGGTTAAAGAAGTGTCTGAACTGGTATTTGACTTTAGTGCCTCTGACTCTGTGTCAAGTGGCTTCCCACCTTCAGGAGCTGAAGGGTGAGGGTTAGATAGGTGGTCAAAAACTCCATCAAGAAAATCAGCACAAAGATGTCCATAGAAACTGAAAATACAGCATGCAATTGTGGAAGGACATTTGCATCCATATTCATAAGGCCTGTGTTCAAATCCCTTCTCTTCAGCAAGCTGATGACTTTGTGCAACTCTGCCTCACAAATCCAATTCACACACAAGTCATGACATCATCTCTGATGTCATTAGTACTCTTCAAAAATGAAGAACAAAGGGCAGCTAGGTGGCACAGTGGATAGAGCAATGGCACTGGATTCAGGAGGACCTGAGTTCAAATACAGCCTCAGACACATAACACTTATTAGCTGTGTGACTCTGGGCAAGTCACTTAACCCTAATTGCCTCACACAAAAAAAATGAAAGACAAACAATAATAGCAGTAAGCTATGTGACATTGGGTGGGGCACTTCCCTCCCAGTAATGACCTGGGCAGGTAGTTGGTACTCAAGGGGCTTCATTGAATAATCAGATGGATCAGTAACTGCTGAAAAGAACTGGTTCTGAAGGGAAGACCAGTACAATAACTGGAAATGCTCAAGAGAACATGAAAGGGCAATCCTACCCATGAAGAATACTAGAGAAGCCCGCTAACTCTACAGAAGACCTTAGACTAACACTCCCATACTAGGGTAGTCCACTGACCTCCTGCATAATTAAGTTGGTAACCTCTAGCTAGTTTAGTTGATCAGATTGGAACACTCATAATATCAGTCAATCCAAAAATATTATTAAGCACCTACTATGTGTCAGGCACTGTGCTACGTGTTAGAGTTACAAAGAAAGGCAAAAGACAGTCCCTGCTCTCAAGGAGCTCACAATCTAAGGGGGAGACAATATGTAAACAAATTTGCAAAAATAGGCTGTATATAGGAGAAATTTGAGATAATCAGTAGAGGGAAGGCATTAATATTAAGAGAGATTGGGGGAAAAAAGACTTCCTGTAGGTGGGATTTTAGCTGAAACTTAAAAAAAGCCAAGAAAGCCAAAATACGGAGAGGAGCAGAAAAAGCACTCCCAGCATAGGGGAGAACCAGAGAAAATGCCTATGTCAAGGTCATGGGGTTAATCTCTTTATAAGCCATTCTCTTTGAGGCATCAAGGTAGTGAAGTGGATAGAATGTTGTCCTGCCTCAAATACTTATCACCTGTATGAACAAAGACAGGTCATTTTACCTCTCTGTGCCTTTTTCTTCATCAGTAAAATGAGGAGGTTGAGCTCAATTACCTCTAAGAATCCTTTCAGTTTTATATATATGATTCTATGACCCTCCCTCAAACTAGGGGAACCTAATGATCTTTCCTACTGGGGTCTGGACTGACATCTCCAAAGCAGGAATGGAAAAGGTCAGGAAAGGATTGTAAGAGAAAAGATTTAGAGCAAAAAGAACTGCCATCTAGTCTAAGCCCCTCTATTACATATGAGGAAACTGAGGTCTAAAACAATGAAGGGACCTGCCCACGGTCACATATGTAATAAATAGGAGAGCTAAGATTTAAAACCAGGTCTTCGGACTTCCGAGGCAAGCACCCTATTCATGCCACTATGATATAGAATATCTCCAGGGTGTCTTTGGAGTGATGGTTTCAGGACATGGCTAGAGGGCGGAGTCTACAATGATCCTAAAAGAGGCTGCTATAAAAACTTGAAGCCTGGCTAAACAATACTCCCATTGTGACTTTTAGCTCAGCATTTCAGTATGAGCAGCTCCAGGGTAAGGGCAGCACTGATATCAGTGTTGCTATAGGTAACTTTTTAGGAAGAGGGATGGTCCTTAGGCAGATCTGATTAATTTCTCATCCTAAGATCACAGATACAAAGACACCTGTTCAGGTAGGAAATTGGAAGTTTCTAACCTGGAAGTTTCCAAACATAAAATGGGACATGGGATTGGTTGGGGGAGGTTAGGGAGATGACAAGAAAAGCAGCAGAAACAAAAAGAAGAAAGTAACCAGAATGAGGCATTGTAGCCAGGGAATAGGCGACCAAGTGCACAGAGGAAGATTAGGCCAGAAAAGCTATTTATCTTCCAGACTATATAACATGGGTTCAGTTTCCTGATTTGTAAAATGAAGAGCTTAGAAAAGGTGATTTCAATGGTGTCTTTCAGTCCAAAAGGTTAAAATCATTGTTTTAAGAAAGCAAGGAAAAAGAAATGGTCTTGTTCCTTGGGAAGCTCAATTTTATAGCTACAATAATACATATTGCCTTTACATTCTAGTGAGAATCAATCCCAAAGAGTCATGGCCTGGAGGCCTACCAGTAATAGCTGAAAACAGTTGACTGGTAATGAGTACAGATACTGACAGCATCTAGTATGCCAATAGACATATTTCTTTTACAAATATTTGTCTGGATAGCAACATGATGTTATGAGACAAGCAGTGGATTTGGGATCATCAAATCTGCTTTGGAATGTTAGCTCTGGTAAAACCAGTGTGAACTTACTCATCACTGACCTTCTATGGGTTTATGTCCTTATCTGTGAACTGAAGGAGAAAGACAAAATGATTTATTAGGTACCTTCCAATCCTGTAGTTTGGCCAGTTGGTTTGTTTGTACACTGCAAACTTAATATGAATCAATGATGTGATACAGCAGCCAATCAAGTTAATGATACCAATTTGTATTAAGAGAAACATAATGGACATGCAGGAGTAGAACCAAGATGGCAGAGTAGAGTAAGCTGAGCTCTCCCAACATACCTCTCTAAACTTTAAAATAATGCCTCAAATCAAATTCTGGAGTGGCAGAGCCAACAAAAGAGCATAGTGAGAAATTTTTCAAGCCCAAGACAACTTAGGGGGTCTGAAAGAGAGGTCTATGACACCAGGGAGGAAGCTGACTCAGAGTCCACATAGATAAAACACCAGTGATGGGACTATGTAGTGGCAACAGAAGCAATAGCAGCTTCAGGAGTTCTCAAGCTAGAGACAGTAAGGAGACCTGGTAATAGGTCAGAAGGAGATTACAGGGGAACCCTGTGCTAGCACTGAATGCAGAGCCAGATGCTGTTTGGTAACTCCATTGCCTATACTCACTTCTGGGTCATAATTCATGAACAGAAAAGAGCACTTTTAGTCAAAAAGGAGTAGGATTTCTGAGGGGCAACTGTTTGGCAACTACATTGCTTATACCCACTTTGGGGTCACAGTAAAGGGCAGAGAGCAGCACTTTCAGTCAAGATGGAGTGGAAGAGGCAGGGGAGGCAGAACCAAGATAGCAGAGTAGAGAAACAGTCACCTGAGCTCTGCTAAATTCCCCTCCAGAAAAAACCATAAAATGACTCCACAAATAGAATTCTGGAGCAGCAGGAGATCAAGTGAAAGAAATTCCCATTCTAAGATAACTTAGAATGTTGGCAGAAAAGGTCTGTCTTACTTATCAAGTGGGCCCGAAGCACAAAGCAGACCACACAGCACAGGCCATGTTTCAATAAGCTAGTGATGGGTCTTGGAAATGGTTGAATTGGTGGCAACAATCAGTTCTGGAGCTGTCAGCCCATGGGTGTTGAAGGGGTTGAATAATTTATTGGAAGGAGACAGCAGAGAACCCTTTCCCAGCACTAGTTCAGGGCTCTCTTCCATTGCCCATATGGATTTCTGGATTGCAGTTCCAGAGCCTAAAGGACCAATAGCACTTAGTGCCAGAGGAGAGCAGGGGCTCTGTTCATAGTTCCAGGACAGAGAGGCATGCTTGTGTTCATTCATGGAGAGGTAGGGACCCTGGTCTCAATTCCAAGACAGAGGGGAGAACTAGCAATTGTGACTGCAGGAGAATGGAGAACCTGGTCACAGCCCCAGGGCCAGGAGGAGTGCTAGCACTGGTGGCTACAGGGGAACAAGACTCCTGTTTAAAGACCAGAGAACAGAAGGTAGGTAGGGAAGAAGAGAGGAAGATAAATTTTCAAAAAAGAAACGAGAGTGATACAAGAATATTATGAAAAGAGAGACAACAGCTTGGTAAAAGAGACAAAAAATACACTGAAGAAAATAATACCTTAAAAACAGAATGGGACAAATAAAAGAGGCATAAAAATCCACTGAAGAGAAGAATTCCTTAAAAAGCAGAATTGGCAAAATGGAAAAAGAGGTATGAAAGCTCACTGAAGAAAATAATTCCTTAAAAATTAGAATTGGGTAAGTGGAAGCTAATGAGTCCATGAGACACCAAGAAACAATAAAACAAAATCAAAAGAAAGAAAAAATAGAAGAAAATGTGGAATATCTCATTGGAAAATAGATTGAGGAGAGATAATTTAAGAATTATGTGACTGCCTGAAATCTGTGATCAAAAAATAGAGCCTACACATCATCTTTTAAGAAATGGTCAATGAAAACTGCTCTGATATTCTAGAGCCAGAGGGTAAGATAGAAACTGAAAGAATCCACTAATCACCTCCTGAAAAAAATCCCAGAAGGAAAACTCCCAGGAATACTATAGTCAAATTTCAGAGTTCCCAGGTCAAGAAGATAATATTGCAAGAAGCCAAAAAGAAACAGTTGTCATGGAACCATAGTCAGGATCACACAACATTTAACAGCTTCCACATTAAAGGATCAAAGGGCTTGAAATATGATATTCCAGAAGGCAGAGGAGCTAGGAGTACAACCAAGAATAACAAATCCAGCAAGACTGAGCATAATCCTTTAGGGGGAGATGGATATTTAATCAAATAGAGGACTTTCAAGAATGCATGATGAAAAGACCAGAGCAGAATAGATCATTTGGCTTCCAAATACAAGACTCAAGAGAAGGATGAAAATGTAAACATAAAAGAGAATGCACAAGGGAATCAATTAGGTTAAAATGCTTATATTACCTTATGGGAAAATGATCATTTTAACTCCCAAGAACTTTATTACTATTAGGGCAATTAGAAGGAGTATATATAGAAAGAGGGCATGGATACAAGTTAAGTATGATGGGATGATTTTTTTAAAAAATAATAAAATCAAGGAGCTAGAAAAAGGCATGCGGTAGGAGAAGGGGGAGTAAAATATAGAAAGGGGGAATTATCTCATAAAAAGGTGTGAAAGGAAAAACTTTTACAATGGAGGAAGAAATGGGGTAGGAGTAACAGGCAATGCTTGAACCTTACCCTCACCAGAATAGACTCAAAGAGATGATAACTTTAAACATACTCAGTTGGACAAAGAAATCTGTCTTACCCAATAGGGAAGTAGGAAGGGAAGGGGAGAAAAGAAGGGGAAAGCAACTGACAGAATAAAGGGCAGATTAAGGGAGGTAGTGGTCAGAAGTAAAATAAACTTTTGAGGAGGGACAGGGTAAAAAGAGAGAGAAGGATAAACAGGGGAAAATAAGATTGAAGGAAATACACAATTGGTAATCATAACTGTGAATGTGAACAGAATGAACTCACCCATAAAACGAAAGCAAATAGGAGAATAGACTAAAAACCAGAATCCAACATTTTATTGTTTAGAAAAACACACTTGAAGCAGAAAGGAACACACATCAAAAATATGGGGCTGGAGCAGAATCTATTATGCTTCAGCTGAGGTAAAAAAACAAAACAAAACAGTGGCATCAATCTTGATCTCAGACAAAGCAAAAACAAAAACAGACCTAATTAAAAGAGATAAGCAGGGAAACTACATTTTGCTAAAAAGTACCATAGACAATGAAGTAATATCAATACTAAAAATATATGCATCAAATAGTATAGCATCCAAATTTTTGAAGGAAAAGTCAAATGAGCTATAGGAGGAAAAAGCAAAATTATCCTAGCAGGATATCTACTATCCTAGTATCCTCAATTTTTCTTTCTCAGAACTAGATAAATTTAACTATAAAATAAACAAGGAAAAAGTTAAGGAGTTCAATAGAATTTTTTTAAAGGTTAGATATGATAGACCTCTAGAGAAAACTGAATGTGCATAGAAAGTTATATACCTTTTTCTCAGTTATACATGGCACCTTCTAAAAAGTTGACCATGTATTAGAACATAACAACTTCACAATCATCACTCTTTTCAAATGCTATGATGGTATACTTACAGTAGCCTAGAGAATCAACTAAAAAAAACAAGTTGAAACAATCAACAACCTTGGCAAAGTTGTAGGATATAGAATAAACCCACAGAAATTATCAGCATGCTTATACACTACCAACAAATCCCAGCAGGAAGAGATAGAAAGAGAAATTCCATTGAAAATAACTGCAGACATGGGGCAGGTAGGTAGTGTAGTGGATAGAGCACTGGCCCTGGATTCAGGAGGACCAGAGTTCAAATCCAGCCTCAGACACATAACACTTACTAGCTGTGTGACCCTGGGCAAGTCACTTAACCCCATTACCTAGCCAAAAATAAATAAATAAATAATGACTGCAGACATAAAAAATGCTTGGGAGTCTACTTACCCAGACAAACCCACGGATTATTGGACCACAATTACAAAACACTTTTTCACATAAATAAAGACAGACCTAAACAACTGGAGAAACATTAATTGTTCATGGGTAGGCTGAGTGAATATAATATAAATGACAATTCTACCTAGGTTGATTTACTTATTCAGTATCATACCAATCAATCAACCAAAGAACTATTTCATAGAGCTAGAAAAAATAGTGACAAAATTCATCTGGAAGAACGAAAGGTCAAGAATATCAAGGGAATCAATAAAAAAATTCTCAAGGAAGGCAACCTAACAGTATCAGATTTGAAATTATATTACAAACAATGATCATCAAAACAATCTGTAGTGATTAAGAAATAAGTGTAATAGATTAACTACACAATACACAGTAATAAATGACCATAGTAATCTAGCATTTGATAAACCTGAACTTCCAAGTTTTGGAGATAAGAACTCATTTGACAAAAAGTGCTGAAAAGTTGGAAAGCAGTTTGGAAGAAACTAGGCATAGACTAACATCTCACACCATGTACCAAGATAAGGTGAAAATAGATAAATGATTTAGATGTAAAAGATGATATCATAAGTAAATTAGGGGAGCATGGAAAAATGTATCTGTCAGATCTATGGATAAGGGAAGAGTTTATGACCAAAAAAAGAGAGAGAGAGGATTATGGGGTGTAAAATAGATAATTTTGATCACATGAAATTAAAAAGAAGCTAATGTAGCCAAAACTAGAAGGAAAACAGGAAACTGAGGAAAAATTTACAGCAAGTTTCTCTGATAAAGGCTTCATTCCTCAACTATATAGAGAACTGAGCCAAATTTATAAAAACAAATGTCATTCCACAGTTTACTCGGTTAAAGGATATGAACAGGCAGTTTTCAGAAGAAGAAATAAAAGCTACCAATAGTCACATGAAAAAGCTTTTTTTCTAAATTACTACTGATTTGAGAAATGCAAATTAAAACAACTCAGGTATCACCTCAAACCTATCAGATTGGGTAACATGATGGAAGAGGAAAATGACAAATGCTGGAGGAAATGTGGAATAATTGGGATACTAATGCATTGTTGGTAGAGTTGTGAACTAGTACAACCATTGTGGAAAATAATTTGGAACTATGCCCAAAAAGCTATAAAATTGTACATACACTTTAATCCAGCAAACTACTAGGCCTGCATCCCAAAAATATCAAAGAAAAGGGGAAAGAACCTTATTGTACAAAAATATTTATATAAACTTTTTTTATGGTGGCAAAGGATTGGGAATTAAGAGGGTGCCTATCAATTGAGGAATGGCTTAAGTTGTGGTATATGATTGTGATGGAATACTATAATGTTATAAGAAATGATGAGCAGGATGGTTTCAGAAAAACCCTGGAAGGTTTAAATGAACTTCTTCAAAGCCAAGTGAGCAGAATCAGGAGAATACTGTACATAGTAATAGCAATTTTGAAAACATGAACTGTGAAATACCTTTGATCAAGAAAATGACCCAAGAAAATCCCCAAAGACCCAAGAAGAAAAATATTATCCACCTCCAGAGAGGGAACTGATGAACTCTGAATGCAGATGGAAACATACCTTTCTTTCTTTTTTTTGCTTTCTTTATTTTTATGATTTTATTTTTTGTGTTTTCTTTCGCAACATGCCTAGTATAAAAACATGTTTTGCATGACTTCACATGCATAATTAATATCAAATTGCTTGTCTTATCAAGGAGTGATGAGAAAGAATTTGGAACCAAAATAAATTTTAAAATGATTGTTACAAATGTTTTCACATGTAGTTGGGAAATATTTAATATTTTTTTAAAGAGGAGTATAATGTCACTTCTTAGGGAAGTTACCATCCCAATGTACTCTACCCGCCTATGAAATATTGTGCTTAATTCTAGGCATCACAGTTTTAAAAGAATATTGACAAACTGGTGAGTATCAAGAAGGAATAACAAAGAACAATCAAGGGTCTTTGAGCTTATGCCATGTGAGAATGGATCTAAGCAACTAGGGTTATTTAATATGGAGAAGGAAAAACCTCAGGACTATACGATAACTGTCTCCAAGTGTGCAAAGGGCCATCACAGACCATAGGGGAGACTGAGAGCAGTGGATAAAAATAGCAGATAAGTAAATTTAGACTCTGGGTAGCTATATGGCACAGAGGATAGAGTACCCAGTCTGGAGTCAGGAAGACTTATCTTCCTGAGTTTCAATCTAGCCTCAGACATTCAACTAACTGCATGACCCTGGGCAAGTCACTTATTCCTGTTTTCTTCAGTTTCCTCATCTAGAAAATGATCTAGGGAAGGAAATGGCAAACCACTCCTGTTTGCCAAGAAAACCCCAAATGGGGACCAAAAGTTGGATGTGATTGAAACAACTGAACAATAAATTTAGACTAAATATTAGGAAAAGCTGTTTAGAATTTAGAGCTATCTACAAGTAGAAAGGGCTGACTCTGGGGGAAATTGGGTCCCCTTCTTTTAGGCAAAGGCTTAATAATCATTTGTTGGGTATAATGTGGACTGGAATCTTTTCCTAGTTGCAATTTTATTATAGTCACAGAATTTTGTTCGAAGCCCAAGATTCAGTGGGTTTGTAACTAGATTGCTGACCTTGGTATGAGAAGAGCTGGGTTCAAATCCTAAAATGCACAAGCTCTGTGATCACTGAAAAGTCACTAAATACCTTGGAGCTTCATTTTCCTAACCCACAAAATGAGTGTAATGAAACTTATACTATCTAAATCACAGGGTTTGCTGGGAGGAAACTTTAAAGTTACACAAATGTAACTTATTGTTATTGTGTTCTCTGACAAATGGTCCATCCAGCTGTGATGATTATCCCAGCTAAAGCTTTATAAATGGTACTTTACCAAGCACATAATTAACTCCCTAACAGTAATAAACAACTCATTCATTCATTTAACAATCCATTTCAAGTTTACTTACTGTACTTTTTAGAGCACTTTCCACATTTGAGGTAGCTAGTGGCACAGTAGACAGACCAATGGGCCTGGGGGCAGGGAGACCTGAGTTCAAATTCAGCTTCAGACACTTACTAGGCATGTGACACTGGGCAAGTCATTTAATTTCTGATGGCCTGAGTTTCTTCAACTATAGATAGGGGATCGTAATAACACCTACCATTTACAGGTAAAGATCAAAATTAGATAATATTTATAAATGACTTATCACAATGCCTGGCTCATGTTAAGCACTTAATGAATGCTTCCCACCATCCCCTCTTTTTTACAGATAAGGAAACTGAAGCTCAAAAAGAAGAATAACTTCCCCAAGGTTGCACAGCTATCAATGTTATAGCTAGGATTTGAACCCAGACCTTCTGCTTTCAATGGCTCTTTACACAATACCTCATGGGGATTTTTTTTCTTTCCAATATAGCATGCTGCTAAATACAGTATTAACTTTCTCAATAGGATGCTGCTAAACACAGTAGTAAATTACCAAATGATACCTTACTAAGTATAGTAATAACTTCCCAAATGGGACTGAGCCCAGGCGTAAATTACTAGTGGTTACTTACTAAATGGCTTCCATCTCCAACTTGCTTTGGCACTAACAGAATTGCCAGAGGCAAAGAAAGATGAGGAGCATTATTCCCTATGGTCTAAATTCTTGCTAAAAGACATCCTCCTTTAAAATCCTTGTTATCAACTGTTCCATGCTGGTGCTTCAGTCTCCACTTGCCTGTTACCACTACAAATCAGACCCAGAGGTGGTTTTCACTTGAGGACAATGGTCTTTCATACTGGAGATGATTAGTAAATATATTTTAATTGAATTATGTGGCATAATATATGAGTTAAATATGACCCTGGGCAAGTTATTTAACCCTTGGGGGCCCCCGTTCCTCATCTGTCAAATGAATGGCTTGAATGACAAGGCCTCTAGGTGTTCCACAGGTGTTCGTCCTGGGCATGGTCTTAGCCACAAGCTGAGAGTGCCATCAAAGAAATAGCCTAGCAAAGTACCGAGAGGCTCATCACCATCTGGCTGATCATTAGGTGATGAATTATTTTTACATGTTAGCCCATCAAACAAATAAAACATATAATAGTTCTAAACTCATCCCACCTCCTCAGTGACAATCACACCAATAGAATGAGGCAATAGAGGGCAAAATATACTAAAGACCATACAGCTGATGGACCATCTAAACATAAACTGTTCACTATGACATCTGTCTCTGATAAGCAATGAGTTGAAACACTATTGGAGGAATGGAGTCATACAAATGTAAGATGTGGAAAACTAACACCCCAATTAATCAGAAAAAGCCCAGCTGGATGGACTAAACAAATTAATCAATTATAAGTATAAATTAGGTTCAAATAAATAATTAATTTTGGAGGAGCGCAATGTATGATTATTGTATGATTATTGGATAAAGACAAGATTATTAAGAAAAGAAGTAAAGATATTAAATGTGTACATGTGATTTTTAAATATAAAAATTATGAGACAAAGACAAATGATGCCACGTAGGAATGTTCTCTGATTGGCATAAAGAATAAGACTCACCTCTGGGTTTATGTACAAACCACAAGTTCATTCACAATTTCACCTTTCAGCAGCTATCCAGTAAAATTGTGTTTGAATTCAACTGGTGAAGGATGCTTAAAAGGGAATTGCCCAGGGAGTTGCTGGGGGAGGAGGAGGATCAAGTCCCACACACACATTGACTAGGGAGTGGCCTGAAATCAAAAAGATCAAAAGATCTGGATTTCCCATTAACATTAATATCACTGTCCATTGACACCATTAGAAGTATCTCTGGGACAGAAGTCAATAATGGCATCATCTGTATCTGGATCCGAAGTCATATCAAGAACAAATGACAAAGTAAAGGAAGCTTCAGGACTACACGAGGGTACTTGACATTGAAGCCAGCAAAAGCCGTATCAAAGGAGAACTTAATGAAGACTTCACAAAAGAAAAAAGGTACTCCCAGTAATGAAAAGTGATGAGTTTGCCCTTTGGATACATGGGCTTACTAGGTTTAAGCCCACTCTCAACAGAGATAATGTGCAAAAGGAGAGTTTGGAAGATATTATTGTAACAACTATTCTTGCTATACCTGCTTAGTAAATACCCTTTCTAAAAGTTAAGTCTGGCTGATAATCATGGATGAACATATTGGTAGGGGCCTAATGAAAAAAAAAATACTAGAAACCTCAGTCCCTTAGAAGTACCTTTAGAACTCTAAGGGAATATATGGTCAGCTGCCCTCTGAGGATTTAGCCTGCCCATAAAAGGAAGAGTTGGGGAATTGGTCCAAAAGTGTTGCTATAGCTACACTGACATTCTTCTTAGAAATAATCTCAGGAGATATAAAGATTCAGCTAAATAATGCAGAGATTCACAATTTCTCCTTGAAGAGGTAAATAAAGGAGTTCATAGGATAATGGATTGAGGACTAGAAGGGTCCTTAAAGGTCATCAACTCATTTGGCAAATGTTTAACACATTTTTACAAATGAGGAATTATCAGAGATGATTTCTTTATGCACACATGAGCTAAAGAAGCGTCTTTTAATGGGATTTACATCTGCGCTACCTCTTAAAAATTCATTATGAATATAAGCCAAAAGCACACCATAAAGATTATTGGATCTTTTGCTCCTAGATCTGTTATAGAGGACAAAGTTTCTGTGAATGATATGAACATGAAGAAAACTCAGAAGATAGCATGCTTCATTAAAAGAGGCATAGCTTCTAAGAACAAGGGGGTGATAATCCCTCTGTATTCGGCCCTGGTCAGACCATATCTCAAGTATTGGGTTCAGACTTGAGTGACACTTTTATTAAGGAATTTTATAAGCTAAAGGACAACCAGAAAGGTAAACAGCCCTCATATTATGCCATATGAGTACAGGCTGAAGGAAAGAAGCAGATTGAGATTGGAGAAGATAATACTTGGGAAGGACATGATGATCATTTTCAAGCATTTAAAAGATTGACTTGCAGAACACTTACTAGCCTCATTTTGTTTGGTCCCAGTGGATAGAATGAGTGGATGTTACAATGAAACTAATTTTGGTGTGATGTAAGGAAAGGCTTCCTAACAAATGGACCTACCCAAAGATGAAATGGCCTGTTTAAGGAGGTGAAGACTAAATGACAATTTGTTGGGAATAGTGTATATATAGAGAATCCTTTTTCAGGGACAAACTAGTCTAAATGGACTTCAATATGACTTAAAATTCTTCAATTCCATGATACATTAGAGAGGTTCTACAAAGCCCTCCACAAACCCCATCAAATCAAGTCAACAAGTACCTCTGACAGTCAATCAATTAATCAGCAGCTATTTATCAAGCAATTAGCACATACTAAGCACTATGCCAAATGCTCAGTGTACAAAGAAAAGTCAAAAATGGTCCCAGATCTCAAAAGTGTAAGAGAGATACCATGTACTTAAATAGAAAAATACAAGATACATTAATAATGTAAGGAAGTAACCCTAAGGGGAAAATCATTTCAACAATAGGTTGAGCATATGGCAGGATGTCTGAAAATACGATTCTGAGATTAGGAAAGGAAATAATTCTAAGGGTTGTAGGCCATTCAGAAACCTCCTGTCAAATAATTCAAAAATTTTATCATACTCACCTTCTTCAAGAAGAAAAAGGTTGACATCAAATAATATTTCAGTGTTTGAAAGACTTTGATTTTGTTTAGATGGATACTTCTTTCACTAACATAAATCACAACCCATCTATGACTTGGTCTTAGAGAGATTATATAGCTGAAAAGTGCATCACCTCATGGTCATCTTTCTGATGAACCTCTGTGACTTAATTAGGAAGTTTCATGGTATGATAGAGAAATAGCTTGAGTCCAAAAGGGAAACCTGTCTGGTTTGCTGTAACCTACCAGAGCTTATTCTCTGTTGATAGATGCTCTGATAATTCAGGATCATCTCGGTAACAGTATCAAGCATGACAGTAAGATTGTTTAGGAGGAATACCAGAAAATATCACAAAATATGATCATTGTAGCTTAATAGACAGGAAGATCCCAGTAACTAATGTGGGAAACTAATGCTTCCAACTCCTTAGTATCAACTGGTTAGATCTGAGGTCAAAATTTATAACAAATCACAAGAATAAACATGAGAAAACACTGTGTAGTTAAAAGTCATAATCTAATAGATTTAAAACAATGCTGACTCTAAAAAGGACTGTATTAAAATTATATGTTGTTCTGGAACTCTAACCACCTCCCCTTTCTAGCTGGTAGAGTACGTGTGTAAGTAAAAGTGTAACATGGCAATGGTAGGAAGTTAGATTGCAAAGAGGAACCCTGAATTCACATACAAACCATCCCAAAGATCAAAGGAGTGTAATTTGCAAACTATATCATATATTAAACAAAAATCACATCCTGGTAATATGTGCTACATCAGAGGAAGCCATATAGGCTTTGTGGACAGGATCTTTTGGTCCTATGAGCTGTAAATCTCAGACAAATTCCAAACATCAGCAATGAGATCAGCAGACCACCAAATGGTACTGATAATTTTGAGATGATGTGGACATGTTAACTTTAAAGTTTTCATGAAAATTTTGAAATGATTTGGATGTGTTAATGCATTAGCCCCAAGGTGGTTCATTTAAGTTAGTCTATTCTTTCAAAAAAGAAAACCTATAAAAATAAGGCCTCAAAATTCTGTCCCTCTGAGAACTCTTCCATCTCCATCTAGTCCTTGCTGTCTGTTGCTCCCAACTCTAGTCCACGGTTATATGAGTGATTATCTGTGGATCTCCCACTCCCCATCTGCTTCCCCACTGCTGCCTGCCTTCTTCGACCAGCTTATTCTATGTCCCCATACCATCTGCCTCTGTATTCCCCCATTTTTTGCCATTTGTATCTGTACTATCTGTGACTCTGTTCCTTATTAAAGTGTGATTACAGCCCTATTTTCTGCTGTCATCATGGTCTTTCCTTGCAAGTACCCCAAGAACTGGGCATGCCTGCTCCCATTTCAGAATTTCATAAATTATCAGTTGAATGGGGTACATAGATAAAAACAACAACAACATTGACTGTTTATCGCCATTTCTTAGAGTAGTTTAATTGATGGTAAATAATTATGATTAGATGGCCCAACGTGGCTTATTTTGGAAAGACTTGGCCTCATCACTAAAGAGAAGACAAGGGCAACAGTGGTTTAGACTAGAAGTTCACTCACAAAAACGTTTTGAAGATGGATAAAGGAACATTGTAAAAGTTATCACATCAAAAAACAACATGGAAAGGCAATCAAAAAGGCAAAAACCAATCAGCAAAGAGCTTGGCATAGAAGCCAAGAGCATTACAGATGAAACTAGGAGATCAACAAATAGATGTAAAGTGAAATAAGATGGGTCAGAATTTCTATAGTTTTTTATTCTCATCATCAATGAGAGTAGAACCACCATAAGGGAACATTAACACCCTGGTGTGCAATATTCTATATGAGACAGTGGAAGTGGCCTTCCAGATAACAAAGCTGCTAAGTGCCTGAACCTGACTGAATACAAATAGAAAGAACCCATACTGAAAATAACACAATTTTAAAGGTACTGGATTAATTTTGAGAATAAATCAAAGAAGGGAAAACTGCAATCTCAGGAGAGAATGTGACCCTCCTCCATGTTAAAGCTGGCTCATTCACTTGCACCTTATGTAATATTCCCTCCTGTCTCTCCCAAGTTCTTTTCTCAATCTATCAACCTTTTTCTCTCACACTTCTACAATTTGTACCTTTTTCTGTCTCCTTCTCTACAAGCTACAAACATGATCAAGTGTCCCCTAGACAAGACACAAACAAAACCTCTTTTTTCATTCTACCACCCTGTGAATTTATCATACTCTCTTTCCCTTTGCTGGCAAACTACTGGAAAAAGATGGTGGCACTTAATGTTTTTATTCCTCACCACCCATTCAGCAACTCAACCCCTAGAAAAACAGTAACATTCCCATCACTTTATATAGAAATAGATCTCTCCAACATCACTAAGGATCTCCTCATCACCCAATCCAGTGACCTTTTTGTCCTTATCTTCCTTGACCCCTCTATGTCATTGAATTAGATGTCTCTTATCAATATTCTCTCTTTGCTCGGTATCCTTAACATAACACTACATTCTCATGGCTTTTCACCTACCTAAAAATAATTTTCTTTTCTCTTTTTATGATTTCCTCTTCTTTTCATAGACCTGAAATATAGGTGTTTCTAAAATTTCTATTATAATTCCCTTTCTCTGACTACCATCTCCTCCTTGGTAGTCTCATGTTTTCCGTGGCTGACCCCTACATTTATATATCTCTTCAAAAAACCTGTTTATACTCCCAGCCCCATATTTCCAACATTCTGTTCTATGTATCTACTTTATTGCTCTGAAAGTATCTTAAACTCACCATGTCTTAAGTTGGACTCATCACTCTAGTCCAATAAGTACCTAGAATGAAGAGTGGTATGCTGAAGAGAGTACTACATTTGGAGGAAGAGGAGCTGGATTTGAATCCTAGAACTGATATTTCACCTTTCTAAGCCGTGAATTTCTCATATGGAAATGAAGAGGGTTAGGCTTTTTTGGTCCATAAAGTCCATTATAACTCTAATTTAATCTTTGATCCTAAATCTCTTCCCATACTTCTATTACTTCAGTTCATAGTCCCGTAACTCTCTCAATATCACAGGCTAATAATCTAGGGGTCACTTCAGAATCTCGTCTCTCCCTCACTCTTCACGTCCATTCTGTTGACAGGTCTTTTTATTTCTACCTGTGCAATCTCTCTTCCATACAAACCTTTCTTCTCCACCCCCACTGCTCCCATCACTCACTTTCTCATCAATTACCACCTAGATTTTTATAATGCACATCTAATTGTTCTTACTCTCTGCAGTCTATCCCCTCTCTAGTTCATGTATTACACAATCATCTATATAACAAACAGCAATAACTATGTCACTCCATATATCCACTAAGGCATTGAATTAAAATAGAAGTTACCAAATTTTACATGGATATAAGTGTGCAGAGGAAAGAGATGATAGATTGTCCTAGAAAGGCAATAACCCAAAACAAAACAAAAACCTATGGGGTTGGTGATGGTGTTACAGTTGTTTCTTGTCATGATTGCTGACATATATGCATAACAAAATCAGAAACGTATGTCAGCAGAGTTAAGGATAAGGACATTGCATTCTTGACTTAAATCTTGCTCTTGCTTAGTTACTTTATCTGCTAAAGAGAATTTGGAGAACTAAACAGCTGTTGTTAACTTGTCTCAGTCATGTCCAACTCTCTGTGACCTCATTTGGGGTTTTCTTGGCACTTAATGTTTTTAGTGATTTGCCATTTCCTTTTCCAACTCATTTTACAGATGAGGAAACTGAGGCAAACAGGGTTAAGTGACTTGCCCTGGATCAAACAGCCAGTAAGTGTCTAAGGGCAGATTAGAACTCAGGAAGATGAGTCTTCCGGACTTAAGACGCAGCATTCTAACCACTGTGACACCTCATGCAACCCCTACATGTGTATTTTAGTATTGTGATATACCCCTGAAAGGAGTTTTGTGGGGCATAAGTTCCCTGTCAGGAGTAAAACAAATTATTAAAAGAAAATTCTGTAATCCCTATTTAGAGAGTTGTCTGGAACTTTAAACTTCAAATCAGCACCAGAAACAAGCAATCAAAAGAATGAACTTAATCTTAGCCTAGGAAAGTCTCGCTGACTTTTATAGGCTACATGACTAGGAGTCATGGCTCATAGTGCCAACAACTATCTATTAAAGAGCTCAGCCTACTTTTGCCAGTAAGAAACTCTCTGGCCAACATATCTTAGTAGATGGGAAAAGAGATCAATAAACAGCCTGAAGAGCTAATAATGTTTGCTTTATATTCTAATCAGAAGAAAAATTCACTGTCTCCCTATATCATGAAATGATCAAGATTGATTCTGCATCACTTCCATATTGATCCTATTTACAGTTAACTGATTCTGTCCTGTAACTGCTTTTGTCCTGTGATTGCTTAAGTCATGGTTGTCTGTGTCTGAATTTAGGCCTGTAATAGTTTAAGTTTAGAAATCCTGTTCTCTTGGTAATCATTATTCTTTTCTTGCCTCAAGGAATTCTGTTGACCTTGACATTAAGGAGTCTGGCTTAGTATCTATACACCATCAAGCTATCCTTCAAGGATGTCTGGTTTGCTATCCAAAAATCTGGGCCAGGGGTGGAGAACCTCTAGCCTCAAGGCCACATGTGGCCCTCTAGGTCCTCAGATGTGGCCCTTTGACTGAATCCAAACTTCACAGAACAAATCCCCTTAATAAAAGGATCTGTTCTGTAAAACTTGGACTAAATCAAAAAGCCACAGGTTCCCCACCCCTGCTCTGGGCCCTTATCTTGTAGGTGGACTCAAACAATGAACGCTTCTTAGTCACAGGTGGAAAGGATGGGATCAGTGCTAGCCCCTCATTACCAAACTTCCAATAAATCATATTGTACCGGTTCCTGAGCTATGTAACCAATCACATTGTCTTCAAACCCCATAGTGTCGTCGATCTTGTTCTATTCTTTGTTCTGTACTCCTCAGAACCTATAAAAGAAAATTTTCTCCTTTATTTAGTGCCTCAGCTTACTGAGGAAGCTGAGATTCTGTTTGTTGGTAGATTCATGCTTTACGAATAAATTAATCATGTTCAGAACTTTGTGCCTCAGTTTACCTTATAATAACATAGTCTGCAAGATAATATTATAAGAATTGAACATCTATAAATTATTACCATGAACAATATTGACTTTATATTGTTGTACTACCATAATCTCTGTTTTTGCTGATGTGGGCACTTCCTCTGCAAACGCAAAACATATTCTCTCTTTGTCTTTTCTAAGATTTTCATAAATTGCTGTGGGGGGAAAATCATTATCCTCTAATCGTGTTCCCTCCTCACTAAGCTAGCTGGATCTCAGTTGACAAATATAACCTTGAAGCCATCCCCAGTGCATTTTCCAGTATGGTAGCATTTACCAGAGCTTGCAATAAAAAGAACCCAGGACCACCTCCCTTCCATGCTGAGGAACCAGAGTATGAGTTTATATTACTACGTGACAACATTAAAAGAGTTCATCATTCTATTATTATGAATCACAAGCTTTGAAATCTATGGAGGACCAAAACATCAATACTCTCCAGTGGTTAAAAATATATAATAAAAGATCAGGACTATTTTTTGTCATTGTATAATCAGATCCTAGCACATTGCCTAGCACATAGTAGACATAGTGAATTCTAGGAAAAGTTCATTGGAGTGGGAGTGTGTGTGTGCGTGTGTGTGCATGTGTGTGTGTGTCTGTATGTGTGTGTGTGTGTGTATCTACAGCAGTGATTCCCAAACTTGATTTTGTTACCTCCCACGGTATTTGGGCCTAAATTTTGACCCAAATACCTAGAATGTGTTCCATCTCAAGAGTTTCTCCATCTTTCCAAGATAATCTATGAGTAAATAGAATTGGTGGACTTAATAACATGGGTCTGGCATCTGTGTGTCTACTTTCACTCCACTGTTTAATTGATGAGGGTCCCTCCTGGTTATTACTAGGACTTACCAAATTGTCCCTTTAATGCCTGGGTTCGAGATATAACAGCTTTTCTTCCTCTTCCCTTTTTGCAATACTTCCACATGACTTATTAAAATTAATTGCCAGTGATTCACCAGGTTCATTAACTAATTCCTGAAAGACCCCAGGATCATCTCCTCTAGACCCAGTAGTTCCTTTATTCCACACAAAGCACATTCAATTAGTCTTAGTATTCCCCAAACTGCTCTTTATCAAAAGCTACACTGTTTTATTTGGGGCTTTACTATTCCCCATTGTCTCTATCTTTTTCTTTCTTTTGTTTTCCCTATAAAGAACTTCTTTTTCTTCACAGAAGTAACCACTTTAGAAATATTATTCATTTAATCTCCTTGCTTAGCAACCCTGCTTTCTTTCTGCTTCTGTGTCCCTGGTTCCATTTGGTTATTAATATCAAGCAGGGCATAAAACAGGAATACACATTCTCACTACCAACATTATGGAGCCCATCCAAGATAGGGTCCAAATGATTGAAAGGTCTGGTTTTGTTTTGTTTTGGTTTTTTGTGGATAGTAAGTTCCTGCAAACACTCTTGTTTGCAGGTTACCTTGACTGATTGCACCAAGTCCTATTACATTGCAGAGACTCCTGAATATTATCTACAATGATATCCACAGCAAATACTAATAAAGAATTTATTTCTACATTACCTTTTGCACTTGAATGAATGACCAATAGAGTTAGCCTTTCTATGGGTGTCTATGTGTCTGCATATATGTATTGTGTATATATGTTGGTATGTTGGTATGTATGCATGTATGTATGTATATACTAGAATGGAACATGAGCTGGGTCTATAAATCATTAGGAACAAAGCAGATTAGATTGCCACAGGGAAAGGACAAAGAACTTTGAATGGCCCTGACTTTCTAGACTTCAAAACCATGCCTTCTCAGCTATTTGCACATTCTAGAACTTCCTGAAATGCCTGGGCTTCCTTCCCTAAAACAGCCTGCCATCCTGTGAGCTGCTCATCCTGAACCATTCTTCTACAAGGCTTAACACCCCTTTCCCATTGATGAGTTCCTCTTGGAGCCTTCATTTTGTGGAAGGACCCAGGCTGCCTTGCCATCATTCTCCTTCTGGCCCTGTTCTTGACTTTCTGGACTTTGAAATCATGCCTACATGCAGGGTCCATTACTCTCTCCCCCCTCCTACTTTTCAGTTCCCTCTTGTTTATCTTCCCCTATTAGAATATAAGCCCCCTAAAGGCAGGGTCTATTTTTCTTTTTTGCTTTTATTTGTATCATCAGAGCACAGTGCCTGTGCTTCATTTCTTTCTCCCCTCCTTCTTTCATTCTTTTCTTTCTCTCTCCCTTCTTTTCTTCCATCATTCTTTCCTTTCTTCATTCCTTTCTTCTTTCACTCCCTCTATCTTACCTTCATTCACTTCTCCATTAAATAAAGGCTCATTTCTAAAAATCAATAATCTTTTGGTATTGTTGTGCAACTTCAAGGCATGGAATGCAAAGTCTCTGATAAATTAAAACTGAAAGTCACCCAAAGGGAAATAGAGAGACACATCATGGACATAAGCGATTTGCAAAATATAAACATTAAGAAATCATTCAGAAGAAGCATCAAAAAATATATCATCAGAGAGATACATGATCAGAAAAAGAAGGAATTCCAAGTCACTTAGGTCAAGTGAGAGTCAACTAATGGACGATACTCACTCAATATAAAAGATTTAGAAGAAAATCACCAGATTTGGGGGAAATCCCCTACAAAGGTTTGTGCAAAGTAATGGAATAGAACACAAGAGCAGTTGTGACCTATATCACTGGAGGTAATGAGAGGAATGATTCATTGAGGACCCCTACTCAAACTCTAATCAGTATTAGTTCATTATGATTTTATAAAGGGTAATGATTGTTAGTAATTATTTTAATATATTCATCTAGTAATACATATTTAGTCAATAACCTAATAAAATAACCTAACAATAACCTAATAATAGGTAATAATAGGTATAAGAATAAGCAATGAATCAATCCATACTTTGTATAAGTCACATAGGAATATAGATTCTAATAGAAAGACCCTATAATAGGCCTCAAACTTTAATGTAATGTTCGTTACTTGTTTGCCAGCTATGGAGCTCAATTGTGCAATCACAAGAATGCTGACAAAGATTTCTCCATCCAGTTTTGCTCAAATTCTATGACCAAGCAAAGCATGGGTGGTGGTATGGAATGCAGAGTCCCCCCTGATATGTCCTTGGGGAATATGTGTAACTTGTACCATCTCCTCCTGCCTCCACTAAGGAGGAACCCATCCATCTTATGACCATTATGACTAATTAGTGAAGATATTCCTTGATTCACCCAACTCATCACCCTACTGACAGATTATTTTTTGTTTATTTTAGCTTATGCATCATATGTCAACCAATGGGATTCTGTATTTTACCATGCCTCCTTTGCATGTTTAGGTGTCAAACTCTATAAATATAAAGTCCCAGAAGAAGAGGGCATCTCAGATTGTGAGGAAGATCTGAGCTTCACTTCATTAGAAGGGACCATGGACCCTTTGATAAAGTGTCATTGGCTCAGAGCTTTGCCTCAGTCTCTTACTGTAGATTGGACAGTTTTAATCCCCACAGTAACACCCACACCTATGACATCATAGGTCTATCAAAGTAATTTCCTGATTTGGCTCAGACTATTTAATTTTCCAATTCCATCAGCCTTCTAGCTTTCCCTTATATCTAAAAATGGTGTCCTTAGGTTTATATCAGTTTTAGGAATTTGTGAATATCTTAGCATGGTTGTAAAGATGGTATTTATATAAAGTGACAGGGGCATGATGGAAAGAATGCTGGATTTTAAATCAAGAGACCTAAATTCTAGGAGTGGCTAAGATGTAACTGCCTCTATCTTAAAGGTGGTAGATGCCTTAAAAGTTATCTATCTAGTTCAGCACTCTAATTTTACAGATGAAAAAACTGAGGCCCCAAAGGGGAAATGACATCTTAAAAGGAATAGCATTAGGATGTGACTTAAAATTTCTCTGGATTCAAATTTAGTGCACTCTCCATTGTATCACACACTCCTTCTGTCTATGCACTATCTCTTAAGATGACCCTAAATAAAGACAGAAGAAGAAAAAGAAAGCCCTCCTTTTGGTCTTTAAGTCACACATCTATAGATATAGAAGATAGCTTGAAGCACATATCATGTTCATAAGAATAGCCTATGGTGGCTACAAAGGAGCTAGATTGTGTCTGTTCTCAGAAAGTTAATTTAATTAGGAGATAGCATTTTTTTTCAAGCTTGTAAAATAGATATTTATTTATAGATGGTGCGTATTTCCTTAATTGGAATAATTTTGCGGTCTCTAAAACCTCTGATATCTTTTTTTATCATGATCATTTTTTACCCTATTGTCTTTTTTTTTAATCTATTTATTTTTGGTTTTCAACATTCCTTTTTTTTCTTTTTTTTTTTTTTGATGAGGCATTTGGGTTTAAGTGACCTGCCCAGGGTCACACAGTTAGTAAATGCCAAGTGTCTGAGGCCAGATTTGAACTCAGGTCCTCCTGACTCCAAGGCTGGAGCTCTATCCACTGCACCACCTAACTGCCCCTAACATTTGCTTTTATAAGATCTTGAGTTCTAAATTTTTCCCCCTCTTTACCCTCTCCCCTCCCCAAGATGGCATGCAATCTGATATAGGCTATACATGTGCAATCATATGAAACATATTTCCACTTAGTCAGAGATAATACTTTCATACATGAAATAAGACAAAGTCTGCATCTTGGGATGAAGAGTCCTACTCAACTTTTTAGCCCCTAAGGGTGTTGTTCTATAAAAGCATCATAGGAGAGCTGATATCCAGGCCCCTTTTCAATCTATCAGTGATCCATGATCTCATCCTTATGGATACTCCCTCCAACAGGGAAAATTGAAAGCTAAGCATTCCTTATTTTATGTAGTTTTTGTTTGTGCCCATCCATAAATCCTTCAAAGAGAATCTACCCAAAATTTTCTTCCCCTGGTTCTTTCAACATTCCATGGGCACCAGTTCAATGTCTATTTAGTATTGTATGAAGGTCACATAGGATTCCACAATAGACACAGCTACAGAGATCACTTTGCTCAATAATCCTCTGATTATCAATGTCAAAAGAGGAATCAAACAAGAAGTTTGTTCACTTTGGTCACTACCTGTATGACCTTGGGCAAGTCATTTCATATATCTGGATGGCAAATTCTTCACCTATGAAATGAGCAAGTTGGACTACATGGCTTCTGAACTCCTTTTCAACTCTGTATCTATAGTTCTATGGGAGAAGTTTAGTAAGGTCTTCCATACACTCCAGGTTTTGAATAACATGATATAATTCGCATCAACCCCCAGAACTCTAGTTTGGGCCTTCTCTTAAACATTTAATTGGTCTGGAATAAAAATTTCATTGGTATAGAAAACTCCACTTCCTTCTAATAATGTGGGTCATTGTCTATTCTGTAGTTTAGGGTTTTAGAGAGTTGCTGGGGCAGTGATGGACTAAATGACTTGATAAGACAATACAACATATATTTATCAAAGGCAGGGCTTCAACACAAGGCCTCAAGATTTCAAATCTAGTTCTATGCACCATGATACAATTCCTTTCACTATATACATAATGGATGTTTACCTCCAATTCAGGGGACTGTGGTCATCATTTTCCCTCCCTGTGCCTCATTTTTCTTATTTATAAAATGTAAGGCTTAGACAAGACAACTGCTAACACTCCCAACTTGAAATCCAGGATCTTGTGGATTATCCATTTCACCAATGAGAAAACCAGGACATAAAGACACACAGTAGATGTCAGTTTAAAGGGACCTCAGGAATCACATGATACAAATCATTCATTAGGATAAATGAGAAAACTGAGGTCTAGAGAGAAGTCACTTTCCTAAGGATACGTGAGTTGTTATTGATGGAGTGCTTGGGTGCTTGTACTGGGACCCTAATTCCAAGATCATATTTCTCCCTAGCTTCAGAAACACTATCCCTGGCTGTTCCCACCCCCACCCCCCAGCTCGAGTACACTATGCCTGGCAGTTACTCATGAGTGTGACTCAGCAACACATTTATCTCTCTCCCTGCTACAGTTACAAACAGCACTTGTAGAAATTATTAGTTTGAACTGACTTTGTACTAGGTCATAAAGATATTCATACCACTGGACTATCTGTAATAACTCCTTATCTCATTATTTGTATCCTGGGCTCCTCATTATGTGTATTGTAGACTTAAGATATATGTATGCTCCCTACATCTATCTTGTCAAATATGGCATTGATTGGTGGCAGACTGGGCAACCCTCAGTCAGCCCTGACCACTAGTCAACTTCGTGACACAGCAGACCTTAAAACCACACCTCCCTGTAACACCTCCTTGGACTTTTCTTGGTGAGTTCTGGGTAAAATGTCTGCACAGTAGATAGGAAAAGTACATGTTCCTTTAAGAACTGACCACTCCTTAACCACTCCCTAATCCCTCCCTGAATCACCTAGTTAACATATTTGGCACATGTTTTACTATAGTTTATCCTATATAGACTTTAACTGTACCCCTCTAAGGTCACAGGTTCCTTAAGAATCCTTGCCCACTAAAAAGCATAACAATAAATCTTTGCCAACTTGGCTTAAAGAATTCTTGAGTCTGTGAATTCATTCCAGACAACCCTGTCCTGTACTCTGGTCTTTGAGGGGTCTCAACTTCTCAGACTGCAACAGTTACCAGAAGATCTGAGATTTCAAGCCAAGTCTTCTGACTCCAAATCTGATGCTGTTTTGACTATAGCACATTGCTGTCCTTTAGAGTCTTGTCTTGAGTGACAAAACTGGGCAATAGCCAAGCCTAAAGTAAAACACAAATCCTGATCCAATACTCCCTTCCAAATGTCCAGCGGGACAGTCTATAGTCAGTAGATTAGTGAGGGGTTTTTTTGGATATGTTTTGTTGGGGGTGTAGGAGATGTGGAAGTATTCCAGGCCCACTAGTGGCACATAGGCAATCACATTCCCCTAGGGATTATTCCACTATGAATGATACACAGTTAAAATCACTCTCATATACAGTGTTAGCAGAAAATGTGGCATATGAAATTTTCCTTAACCATACTTTTTTTAAGAATACAATAATTTCTGTGAAATACATGACAAAAGAAAGACAACATGACTTAGCAATTGGATAATTAGCCTTGGAGTCAGAAAAAAAATTGACATATGCTGACTGTGTGACCCTTGGGAAAATCACTTAACCACTGAATGCCCCAGGCAAATCTCTAAATTTTATGTAATAGTGCGACTGGGCAAGGAGAGCCCGGCCTTTAAAGAATGAACAATATATTCTGCCTACAATGTGCCACTTGGAAACTTGGAAGGCCTGCTTTGGGGCCTATATAGTGGAAGGGTCCTTTCCCCCATTCAGAGCAAGCTCAGGTATTCTCTGTTTCCTATTATCTTAATGTACAGTGATGGAAAATCTTTTGATTGGCTGTTGAGCCAGAACCAAGTGTTATACAAGAGGTTCAAAGAGACCAGCTTTCTCTCTACTCTGTATTTGCAAGTGAAGATATAACAGTTTGTTGTGATCTGCTGGATGGGGAAGAGAGTCTCAATGCCAGATCAAGCGTGAACAGGGAAGAGCTCACTACCTTGCAGATCTAGTGGGAAAAAAATAAATGAGTAACAAACTACTTTGCTGAGCATTCTATACCAGGCGTCTCCAAACCAAGGTTTGTTTTTTCGTTTGTTTTATTTTTTTTCTGTTATGTTTCCATCATTGGTAGCATATAATCTCTATGGATTTTTTTTACAAGTTTGAATAAATATAGGGACTGGATTTGGGATTTTATTAGTATAGAAACTCCCATAAAAGGAAATTCCTTCTAGAAATGCAGCCCTCCCCCCATCTTCTCTGAAATCTATAGCCTTAAGGTAAGGTTTTTTTAACCCTTTTGTATATGATGAACTTTTATGGAAGCTTGGTGAAACCTACGGATCTTTCCTCAGAATAATGTTTTTAAATTATTATAATGAAGTGCAGAGGATTACAAAGGAAATCATTTATATTAAAAATACATTTATCAAAAAAAAAATTTAAGTCCATGGATCTCAGTTTAGTAATGCCTCTTAGAGAAATGCCTTCAGCACTCGGAGGCTGAGTAACTTACCCACTTTTATGCAGCCTGTATTTACCAGAGGGAGGTCTTGCCTGCAAGCCTACTGGCTCTGAAGTGCCTCCCTAACCACTATACCATGCTACCTTTTCTAAGTTTCCTGGGATCGTAAAATTATTGCACAGTGAACCCAGGAAGGGGCCATTCTAAAGCTTCCCTGAAAACTTCCAACTTGATCAAATGTAGTTTCTTTTCATTGGCCAATGCCCCGCCTTGACTTGAATGATCAGTTTCGCTATTAAAGTCGTCAGGTGATGTCTTTTCCCAGAGGTGATATTGAGTATCACATGTAATTAGGCTTTTTTTTTTCATAATTTCATTGGTTTGGATTAGTTAGGAATCTAGGTGGAGCAGTAGACAGAATGCTGGACCTGGAAAATGAATTCAAATCCAGCTTTGGACACTTATTAGCTTTATAACCCTGGATAAGTTTTATATCATTTATCTGCCTCAGTAGCTGTAAAATGGGGAATATAATTTTATCTACTAAAATTAGGAGCTACTTCCCAAGGTTGTTTTAAGAAAAAGAATGGGATAATGTTTGAAAAGTACTTTGCAAATGTGAAAGAACTATATAAATGCTAACTATTATTTTTATTTTCCTGAAAAATTAACCTCATTCTTTTTATTTGCTACAAGGAATTGCTCTGATACCTTGGAAAATATAGTTGAAATAAAAACAAACGATTTCAATAAAATGTATTAAAAATAGTCAGCCAGAGACAGTGGAAAAGCATTGGTCCTGAAGTCAGAGGACTTGAGTTTAAATCCCAGCCTTCATACTTATTATCTGTATAAACCTGAAGAAGTCATTTACCATTCCTGGATTTCAGCTTCCTCATCTCTCAAAGAACAGGGTTGGAATAGAAAGCCAATGGAGTCTCTTCCAACTTGAAGTCTATGATTTAATTCCAGAGTCTTTAGTCTTTCATTGAAGGCCATTTGCAATCTGGCTTCAGCCAACCTGTCTAGAGTTAGGTCCCACTGTTGCCTATCACAGACCCTACTCTCCAACTGAAATGAACAATTAGCTATTTCCCAACTAAGTCCCATGCTTCCCTATTCCTTCATCCTTATATATGTTATTCCATATTCAATAGGTCCATTGTTTTGTACGTCTCTGATGCACTTGTCATATAATACTGTGAATTATAATTTCTGTGTTTATTTCTCCATAGGTTCCTACAGCTAAAACTGGAAGGGACCTCAAAGTCCCTTCATTTTGTAGAAGAAAAGACTAAACACAAGAAGGCTAATAATTTGCTAAAAGTCAAACTGATAATAAGCTATTGTACTAGGTGGCCTAGTGAATAGAGTGCCAAGCCTAGAGTCAGGAAGACTCATCTTCCTGAGTTCAAATCCCACCTCAGACACTTACTAGCTGTGTGATCCTACGCAAGTCAATTAACATTGTTTGCCTCAGTTCCCTCATCTGTAAAATGCTAAGTCTGGATTCAAGAAGAACTGAGTTCATATCTGACACTTACTAGCTGTATGACCCTCAGCAAGTCATTTAACCCTATTTACCTCAGTTTCCTTATCTATACAATGAGCTGGAGAAGAAAATGGCAAACACTCCAGTATCTTTGCCAAGAAAACCTTAAATGGGGTCACAAAGTGTTGGACATGATTGAAAAATGACTGAACAACAAATTCCAACAAATTACAATAATAATAACAACAGCTAACATTTATATAGTCCTTTAAAATTTGCAAAAGTACTTAGGTTATTGTCTTTGATCTTATGAGGTAAATGCTATTGTTATCTCTATTTTTTTTCAAGATGAAGAAACTGAGGGTGAAAGAGATTAGATAACATATTAGTTTCGCACAGTTCATGTGAAAAATGTAGAAAACAGGATTTAAGCACATTTCTTCTGGACTCAGAGTCCAGTACTCTATCTATATCTATATCTACCTATACCACCTCATAGTCTATGAGCTACATGAGGGCAGAGACAGCGGTTTATGATGACTTTGTATTCTCTACCCTCCATTGACTAGTGTAGAGGTGGGGAACCTGACACCTCAAGGTCACATGTGGCCCTCTAGGTCCTCAAGTGCAGCCACTGAAGTTTGGATTCAGTCAAAGAGCCACATTTGAGAAGCTAGAGGCCACATGTTGCCTCAGGGTTGCAGTTTCCCCACTCTTGCAATGCTTTGTACATCGCAGATGCCTATTAAACACTTGTCAGATTGCTTAGTAAGCGCCCTGAGGGCAGGACAATGTCAAATTCATCTTCATATCTCCTCCCATGCTTCCTACGGGGTTATGAACTTATTGTGAAAAAAATGAATCAATCAATCAATATGTAATAATAAGTGCTTATTATGTGCTAATGTGCTAAATGTTGAGGATACAAAGGGAGAAAAATCATTTTGTGTTGTTTAGCCATTTCATTCATGTCCAACTCTTCATAACCCCATTTGAGATTTTCTTGGCAGAGATAACTCCAGCTCATTTTATAGATGAGGAAACTGAGGCAAATTGGGTTAAATGACTTGCCCAGGGTCATACAGCTAGTAAGTGTTAGATTTTAACTCATTTCTTCCTGAATCCAAACTTAGCATTCTAGCCACTGTACCACCTAGCTGTCCCAGAAAAAAAAAATGAAACATATGTGTACCCTTAAATTTTGATTAGTTGTTTACCAAAGGCTGAAATCCTCCATTTCCTCTGAATTTATTCTCTTCCTAGAATTATTAGCAAGATGACCTTAGAGGTGATCTCTCCCTGCTTTAATATCCCATGACATTTAATCTTTCTCACATACTTATCACATTTTTTTAATATTACAGTTATTCACAAACATGCCTAACTCTATCCACACCCTACTAACCTTCAAGCTTCACAAGGAGAGATACTATATTTTATCTTCTTTGCTTCCTCAAAATGTTGAGTAAAGGGTGAGAACTCAATAAATGTTTCTTTGTTTTTTGCTTGGATGAATAAAGGAATAAATCAATCAATCACTTATTAACTACCAGTTCAAGCTAATTCCCTTCTAGATGTGTTTTTGAAGCTGATGTCTGAGGTCTCTGAGTTATTAATTCAAAATTCTGAAGTTTTAGAGAGTATATTAAGTTAGTAACAGAATTCCTATCAACTGCAAACCATTACCTCTCCTGCCCTTCATAAAACCACAAGATTGTGAGATTTAGAACTGTAAGGCCTTAAGGCCCATTCAGTCCAATCATGCTAATTTATGGATGAGGACATAAAGGACCAAAGATGTGAAGAATCCATGGTCATTTAGCAAGTAAGTGGCAGAGCCAGTTTTAAAACCCACTTCCTCTGATTCCAAATCTAGGGCACCCTGCCAATTTGTCTCTTCACTCTATCACTCTGCTTTCAAGTCAACCTACACTGACTAAAAGTCTACATTTACATTGTACCTCTCTTCTAAGGAAATGGAAATCTTTTGCCAGCCTGTCATGCCTTTCTCTAATATCCTGTTGAGTGTATAGATAAATACATGGGTTTTTCCCCCTATTTTTTAGCTAGAGAAATTGATGGGTAAAATGAGCTGTCCAAGGTTACAGAAGCTGGTTTCAAACCCACCATGACTATCTGTCTTCTACTTTTTCTTGCTGTTACTTCATTCACACTAGATTTAGAGTGAGCATATCCTAAAGACTCCACGCAGACAAACAAATGTCTTTCACACACAAGGTTCCCAGACCCTGAAGAAACAGGTCTCAGGTTCCAGAATCATCTGCCTTTGTATCTGTTACTATTGCAGCTATGGATGTTTTACCTTCCAATTTGCTAACAGACACACATATGAATAAAAAATACAAGTGAATCAAATAACCTGCATATGCCTGTGTCATATGAAAGGTTTGTCTGTCTAGTCTGATGCTTAAGTTCACATAACATTTATATTTGGCTTGCTTTCCATAGACAGGAATTCAATGTGGTTCAGTCAAAAGCATGCTGGATTTGTGGTCAGAGGACTTGGGTTGAAAATCTGACCCTTCCATTTACTACTTATGTGACCTTGGAAAAGTTTCTTAATCTCTCTAGGCCTCATTTACTTTGTTGGCAAAATGAGATTGGACTAGATGTCCTCTAAAATCCCTTTGATCTCAGTTCTCTTAAAGTTCTCTTAAAATATATCATAAATGGATAATTTTATATATGAGATTTGTTGCTGTAAAATCATCAATCATCAACAAAATCATCAATGACAACACTAAGCAATGATACATGAGCCCCTTTTATATCCATTGGGAAACATGTATTGTTTTTGTTTGTTTGTTTGTTTTTGCTTTTCTGTGAGGCAATAGGGGTTAAGTGGCTTGCCCAGGGTCACACAGCTAGTAAGTGTCAAATGTCTGAGACTGGATTTGAACTCAGGTCCTCCTGACTCCAAGGCTGGAGCTCTATCCACTGTACCACCTAGCTGCCCCATTTTTAAATTTTTTTTATTTTTATTATAGAAAAACATGTATTATCAAGAGGGTATTTTGGATCAGAAAGGTATGTTGACTTCCACATCACAATGGAAACATCTAGCCAAGAAAGGAAGAGTCACTTCTTCCTTTAATAGTGGGACAGAAGGAAAGGAGTGGAAAGAATATTAAGTTATCTTAGTAAGTTAATTTGTGGGTGGTGAAATAAGGAAGCCTATATTATAGTGAAAGAGAAAGCAAAATGAAAGAAGATAAGGAGGAGGAGGAACAAGAGAAGGAGGAGCTGATAAGTGAAGTTGGGGGAGTTCATATTATATAGTCTGCATTAGTAAAATAAAAAAATGAGGTCATTTGGTGAGTTTAGAGGGAGATGGTAGAGTCAGAGACTCAAGTTATAAATGAAATCTCTAGATACTGTTACGAGGAATACTACAAAAATCAATGCATCGGTGATCTATGTTTCCATTAGTACAAAAACTCCATGTACAAGTATTCACCCTTGTGAAATTTAGTGATTGGTCCTCATCCATTGCTTAGACAAAAAACAAATTATCATTAGCAATAAACAATCCATTCATGAATCCCTCTAAATTAGCTAGGCTACTCTTTAGGCAACAATATAGTCTGTCACTCAAACATATTCAAAGACTTTCCAGTTTTGGCAGTAATTACCCAAGGTACTGAGCAGATATAGCCTCTGATGATCCAGGGTCATCACTTAGGTGATAACCCATCAAAATTATGTATTGAATAAGAAATCAAGCAAAAGTGAGACTTCATTTGAAACTCAAAATGAGCCAACATATAATTGTGAGCCCATGGAGATTATCTAACATTTTTAGGGATTCCAAAATTTTGTTGCATCAAATATTGCTGAAGAAAGGATGTGGTACTATTAAAAGAATAATGTAGAGATAAGTATGCTCTAGTCGATAAAAAGCAAACCTTAAAATCAAGAAAATCTTGGTTCAAGCCCCATACTGGCTCTATAATGCTGAGCGAGTCACTTAATGTCTGAGTGCCCCAGGTAACTTTCTAAAGCTATTTGTGGTAGAGAAGATTATGCATTCTACTTTGGTGGAAGAAATTTCTCACCAGGAACTCCCAAGACCAATGAAAATTCAGATCTAGTTTTGAAAAGAGCATTAAACTTCAAGTCAGAGTACCTTATTTCAATTCTATTTTTGACTTTTTTCCAGCAGTCAAGTCACTTCATCCCATTGGGCCTCCATTTCCTGCTTGTAAAGTGTCAATAGTGTGTCTACTACCTTCTATCTGCTGTTGCTGTGACACTCAAATGAAATGATAATGTACAGAGTCTTCTGTGACTAGAAAGTACTGAATAATAAACCATGAGTTGTTATTGTTATTATTATTATTATTATTGTCATAATAACTTGAAATAAGCAGGATTGTACCTGGGCCTCTGAAATCTTTTCGGCATGCTAAAATTTTTGTTGAAATACCATTTGCTACAGCAGGATACAGCCTGTATTCTCAAATGGATTTTAGCTTTCCTTTACTTTCCTCATGTGTCCTTTCTTCCTCGCGTGATTTTTGCAATTGGTTTGTATTTGTAACTAATTTAGGAACCGCCAAGGCCGCTCCTTTCATTTTCCAATCTGTGAGTCCCTTTCCATTTTCCAGGTCGTTACCATTTAAGACTGTCTGATTATTTTTTTTCTGGAGAGTTTTTGGGATAGTAGAGGAAAAAAGTCTGCTAGATAGGTTTCTGATGGTTCACAGTTCTGGTCCAATGGTAGCACTGTTGCTAAGCTCCCTGGCTTGCATTTTGCTCCCAATTAGTGTCTTGTAATGAATAGATCTTCCATGAACATAGATTGAATTACTGACTCTTGTTTACTCTATCTTCTTGACTCATTCAGACTCTCAAAAATCACAGAAATGTCGGTCTTCTTCACAGGCCACTTAAAAGCTGTTTGTAAAAAAGCCAATATTAATAATAATAATAGTTCACATTTATATATTTCTTTGTAGTTTGCAAAATACTCTACGTACATCATTTCATTTGGCTCTGACAACAACCCTGTGAGGTAGGGGCTATTATTATCTCCACTTCACAGAGAAGAAAATAGAGGCTCAGAGAAATAAGGTGAATTGCCCAGGGCCACACTAGTTGGTATCAGAGGTGACATTTGAACCCAGTCCTTCCTAATTCCAAAGCCAACAGTCTGTGAGGTAACACCATGCTACCAGAATTATCCTATTATCTTATAGATCAATATTAGAGATGAGGTTTATACCTTTAGTTTAAGAACCAAATCACACCTCCCTATAGATTCCATTGTCCATCCCTTGAGGGTTGGGCCATCCCTTAGCTTCCAACCCCAATGGGCCATAATGGTGCCTGGGAAGAAATTATAAGTCTTGAAGGGAGGAGGTTAGGTTTCCAAAGATGTTCAAATAGCCACAGACAGATAATGGGGATCAGGTAAGGGGGCAGGTAAGCAGTTAGAAAAAGAGACAATTTAAAGAGGTTGTTCAAGAACTAAACACAGGCTAACAAGGAAGTGTCTTAGGTATTCACAAAGATTGGGTGGGTACAGGTGAAAGAGGGTGGTTGTAATTCAGTTGTCTACATACTTGCTTTTAATGGTGATTTGGAAATATACTGGCTATACTGTGGGCAATATGGTACAGTGGGGAAAACACTTGGTTTGGAATCAGAGACCTGTATTCAAATCCCAACTTTGCTCTATCACTTATTACCTGTATGAGTTTGGGTGAGTCACTTAACTTTTATGGACATCAGTTTCCTTATTGGTAAAATGAGGAAGTTTGAATATATGATTTCCAAGGTCCCTACCAGCTCTCAATCTACTAATGTGTTAGATGCCTTTGAGACACCAGCTAACTGGGATTTAGGAAATCAACACCTGGAACTCCTCGTAGTGAAAATTATTGAACCTTACGCACTACTTCTGCAACATTTACCAAGTAAGAACCTACTGAGGACAACATGAATATTTCAAGAACATAATTCTAATAGGGGAAAATTTTTGGAAAGAAAGGACCAACAGCTGAAGCTGAGTGTAGTTGATGGAGTAAATTATTTTGAAATAGGTCATTGACTGCTCAAGATTCACCTCCTGGAGTCTGCTAAGAGTAAACCTACTGGGATGTGGTTATTACAATCCTTCCATCAAACTAGTTAGAATGACTATATAGCTATAATTAAGGAAAGGCAATATCATGTAGTGGAAAAAGCCAGCGAATAGGAAACAAAAGACATATTCTAGTCACTAACAGGCCACTTACTACCTATGCTACATTACCAAAGTCATTTCCCTTCTCCAAGCCTCAGTTTCTTCTTCTATAAATTAGATAACATTTGTAAAGCATTTAGCATGATACCTGGCACATAGTAGGTGCTTCTGCCTGCCCCCTAAAAATGAGAAAGTTGTACTAGATGATGTCTAAGGCCTCTTCCAGCTCTAATATTCTATATCCTAAGATCTCTTCAGCTCTGATAATCCATTCTAAGGTCCCATACAAATTCTGTATTCTAAGAACCCTTCCATTGTGATTATTCTATGTTCTAAAGCCTCTTTGACCTCTGACTTTCTATGTTTATTTTAAATTTCACTACCTTGTCCTAGGCAGGTAGATGGCTCAGTGGACAGAGGTCTAGAGTCAGGAAACCTGAATTCAAATCTGAACTCAGACACTTATTAGCTGTGTGATCCTAGGCAAGTCACTCAACTCTATTTGCCTTAATCCACTGGAGAAGGAAACGGTAAGCCACTCCAACATCTTTGCCAAGAAAACCCAATGGACAATATGGTCCATAAGGTCACAAAGAGCCAGACACAACTGTATGACTAAACAACAATCTTTGTCCTATAAATACTAGATTCAGGAGAACGTGGATTGTTTTCCTTTTTAGTGACTGTTCTGCACATACAGACATTCGTACAATGGTTCCTCAATCCATGGGGCTGAAAAACTTATCAGCACACTAATTTGAATGGAGAAGGAGAAATGAAGAGTACAAGGAATGTCACTAGAAGAATGGAACACTGAGAATAGAAATGAAGATTTTTTAACTAAATTCAAAATGGGAGGGGGGAAAGATGAAATAAAAAGTTTGATGTCAAAGGATCTCTGCTGCTGAGAAAGAAAAAAGGCTATGTTGTGCAGAGTCTCTGAATCATTAGAAAAAAAAGCAAGAACTGCTGTACTTTTCTTAAGATATTGCCACCCAGAAGAATTTTGGCTCAGACCTGATCTTCTCATCAAGGTTACCTGACTTAATAGAGCATAGAAGCTCATAAAAGGAAGAAAGAAATCAGAGGAATAATTGTAGTTGTCAACAATGCCATGATCCTGGGGAGTTTCTGTCCCATTTTACAGCAGCTATTTCCTATTCATTTACACACAGGACCAAACTAGCCCTTTCTTCATATCCATCTAAGATGAGAGGAGGTCAAGGATTATTTCCCTGGCTCATTCCACTGTTAAAGGGGAATGAGAAAACTTACATAAAAGTAATTTATATATGGTAATGTACTATAGAAATAAATGTATGTAGTAGTAACTAGGAATCATTAATTCAGCTTCTAATGTACTCTAATGCTTAGATAACACTTTGGAATAAAAGAGAGATCAAAATAAACTACAAAATCATAGTGCAAAAGTTGTACAGAAGTGGACAGCACCACAGGCAGCAGTAGTGGCCAAACTAGAAGTCCTTTGATCCTTCAGCACTGAAGAAGGGAATAATGATGGAGTCATTTCATATGGGTTCCTATGCATGTTAAGATAGAATTACCACACAGTGGATAGAGCACCAGCCCTGAAGTCAGGAGGACCTGAGTTCAAATCCGGTCTCAGACCAAACACTTGACACATGCTATCTGTGTGACCTTGGGCAAGTCACTTAACCCCAATTGCCTCACTTAAAAAAAAAAAGATAGAATTATCCAGGGTATTTTAGGGAACATCCATCTGGAATAAGAAGCAGGGATTGCAAGGAACCAGAGTGATTTTATCAAGAATATGCCATACTTCAATGGAAAATAAATCCAATGAGGAGAGAAAAAAAAAACTAGAATGAGCTGAAGATACCTATGAGGATGCAAAGGGAATCCAAGAGTCAACTCCTAATTTTTAATAGATACACAAAAAATTTGGAAACAAGGATGATCATGGGATAAATTTGAGGGTGTGACTCAGTCTCATGAAAGACATATCAAGAGTGCTAAAAAATAAATAAATAAATCAATCAACTAAAGCTAGTGAGGAAAGTCAAGAAGAATAAAAAAGAGGGTTTTGCTGTTTTAACTCTTTGTGGGAAAATTCAAAGAAACAAAAGGCCAAAGAATTAATGGGGCAATAAAAAGAAAAAAAGACAAGGCTATTCAATTTTCATTTTATTTGTGTTTTTTTTTTCTGTCAATTAACCTTTGCATTAGAAATAAAACAAAAATGGCTAACAGAGATTGAATACCCAATAGAAATCAGGAGTTTGTAAGAGAACACCTAGCTGTCCTTGAGGAATTCAAATGCCTGACTCAGATGAGCTCTGTCCTCAAGTAATGAAGCAATCAGTAGATTTCGTTGCTGAGCCACTGTCGGTGATGTTTGAAAGACTGGAAAATAGGATTAAAGAAGAGCAAATATTGGCTGACTTGATGTTCAGAAAGAAGAAGGGACTAGATTCTGGAAACCCTAAGCTATTAAGCTTGCTTCAATTCCCAGAAAAATCCTAGGAGGATGTATTTACGAGATAGTTGGAGAAGGAAGTAGTGACCAAAAAGAGGAAACATGGCTTCGTCAAAAACAGATTATTCCAGATTCACACAATTTCTTTTTCAATAATGCTACTAAACTGGCACATTGAGAGAATCTTACCTATGTCGTCTGTATACATTTCATTAACACATGCAATAAATTATACTATTGTTGTGGAAAAGATGGAGATAATGTGGGGAAAATGATACGATTAGATAGACTCCTCACAGTTAAGTGGCTACACTTAAAGAGATGCAGTTAATGGTTCGTTGCCAATTTAGGAAGAGATCTCCATCAGAGTATCCCTTGGTATCTTGACCATTTGAGTCTTAACATTTTTGTGCTTATCCGATTTTAAATGGCACAAAACTGAGAAGGCTAGCTGATACCCTGAATGACAGTGCCAAGAACTTTGAGATGAAATTAGTAAGATAAATTTCAATAGGAATAAATGTAAATTTTTTTGCTTGGGTTCAAAAAAGAATTTTTACAAGTCCAGGATGGGGAGAGCACAGTTAGACATCAATTTGTCTTACAGAGATCAAAGGGGGTTAGTTAATTGAGCTAAATTCTAAAGCAGCACTATGATGTAGAAACCACAAAAGCTAATAAAATCCAGTTTAGGCTACATTGAGAAGTATTGTTTCCAGAAATAAAGAGATAAGAGTTCTTCGGTATTCTGCTGTAGTTAGATCATCTATCAAGTACTATGTTCATTTCTGGGCAACTTCGATAAGCTGAGAATATACAGGGGAAGAAAGTCTTGATGCTAAGTAGCTTTGAATATGTGTAATCAAGTTAGCTTGAAGGAACTAAGAATGCTTATTTCTTTCTCTGCTAATGAGTATTTTTTTTTCCCTCTCACACACCCTTATTTAAAAAACAAAAACAAATCACAAAAAAATTGGAATAAATGTGTGTAGTCAAACAAAATAAATTCTCATAGTGGCCATTTCTGAAAATTTATGTCTCTGGAATTGAAGGTATTACCTGGAGTAGAGTTTACTATAGGGGACATGATATCTATATTCAAGTATTGAAAAACTATAATATGGAAAAAGATTAGACTTGTTTGGTTGGGTCCAAAGTATAGAACAAAAGGGAAATGAGTAGAATTTTTAAAGAAATTTAATAGCAGGAAAAGCTTCCTAACAATTAAAGCTGCCCAAAGTTAGAATGGGAGAATGGGCTACCCCAGAAGAGGATTTGGTTTCTACGCATTATAGATCTTTAAGCAGAGTCAGAATGTCCTCTCGTTGGGCATCATTTAGTGGATAGTCCTTCCTGAATGCAGTTTGGACTTACTAGATATCAAGGACCTATATATATTTGAAAACCCTATGATTCTCTAATTTAAAGAGGAGAAAGGGTTGTTAATATATTCAGCAAATTTAATTAGGTTCACAATTGTTGTGCCTTTAAGTGGTTTGAATTGTGCATGGAGGAAGAATAATACCTCCGTGAGCTTCTGGGACGTGGAAAGTGTTACCGTTTGTCTACTTTTCCAAAGACAGATTTCCCTCAAATGGATATATGTTTTTTATTTCTTCTTTCTGAGTGTATCCAAGGAATAACGTGTACATCAAGGGGTGTACTGGAGCCAGCTCAAATGGGCTAGCAAGAGCCGTTTGTTTAATTTTCAGGGAGCATTTACACCTTGGAATTTGGCAAGCATTACAAAACAGAGTTTGGTTTATTGGTTTGTTGATTTCTAGACTTAAGACACTGATGGAAAATATTAATAGTGTTGATTAAATTTTAAAAAGTGTGTCTAGTATCCTTTCTTTTCGAGAGTCAATTGTTAAATCTTTAACAGCAAACAATTGTGTGCATCCACATGTGCCTTCCTTGGATATCTAGGGTCATTTAGTAGTCCTTGATATCATTCCTGTGGAACAATGGGTCAATGTTTGGACAAAGACTAAGTCTATGATGAAAAAGGTTTTCACGAACAGCTTCAATAACCTCTTTAGTTTGCTACTGCTTGCTCTGAAATTGCTTGATTACCCAAAGTACATTTTTTGAGTCTACATAAAACAGTTGGGAAGGATCTCAACAGGAACTCTATTTTTTTAAGGCAATTGGGGTTAAGTGACTTGCCCAGGGTCACACAGCTAGTAAGTGTCAAGTGTCTGGTCTGAGGCCAGATTTGAACTCAGGTCCTACTGACTTCAGGGCCAGTGCTATATCCACTGGGCCACCTAGCTGCCCCTATCAGGGACTCTATTTACCCACACTTCATCAAACTTAGGGTCTACCCAGAGTCCTTCTCCCACTGATATCTTTGTATGATTGTATAGCTTTGTAACTAGTAGCAGGAGATTGATATATATGCTAAAAATGCCCTAACTCACATCAGGCTTTAACAGCACAAAGGTATATTGTGAGGGACAGAGGTTGACCCATAATATTTTGGAAAACCACAAATGTTAGAGCTAAAAGGATGCTAGATTTAGAGTTGAAGACCTCAGTTCAAATCCAAGTTGTGGTTTGAATCCCAGGTTAATAATATTAATAATAGTCAGCATTTATATAGCACTTTAAGGCTTATAAAATATATTAAAATGTTATTTTATCTTTATAACAACCCTGGGAGATAGGAGCTATTATAATCACAATTTTGCAAATGAGGAAACTGAGTCAAAATGATGCTAATCCAGAAAAACCCAGCCAGTAACTCTAAGGCTTATCATTTTCTATCTTTGTGACTTTAGACAAATCATTGAACTTTTCTGGGCCTCAGTTTCTTCCTCTAAAAAACAAAAGGATTGGAAGAGAACACACTGAAAGCCCCTTCTGTTCCTAAATCTCTGTTCCTATGATGTTAGAGATCAGATAGTAAATGACTTAATAGAAGGCATAGGACCAGAAAGCAGGAAATCTAGGTTTTCCTCTAAATAATAGCATTCATTGCCTATGAGATCTTTTGGCAAGTTAATCCACTTCTGAACCTCAAATTATTCATAAGAAAAATTGGGAGTTTGGACAAGATAACCTTTGAGGTCCTTGCTAAGATTGACATTCTAATATTCCAAACCCCTTATCTTATAGAGAGAAGCTAAGGCCCAGTAACACGAAGTGACTTGGCTCTGTAACAAAGAACCTAATCACAATGAAGATTTATATCTGGAAGGGACCTTAAAGATCATCTATTCCATGCTGACTTCTCATTTTATAGTTGAAGAAACTGAGGGAGGCCCTGAAAGATAACATGTCTCTCTCAAGAAAATGCAAGTTCCTTGAGAACAAGAATTGTTTCATTTTTGGTCTTTTTATTCCCAAAGCCAGTGTAGCTCTTGGCACATAGCAGGTGTTAAAGAGATGATTGTTGATTGGTTGATTGACTTGATATCATGTCTTTTTAATGTCTTTTTGGTTATATCAGTAGGCGTCAATATCTCTGTTGATTCTCTGTTCATTCTTCTTCTAATCTCAGTCTTCTCTCCACATCTTCCACACCAATTGCTGCCCTCATTACTACCAGCCAGAAATCAGCTAATATGCTTAGGAACATGACTAAATCTGTTCCTCTTGAAAGATGGAGAGCCAATCATAGCAGTAACTACCCTGAAGGTCGTCTCTGATTCTGGAAAATACTTGAAAAGGCACTCCGAATTCAAGGTGGCAGGTTTTGATTTGTTTTGTTTTAAGAAAAACATGCTAAGAGAAGGGTTACCGTGTTGAGCAAGGAAAACAATAACCGAAACTCCAGGGGATTCGTGGTGTTCTGCATCACCCCTACTGCCTTGATTAATAGGTAACGATGAAATAAACAGAGCAGCAAAGGATTATAACTGACAACTTGCCGTTCAAAATACATCGTCCCCTATAAAACCTATTGATTAATGACATCTCACCACATTGTTAATACTGAGGAGGGGGTACAGGTGGAAGGAATGGAAAACAAATTTGCAAGCAAGGATGCTCTCATTAAGGGGGCCTGGCACCCAGTCGCCTTTAATCTGTCTGCTGTTCCATTATACAAGTAAGTTCTCCATTTTGTTTGTGCCTGGGCACTGCCATTAATCACTGGCAGAACAACAGCCAGTGACAAAGAAGAAGGAATAGAGGAAGAGGCCACCGAAGGCCAGGGATATGGCCTTCTCCCTCTAAGGACTGTAATGCAGGCAGATGGCTCGAGAGTATGACCCTGGGTGCTTAACTGGGAGGTTATGGCCTATGGGAAGACCTGGAAGCAGGTAAGAAGAGCCAGTCCCTGGCAGGCAGCTCAGAATACTAGCACGGGTTGCCTCTATTGCAAGGTTCTTGGAGCAATGGTGCCATCTAGAGCTATCCAGAAGACCTGCTGTACAGGGAGACCATAGATTATAGTGCTCAGAAAATTCAGAGACAAACCCTGAGCTGCCTGCCCAGAATCACAGAGAAAAGAGAAGAGGGAAAATGTATCTTCCTTAACTCTGAAGCCTCTTCCCATCTTTAGTGCTGTGCATTGGACTGGGAGCGTGCCAGCTAATACAATGCAAAGATAAAGCCAATTCAGTGGTGGTGAGCCAACAGTCAACTCAGACAAGAACACAACATGAAAGGTGGCCCACCTGATTCTGCAGGTGTTACCTGGGTATTCTAACAGAGTTGCCTGCTCAGAACAGAGGAACTGAATGCTCAGGATGTATTCACATGCTTCCCACACAGAGGAAATTGTTCATTTCAGAGCTTCCTTCAAAATTTGTCTGAAAACATCTCAAATAACCCTAAGGTATTTCACAGAACCTTATCCGAGGAAGACTCTTCAGAAACCATCTAGTTCAATTCATAAATAAAAGGGTATCTTCTCTACAATGAAGCCAAAGAGTGAGTATCTAGCCTCAACTTGATATTCAGTGATAGGGAACTCATTACCTCCAACGCCAAGTTCATCCCACTTTTGAACAGCTCTAGTTCTTAGGAAGGTTTGTTTGTTTGTTTTTTTCCTTCACTTTCATGAGGGTGAAATCTGCCCCTCTGATTTATACCCATCATTTCTTTTTCTGCCTTTAGCAATAAGTCGGACAAGCCTGATGAATTCATAGAATTTTAGAGTTTTTCCAAGCCAATATCCTTTATTTTACCAATACACTGAGCCAAGTCATCTATCCTTGTGGAACCTTGCTTCATCGTCTGGAAAATGAGCAGGTTACTCTAAATGGCCTTTATATCCATCTCAGATCTGTGTTCCTAGTAGCATGTGAGACCCCAGAAACATGATTTGCCCGAGGGCATTCAGCTAAGTTGTTGAAGAACCAAGGAGAATCAGACATTCTCATGCTGTCATTCATGACTTCCCATTCTGGAAACGAAGTTTTGACCTTCATATTATATGAAAGCTGCACTGGCTTTGTACTGAAAGATTATGGGTTTGAATTCCATCTGTGGCCCTGCCCCTGGAATGTTCTGTCCCCATTTCTACCTGCCTAACTCCTTCCAAAGTTCAGCCAAAATACTACCTGACACAGGAGGCCATTCCTGATTCCCTCATTTGTTAGTGCTAATGCAACCTCTAAAACATACTTAGTAGTGAATTGGTATGTGTTTTACGCTTCCTCAATTGTATATAGGTTGAACCACCAGGCCCCCAGTAGAATGTAATCTCCTTGAAAGTTAGACGTGTTTATTTTTGTCTTTATATCACCAGTTCCTAACCTGTCCATAGCAGGACAGAGCTCATCCATAACAGGCATTTATAGAGGCTTGTGGAGTTGAGATAAATTTTATCTGGGTCACTTACTACCTGTGTTACATTAGATTTTTTTCATTTAACCTCTGTAAGCCTCAGTTTCTTCTAATGAATCTGAAGGGCTTGTCTTGATACTAAGTCTACGATCTTGTGAAACTATAAACTCTTGCATGCCCATCTTGCTATACCCCAGTGACAAGGAGATGAAAACCTGGACCAATGTTGGATTTCCTTTACAAAGTCTCAGGAAGTAGAACTGAACGTGCAACTAACAAGATATTCAACAGAGACTTCTCCTCCTGGTGCTGCAGTGTCTTCGGCTCATTTCAATCTAACAAACATTTATTGACTGCTACCATAGGGCGCTGGGTATACAAAGACAATCCATTCTAGAGGAAACACAAAACATGTACACTGAGAAGTGAATCCAAGGTCATTTAGAAAGTAGAGAATACTAACAATTGGAATTGGTGGAGAAAGTGAGCCCTAAATTGAGCCCTGAGGAGAGATAAGGATTCTAAGAAACAGAGTAGAGGAAGAAATACATGCCATACGTGGAGGACAACTTTAGTGAATTCACAGAGATGGGCAATGGAATGTCGAGTTGACTATGCCTGACTCTTCATGACCCTATTTGGGATTTTCTTAGTGAAGATGCCGGACTGGTTTGCCTTTTCCTTCTCAGATAAGGAACTGAGGCAAATAGGGTTAAGTGATTTGCCCAGGGCCGCACAGTTATTAAGTGTCTGAGGCTAGATTTGAACACACGAAGATAAGTCTTCCTGACTCTAGATCTGGCATTCTATCTGCTGTGCCACCTAGCTGCCCCCACCAAGTTGAGGTAATAGTAAATTCAGTTTCAAGTGTAACATAGAGTTTTTAAAAGCAAGAAATGTAAACTAAGGCTAGAAAAGTAATTTGGAGTCAGATTGTTGAGTTTCCTTTTGTACAAAATACAGATGTTGATCTATAAATGTTATATAAGTTCCCTTCCAATTCTAACACTCACTGTTCTAAGTTCCTTTAAGGTCTGACATTCTATGTTCTATGCCCTAAGGTTCTTTTAGCTCTAATGTTCTTATTCTGTAAGGTACATTTCAATTCTAACATTGTACATTCTATGTTCTAAAGCCTCTTCCAGCTCTCATATCCTGCATTCTCTGCTCTAAGGTTCCTTCTATCTCTAATACTCTGTTTTGTGTCCTAGCTCTGTTCTATGTTCTAAGTTCTAATGACCCTTCCAGCTTCAGCATTCTCTAGTCTGTGCTATAATCACCTCTCCAGATCAAACATTCTGTGTTTCATGTTATAAAGACCCCTCCAGTGCTCACATTCTACGTTCTATTTCCTAAGATCCATTCCAGGTCTAACATTCTACGTTCTAAGGTCCCATCTTGTTCTAATATTCTGCAATTTGAGTAGGACACAGTAATGATTAAATAATTTGTAACTTTCAATGTATTTCCAGGTAAAGTGAAATTTGTCTCAAGGCCTAACCTCTTAGTAAGTTCAACTAGGCTTCAAAATTATCTCATTTGTTGTTTTTTGTTTTTTTTTACTTCAAAATGTCCATTTGCACTTTATTTTTCCCTACTCTTCTGCTTTGGAACAACAGTGTATTAGGGGGGAAAATCACTAGGTTATCTACATTTATTTCTTTTGTTTTTCATAAGTAGTTCATATCCATGAAAGCCTAAGTATCTTTCTGAGTTTTTGTTTTGTTGACTTTCATTTTGGTCTTTGACAAACACAAAAGGAGAGTATTTGCAATTTGGATTCTGGGTGGAAAAGAGAACCTCTCCCTTCCAACCACTTTTATCTGAGAATGGTAACAAGGATTGGCTGTATTTGGGAGTCCCCAGAGCAACCAAAACATTCAACTTTGAAAAGAGCCACATACCAGGCTCCAGAGGCTCTGCTTGGGACTGTGGAAGCAAAGAAAACATCCACGCAAATAAACTTAAAGAGTATTTTTTCAATCCCTTTAATAAAGCCACTTTGGGATAGGCTCTGGCTGGCAGAATTTCCCCAGACACTGAGTTTAAATACAAGCAAGCATTCAACCCCCAAAATTATTCATTGATTTGCCCTAGGAAAGAAAAGATAAATGTCTATTCAACTTTGCTCTTTCCCATTGTGGGCACTGATGTTTTTCAATGAAACAAACTGAGTTTGCTTAACTCAGAAGGCACCCAGCAAAACACATATTAAATGATAAGACTATCAAAGCATTGAGAAGCAACAGCTTCATAGGTTCAAGGGTTTTAGAATCAGAAGAGACCTTAGCAATCATCTACCCTTACTTCTTCCAATGTTTTTATTTTTTTTTTTTTACAAAGACAGAAATGGAGGGTCCTAGAGATGAAGTTACTTAACCAAGATGATACAAGTACTTGAAAGTTGAATCAGGGTTTGAACTCAGGTTCTCTCCTCTCCTCTCCTCCTTGCTAAAGCAAATGTTCCCCTTTTGCCTTGCCTTAGAACAGGGGTTCTTCTTTGTGCTCTGAACCCCTTTCACCATTCAGTGAGGACTATGGACCCCTTCTCACAAAAAACATGTTTTAAATACATAAAATAAAGTACATGGGTTAAGAAAGGAAAATAATTATTGCTGTTGTTCAGTCATTTCAGTTATGTTCAACTCTTTGTGACCCCATTTGGGATTTTCTTGGCAAAGATAATGAAGCGGTTTGCCATTTCATTATCAGGTTCATTTTACAAATGATGAAACTGAGGTAAACAGGGTTAAATGAGTTGCCCAAGGTCACATAGCTAGTAAGGGTCTGAAGCCAAATTTGAATTCAGGTCGTCCTGACTCTAGATCCAACACTCTATCCACTGATCCACATAGCTGCTCAAAACAATTAAATTGCATTGCAATTGTCAAAATATTTATTTTAAGTCTGCGAACCTCAGGATAAGAACTCTTAACCTAGATAATGTCACACAGCCAGCTAAAAATTGATCTTTCATTTTAAAGTGACTATTGGTGGTTTGACCTTAAACAGACTATCTTGCCTTTTAGAGATGCAGACACCTCTTCTGTAAAAGGAGTGGACTTTTTAAAACCATTATTTTCCCAGACAGAGGTCACGGGGTATAAAAGATGTATGAACAGTCTCGGCATCCATTGGCCAGGAGGAACCTCATTCCAGCCCCCTGATTTTATGAATCAGGAAACTGAGGATGAGGGGACATTAAATGACTTGTCCACCATCACACAGGAAAGTGTTGGAGTCAGAAATTGAACTCATTTCCTCTGACTCCAGGGCTAATACTTTTTTTTCTGGTAAAATAATTTGCTGCAGCCCACTCTAAAACTCTAAATTGCAGACACCAATGGATAGAATTTGCTCACTAGGAGTCCCCTATGCTAATTAAACCACAGGGCCTGACCCTCCCCCCTAAAAAAATCTCCCAGTGATGCTATGAGGTTGTGAATCATTGAATACTATGATCTCAGAAGAATGATAATAGAAGGTGACTCGAAGGATAATGTAAAGGCCCATGATATACTAGGCGTTGCATTTTATCCATGATGAATTGCATGTGAAAAGGGGAATCAAATACATCATCAAGGAGAGCTGTGACCAGAGAAAGAGATGAGCTGACCATGTAGTGAGAATGAAGGAAGGAAAAAGATGGATGATCTGAGTGATACATCGGTATCCATAGAATTACCATTTTAAAAGAAAGAACCTTCTTGAGTGGTAGGTTGATCTGATATAGAGGTTTTACACAAAGGACAGGGGCAAGGATGAGAACTGCCCAGAAAGAACAGGAAATAAATGGGTTAAGTAATGTCTCCACCCGTGAAGGGAATCCATATATCAGTGAAATCAAGGATCCATAAAGCTATCAAAGGAAATTGAGAATAATAATACTTGCACTAACTATATCAAAGAGTGGTTACAGGGAAAGCATTTTAAAAATTAAATTGACACAGAAATGTGAGTTATTAGCATTATGATCACTATTATCATCATTTCTTAACTTGTGTGACACAGGACAAGTAATTTAACCTCTCCATGCCCAGAGATGGGTGCCCTGAAACCTATAGGAGCAACCTTGGAGACCAGGTGAAGAAATGCCATCTGTTTCCAGGGATTCCATATCCCTCATCTATCCAACCGCCCAAGTACCCATACATTCATCCATCTAAAAGCAAGTGAAGCTTCTGAAGAAATTATCAAAAAGGTTTTCCCTTACTGTTAGCAGACAGTATCTGTTATCATTGCCTTATGCTTAAAGCAAATTTGGTATTATAAAACAGTAAGGAATAGGATTGTAACAAAGTCATTCTCTGACAGATGTGAATGTTCAAGGGGTCAGTCATCAAAGGTATCCAAGGTAGAGCAGGCTATCTTAGCTATGAGATTTCACTGAGCTCAGAATCTGTCTGGTATCTTAACTCTGAATATTAACTGAGAACTAGATTGTTGCTGTGCGTCCTTTGTTCTCAAAGAGGACCATGATATCAGGAAGATGATGCCATGACTCGCAAGTGAATTGGATTTAAGTGAGGGAGGGCTATGCAAGGTCACCATCCTCATTTCTCCTTGGGAGCCATCTAAGTCCAGTGGCAAGATATAGATCAGGACGACTGGAGATGACCCCCAACTACAAACTAGACATCTCCAATTGGAAGGAAACATGAACTTTGCAGGAAGGTCCAAAGGAGGCATGGTCTTACAATTAAATAGAAGAAACACAATAGTTTTTTTTTTTCTAGGTAGAATCCCATAGAGAAAGATATTGGGAATGAATATAAAGGCACATACATGATCAACTGGCAGAACAGAGTTGGGACACAAACCCAGAGTCATAGTTGAATCTGATCTTCATCTAGATAGTAGAGCCAGCTAAGACTTGAAATCAAATTTGCTTCATGTAAGGGTATTGCTAGGGTGGGGCCATATGTGTTACCCAGAATATTTATATTTATAGAGAAAAAATTTAACACATGCTTTCCCTTGGCAACTTGGAACACATGTACTTAACACAGGTAACTAGTTAAATTTGAAAGATTCTACTAGATCATTAGCATTATTAATAATACTCAAAAGTATAGCAAAGTAGAAACAAATTTCTCCTCCAGCTCAATTGCATTTGTCTTATTTTCCTTTGACATCATGAATTAAAAAGGATTTGAGGACGTCTTTTGTGCTGTTTCCCCTTGGAACCAAATATGTCTAGTTATGACTCTGACTTTAGGTAAACCATCAAGGAAAGAGAATCATCAAAGGTAAATCATCAAAGGTAAACCATCAAAGAAAAGAGAAAGATAAAGGACAAGTCAGGGCTTCCAGGGAACTAGAACCACTGAGACCACTGAGGAGATGAAAAGATGGTCTGAAACCTATGAGGGCAACCATGGGGGAATAGGTAGAGAGATACCTCCCCTTATCAAGGAACCCACTCTTCGGTAGGAAGCAGGTTCTCAATATAGTTGTTCAGTCATGTCCAACTCTTCATGACTCCATGGGCCATGCTGTCTATGAGATTTTCTTGGCAAATATACCAGAGTAGCTTGTCATTTCTTTCTCCAGTCTAGGCAAACAGAGATTAAGTGACTTTCCCAGAGTCACACAGCTAGTAATTGTCTGAGGCCAGATTTGAACTCAAGTTTTCCTGGCTCCAGGCCCAGTGCTCTATCCACTGAGCCACCTAGCCACCTCAGGTTCTCCATAGGGAAACAATTTTATTTTAATAGTCTTATCACCCACCTCAGCTAAAGTTTTGAAAACTTGAGCATGTAACTCAGAAAAGATTGGAGCTAGCAATGGGTCTTGCTATGAATTCAGAGATAGGGCCTAGACCTTGTTTTCATTTGTACAGAGGATTCCCATGTGAGGAAATTCCCTCTACCAATGAATTTCATCATACTTCTCTAGAAATTATAGTCTTTCAGAATGTTCTACAGCACTGAGAGGTTAAGTGACTTCTTGATTCACACAACCAGGATGTTTCAGAGGAAAGACTTGAACCTAGCTCTTCCTGGCTTCAAGGACAGCTCTCTATCCACTGCCTGTCTATATAAATAAAATGAAAACATAATCAAATGGCATGGCTCTACCATCAGAATGCATGCTCCTTGAGAGCAGAAATTGTTTTTGCCTTTCTTTGTATCCCCAGAATTTAGCATATGGCTGATACATATTTAACAGTTAACAAATGCTTTCTGAGCATTGACTGACTGACAGATTACTGAATAAATAGATTCATAGGTTATCCCTAGGGGGAGGAATAATACAGTTGGTGAGGTAGAAATGTTTCGTGGGGTACTTGGTGATTTTGTGTTAGTCTTTACAATGAACATTAATTTAAAAAAAAACAGCACAAAGAAAATTGTCACTTGCCCTCCAACAACATTTTTAGAGAACAAAGAAATAGAGAAAGTGCATGAAGAACCTGACACGGCCCTCCATACTAATCCAAATAAGTGACATTGATGGAAAAGTGGCCACCCGGGAGACTTCAATGAATCCATGACCTCAGTCATGTGGATGCTCCCCTCAATGGAGCAAATGGCTACCCATGGCTCCTTATCTTCTGTAACTTATATCCTTATATTCCCATAAATGCTCCACAAGAATATAAGGAAAAAACAAAAGATAAGCAACCTCTTCATCTAGATATCAAAACTGCAGGGATTTCAATTTAGTGTATGAGCCTTCTCTCTGTTCTCCCTCACTCTCAATATATCACTGGTCTACCTCTTCCTTTTCCTGTCATGCATTTTTTTGTTAGCATCTTTAATGCTGCTTCCTATGGGCAATAGTTTGTGGGAAATATGTTCCAGTTTATTTATGCCTGCAATTAACCAGTCATTTATGAAATTCTACAATGGGTTATCGAATATCTCCATTGTGCCTTGGGTGATCCAAGGCTTTGTGTATCTTTAGATATTGTGACTTTCTATGAGTTACAGCTATGCTGCATCACTGGGAAAATATTGGTGTTAAAACAATGGATTTTTATTTAAGGGAATAGCTTGGGGTCATTAAAAAATGGCCCAATTTCTCAAATGCACTATGGCCTGCTCTGGTCTTTCTATTCCATTCTGCACCCAAATCGTTGTTTATCTGAAGGAGCTGTCCAAAATACATATCCAGACAAACTAGGTCTATGAGCTGTTCATCCAACTGCATAGTTAGAAAATTGACATTCTTTATCAACTCTTTTGTTTGTATGGTTTTTTGCTGACCCTGCTCTCTCCTTCCCTCCCCCCCCCCTTTACTAGGTTTGTGATGTTCCACAGGCCTTTGTAAGAACAGATGCATTAGGAAGCAGCTAAGTGGTACACTGGACTTGGAGTCATTAAGACCTGAGTTTGAATCATGTCTCAACATTTACTAGCTGTGACTCTGGGGCAAATAATTCACATTCTATGCCTCAGTTTCCTCAAATATAAAATTAAATGGTTGGAATAGATGGGCCCAAAGGTTCCTTCCAGCTTTATATCTATAATCCTTTCACACTTGATTTTGGATCATCTAGCAAAAAAAATGGCAGAACATTTGTGTATGAATGTGTGTGTACATTCTACATATGAATTGTTAAAGTATCTGTTTAAGAATCTAGGGATTCCCTGGACAAAGTCTTTAGGAAAACAAAAGTTCCACATATATGAAAATATTTTTGGTAATATTTTTTTGTGGTACTAACAAAAGTGAAAACATGAGTCCCCACCATTTGGGGAATGGCTGGAAAAATTGTAGAATGTGAATGCAAAATAATACTCTTGTGGCCCAAGAAACAACACATGTAAGGAATTCAGAGAGACTTGAAAATGACCATATGAACCAATGTAGAATGAAATAAAAATCATTAAGGTAAGAACACTCTATGCTACTCCAATGGATATAGGATCTCACCAGTATGGGTATTGCCTCCAAACACATAAATCTTAATCCTGTTGTGCTGGCCAATCTAATGTGACCCTAATGAAGATAAAACCAAAAATCAATAAGCATTCATTAAGTGTCTACTGTGTGTCAAACACTGTTTAAATACTGAAGATACAAAGATAAAAACAAAACCATTCTTGCCTTCAAAGAGCTTATAGAGGGTCCACATAACATGCTGAGGGCCCATCATGGCACAATGACTGTCAAAATAAATGAAAGCAACATTTAAAGGTACCTGGCTTCCTTCAAATCCCAGCTGAAATCCCACATTCTCCAGGAAGCCTTTCCCATTCCTCCTTCATTCTAATGCCTTCTCTTTGTTAATGATTTCCTATTTATCCTCTCTATAACTTGTTTGTAACATATTTGTTTCTGTGTTTCTCCTTCATTAGATTGTGAGCTCCTCAAGGGCAGGAACTGACTTTTGCCTCTTTTTTATCTCCAGTGCTTGGCACAGTGCCTGGAACATAGCAGGAGCTTCATAAATACTTATTGATTGATAGATTGATTAATGATCCCAAAGAAGACACAAAGATGCAGCTAAACAAGAGAAGGATTTAGAATCAAAGGAGTTGGTTTCAAATCCTAGCTCTGTTACTCACTAAAGTCTAACATTGGCAACATTACCTAAACTCCTGGGGACTCAGTTTCCTTATCTGTCAAATGAAAGAGGTGGCCTCAACCTTGGAGGAACCTTCCACTTCTAAATCTATGATCCAATATTTTTCTCAGGAGAGAAGTAGGGTTCTCCAGGTGCACAATGTTGCATTCACAGCCAGACGTGGTCATTTTACCTGTCAATTTTGCTTTGTTTCAAAGGAGGGTTCTCTCTAGAAAAGACTATAATATAGAAAAGGCAATAATAAAGTGTGATATAAAAAAAGGATTGTATTGGGGTGGATGCACCTTGATCAAGATATAAGGTTGGAAGGGGAAAGAGGGCTCCTGTGGTCAGTGGGACAGCTTTTATTTCCAAAGGAAAGGGCTCAGCAGGAAATGTCCCTGCCTTTGTTAGGTGATTCATACACTCTTTCTTATTACTGTTGGCAGACTTGGCCACTAATTGAGTAAGGGTCTTTTCTCCCTGCCCTCTCTGGTATAGTTCTGACCAGCAATGGCAGGTTTTGTGGTCTCCCTTACTCACTTTGTCCTGAAACAAACAATTTCATCTACCCCAAAATACATTCAGAAGGAATTAAGGAAGACAAATAGAGCTACCCTGTAGTTCAAAGGCTTCAGATTGGGTAGCATTTGTTTGCAGGGGTTGAGGGTGGGAGGTATGAAAGACACAGTAACATGAGCCTGATTGGGGCAAAGAGAACATTTTGCTCAGAGAATACCACACCTAAAAAAAAAGAGGGGTTTAATTTTAAAGCTCTTCAGTACCAGGGGGAATCAATTCATAGTGCCAATTCTTCTCCTTGATGCCCATTCTCTTTTTGCAGAAAGCATCAAACCACCAATTTTCAAATACACTGAAAAATAGTTACTTTTTAATGGCTCTGCTGCAGTGTTCCCATTCTGTTAGGGAGAAGGCATAGATTAGGAATTAGTTTTGTTGTCTGACCCAGGTAACCGACACCTGGCTGCTCTTTAGATAGTTGCCAGCTACACTTAACATGGATTTGTCTGAGGCCTTGGCGAAACCAATACCCCTCAGGGATACCCAATATTCCCTGAGGCAGGGCTCACAGCAGGAAGTTCAAAATGAGAAAGAGCAGGGTTAGGTCTATGGGATTCAAGGGAATGTCCTATAAAACAGAGGGTTGGGGATTTATACTTCTTTTACATGGGTCTTAGAGAAGGTTGGAGGTAATTTCTATAGGCCAATGGGACATAGTGGATAGGATGCTGCATTTGGGGTCAGGAAGATTTGGGTTCAAATTCTAACTCAGATACTATGGCAAATCATTCTCTCAGTCTTGATTTGCAGGACTAATGATCTCTAATCTCAGGTCCATTCCAGTTCTAAATGTAGGATCCTATATCACCTACAATCCATCTTCCACCGGGTAGTCTGCCCAGGTTGAGTAATTCAAAGAGTAATGCTTGAGATGATAAACCTGCAAAATGGATGAAATGCTGACCTTGGAGCAGAGAAGACCTGGGTTCAAATCTTGCCTCAGACCCTCACTCATTGCCTGACATTGAATATATCCCTCTGAACTCCAGTCTCATTTTCTTCATTTCTAAATTATAGACAATTAGTCCAACTCTTTGTGTTTCCATTTGGGTTGGTTTGGTTTTTTTTGACAAAGATACTGGAGGGTTTTGCCATTTCTTTCTCCAGCTCACTTTACAGATGAGGAAACTGAGGCACACAGGGTTAAGTGACTTGCTTAGGCTCACACAGCTAGTAAGTGCCTGAGATCAGATTTGAATTCAGGTCTTTCTGACTCCAGGCCCAGCATTCTATCCACTGTACCACACAGCTGCCATTATTGTTCACTCGTTTCAGTTGTGATCAACTGTTTGCGACCCCTTTTGGAGTTTTCTTGGCAAAGATACTAGAGTGGTTTGCCATTTCCTTCTCTAGCTCATTTTACCCATGAGGAAATCGGGGCAAATAGGGTTAAGTGACTTGCCCAGGGTCATACAGCTGCTGGTAAGTATCTGAGACCAGATTTGAACTCAGCAAGATGAGTCTCCCTGACTCCAGGCCTGGCAACAATGAGCCACTGAAGGTATGTGTTTATATGTTGAACTGAACTTTACGGTTGTGTGAACAGAAATACAGAAATAGCCAGGGTCATATGCCCAGCTTTTTGTCTTGGACTTCAGCATTCAGGATTCCTATCTCTCTAGACTCCTCTTCACTGGACTGTGAAGCACATGGAAAGGTTCCCTGTGAGGGAGATGGAGAGATCATCTAGATAAGCCTTTCCTGAAGGAGGCCTTTTTCAGTCACATACACGCACACACACACACACACACACACACACTCACACACACACACCCCTAGTGTCTTTTCCTTGAGAGGTCCTGCTATTTCTATGGCACAGATCTCATAGTTTGTTATTTATATATGTTCTCCTCCATTAAAATATAAGCTCCTTGATAGGTAGGATAGCATTTTTACCTTTGTCTCCTCAGTGCTCAGTCTGGGATCTAGTACATAGTGCTAAATGAATATTTGTTGACTGATAGATTGATATGTCCATCTCCCTGACCAGCTATTTCAAGAAAAATCTATAGTTTTAAAGAAAGAAAACCTGCCTAGGCCAAATCAATGCTTTGATGACCCTCGGCCAGCCTGCTCTAGTTCTAAATGAAAAAGCAAAAGACAGAGATGTAATACCATGGTAGTACATTCCCTACAGTGGGGTTCTGAGAGGTCAGCAGTAGTGTGGTATGTACTGCTCATTACCTTAACACTCTGACCCATGGAAAACTGGGTAATAGCCCATTATTTGCATCATATGGCACAGTTCTTAAGATGCTCATTAAATATTTAGGAAAAGGAATGATTACAAGGAATGCCCTATGCCTGACCTTAGCTCAGCTGACCCTGGCCATTGTTTTCCTCTGAGAAATAAGGGAGCCCCACCACCGGTTGATCTTACATACCCCTCAATTTTCCAGGTATGTCTTGATAGAGTAGCATGCCCTCTGTTGCCCTAGAAACAGTACAATGCCATAAAAAGGAGAGGCAGGTTTAATTACATTCAAATCATTAAAGGCAGAATTTCTAGGGAAGCAAACCAAAGAGAGTCAAGGCAGACACAGAAGTCTAATATTTCTCTCTAAGCTAGTCCTGATCAGTAGAGAGATTACAATTTAAGGAAGATCTACCATGTGTCTACTATGCACAAGACATTAGGGGAGCTATAAATTTAATATAATTTAACAAATATTAATAAGGCTCCATTATGTGCAAGGAATAAGTGGTGTGAAGGCACCTTCTCCGTCAGCCTTGGCTCACCCCTGCAAACTCTGGTACATCTGGATTCTCCCTCTGCACTGAGCATTCCCTAGCTTGAGTGCCTATCTTCCAATGAAAAGGTGAATTTGTCCTGTCTCTCTGGCAATCTATGAGAGGATCTGAAGCTCAAAGGATGGCTAGGATCTATATAGCCAAAGTGGGGAAGACATGCAGTGAAACTGGACAACTAAGCTTTCTGAAGGGTTGGGAGTCTCAGAGTCAATAGTCTTATGTCTACTTATCGTTTATGATCCCCAATTGTCCCTATAACCCCCAGCTCCCAGTTACCTAGAAATAGGAAGGAACCCCAAAGAGCGACACATTCCCTCATAGACAGGTTTTTGTTTTGACCTCACTTAAGACACAGATCAGAAGCTCATAGCTCATTGAACATTTATTTGCAAATAAATGGGCAAAGTTACTTTTATAGCCTAGTTTGGGATAGACTTCTACATCAAATACCATTTTCTCTGAGCCCTCTACTATTGTTAACCTGGGAGGATCATGTCCATAGTTGGAAAGAAGGCAAAAAATCATTGAATGAACAGTTCAAGTACTATTACCTTCATTTTACAGGTAAAGAAATTGTGACAGAGTCAAAAAGCTAACAATGTTTTTCATGGGTCCACAGAGGGGTCTAAATTGGGATTCAAAAACAGGGCTCTTTGCTCCCAGTGCAATACTCTTTCCACTATACCGTCCTGTCACTTGAAAAGAATTCTAGAGATAGATGGGGCATTGAGACATAAAATACCAGTGCTCAAAGGGACCTTAGAGGTGTTCTAATCCAATTCTCTCTCTCTCTCTCTCTCTCTCTTGCATTAGGCATACTTAGGCACAGTGAGTGAAGTAACTCAACCAAGGTCATACACTCAGCCAGTCAAAAAGCATTTATTAAGTACCCACCATATGCCAGTCACCACTAGTTAAATCACTGGAGATACAAAGAAAGGCCAAAATATTTCTAATTTCAAGGAGCTCACACTCTAATGGGGGAAACGACATGAAAATAGCTATGTACAAACAAGACATTTGTGTGATACACACATACATATGGTAAATTGGTAGCAATATCAGAGGGAAGGGGGTCAAGAAAGGCTTCTTGAAGAAGATAGGTTTTAGGCTGAGTCTTGAAGGAAATTAGCAAATATAAGAAGTAGAAGTCAGGAGGAAGGTCATTCCATGAATGAGGGACAGTGCAAAGGGCCCAGAGATGGGAGATTGAGTATCCTGTGTGAAGACCTGAAAGAACAACAGTATCACTGAAGCATAGAGTGAGTGGAACAGAATATCATGTAAGCAGGGTGGAAAAGTAGGAAGAGAATGAGTTGAGAAGAACGCTGTAAGCCAAACAGAGAATTTTATATTTGATCCCGAAGGTAATGAGGATCCACTGATGTTTATTGAATAGAGAAGTGATTTAGTCAGGCCTGTGCTTTAGGAAAATAACTGATTGCTAAGCAGAAGATGAACTGCAGTGGGGAGAGACTTGAATCAGCAAGACCAATCAGCAGGCTGTTATAATATTCCAGGTATAAAGTGCTAACAACCTGCCCCATGATGGTGGCAGTGTCAGAGGAGAGAAGGAAACGTATTTGAGAGATGTCATGAAGGTAATGCAGCTTGATGGCAGATGTCCTGACTCTCAGTCCAGTGCTCTCTCAGTTCTACAAACACTTACCAAGTACCTGCCATTTGCACAGCATCCTATTGTAGGGCACTGTCATGTGAACCATGTTGGTTGACTCCTCACACTGGGTCAGATAGGAGTGGGTTAATCCCATTGTGGTTCTATGTCTCCTCATGAAATTGTTGATAGCTGGCTCACACACTAACCAAGAAATCCAACTTCTCTCTTTTTTGATGACCTGGACAGCAGGGAATTATCTTCCTACATCAATGTTTTATCTCTCCCCTTAGTGACAGATAGAACTAACTATTAGTTTCTTTTGGACTGGAGCAATTTAGTGCAAGGACTAATTGCATGGGGAGTGTTTATGTGTGCTGGATTTATTGTTTGTGGTTACATTGAGGGATCAATCTTCTGCATGCTGAAATTGAGTATAATTGGGCTATTTTTCAAAGCCAATGGAGCATGCATTTATGGAGAGTCTCAGGCCACTTCCAGGTTAGCCTCACCTGCCCAGAGCCTCTAGACTGAATAATAATAACAACCAACATTTATATAGTGTGCAAGATTTGCAAAACCTCTACATACATTATCTCATTTGACCCTCACAACAACCCTAAAGGGAAAGCACTGCAGATTGCCAGTTCTTAGGATCATAGGCTTAAAGCTGAAAGGAACTTTAAAGGTCATTTGGTCCAACTCTCTCTTTTTGCAGATGAGGAAGTTGAGACCCAGGGATATTAATGAATTTGTCCAAGGTCATACTGGTCCAAAGTAGCATACCTGGTATTTGAACCCAGGTTCTCTAACTCTGGATCCAGAATCCTTTCCCACTGTATTACTCTTACTAGGTCAAGTAAAGTGTCCTCTACCATCAAACCTAGTAGACAGATTTTCCATTTGCCTTTAAAGAGCTGGTTCTTGAAAGTATCATGCTAATAAAATTCTCCTTCTTCCTCTCTACTCATATTTACTGAGTTCTATTGAGCAAAGCTCCTCCCTTACCTGAAAGGAATATCTGTCACCAGATTTTGTCTGGGCCTTGATTGTTTTAGCATAGATGTCACTAGAACAAGGTCCCATCATAGTAGGTGACCAAGTTATGTCAGTATTTTACTCAAGTCTTTATTCCTTAATAAATTATTTGGCTATGAACTTAGTAATAGCTTGCTTTGCTATAGTCCTTTACTGTTCAGTAATAGTGTGTGACAACTGTATGGGGATTTAATGATTAGAAAGTGCTTTACATATATTGTCTTTTTTGAGCCTCATATCAACTTTATAATATAGGTGTTGCAGATGTTATTTATCTCCATTGTACTGATGAGGAAACTGAGACTAGATAGGTTAAGTGACTTGTGCATGTTCACACAGCTCACTAGTATATTTTCAAAACAGGATTTAAAGCCAGGTCTTTCTGACTGATTTCAGCATTCTACTCACTATGCCTGAAAAAGATTTTTCTTCATTAAACCTCTGTTAGGGGAGTATTTGTTGGTATTATTACCCATGTTTGTCAAATTTAGAAACTGAGGCTCAGAAAGGTAAAACAATTTGCCTCTGATTAAGAGGCTAATAAGTGGTAAAAAAAAATGGGGTTCTGGCCCTGGTCTCCAGATTACAAGTTTCTACTATACCAAGCTCAACTCAGATCTGTTTACAAGAGAGTCCTGTTTGCTACTTGTATACTAATCTACTCCATCCCAGAACATTTAGACAGAGCAGAGAATGAATGGCTTTTACATAGTGAAGGGATTCAGATTTGATCCTTTTTTTAATTTATTTTTTAAATTTATTTATTTTTAATTTATTTTTATTTTATTTTATTTTTTTATTTCTTTTTTAAAAATTTTTATTTCTTTTTTTGTTTTCAACATTTACTTCCACAAGATTTTGAGTTTCAAATTTTCACCCCATCTCGCCCCTCCCCCTACCCCAAGATGGCATGCATTCTAAATATCCCTTCCCCTAGTCTGTCTTCCCTTCTATCTCTCCCCCCTTTCTTTTATCCCCTTCCCCTTCAATTTTCCTGTAGGACAGGATGGATTTCTGTACCCCATTTCCTGTATTTCTTATTTCCCAGTTGCATGTGAAAACTTTTTTTTAAACATGTTTTTAAAACTTTGGGTTCCAAATTTTCTCCCTTCCTCCCTCCCCACCCACCCTCATTGATAAAGCAAGCAACTAAATATAGGTTATATATGTACAGTTATGCAAAACACTTCCATAGTAGACATGCTGTGAAAGGCTAACTCTATTTCCCTTAATCCTATCCTGCCCACCCATTTATTCTATTCTTTCTTTTGACCCTGTCCCTCCTCAGAAGTAATTGCTTCTGATTACCCCCTTTCCCAATCTGCCCTCCACTCTATCATCCCCCTACTCTCTTGTCTCCTTTCCCCCTATTTTCCTGTAGGGTAAGACAGATTTCCACATCCAATTGAGTGTGTATGTTATTCCCTCCTTAAGTCAAATCCTATGAAAATAAGATTCACTCATTCCCTCTCACCTTCCCCCATTTCCCCTCCACTGTAACAGCCTTTTCTTTTCTGTTTGTCCTTTTTTTGTTGGATAATTTACCCCATTCTACCTCTTCCTTTCTCCTTCTCCTAGTATATTCCTCTCTCACCCCATAATTTTATTCTCCAGATACGACCCCTTCATTTTCAACTCACCCTGTGCCCTCTATCTATCTATATCTATATATATGTACATATAATTTTTTCCCCTCCAACTACCCTAATACTAACAAAGGTCTCATGAGTTACAAATATCATCTTTCCAAGTAGGAATGTAAACAGTTCAACCTTAATAAATCTCTTATGATTTTCTCTTTCCGGTTTACCTCTTCATGTTCCACTCAAGTCTTGTATTTGAAAATCAAATTTTCTATTCAAGTCTGGTCTTTTCATCAAGAATGCTTGAAAGTCCTCTATTTCACTGAATGACCATTTTTCCCCCTGCAGGATTATACTCAGTTTTGCTGGGTAGATGGTTTTTAGTCGTAATCCTATCTCCTTACTCTCCAGAATATTATATTCCATGCCCTGCAGTCCCTTAATGTAGAAGCTGCTAAATCTTGTGTTATCCTGATTGTGTTTCCACAATACTTGAATTGTTTCTTTTTGGCTGCTTGTAATATTTTCTCCTCGACCTGGGAACTCTGGAATTTGTCTGCAATATTCCTAGGAGTTTTCCTTTGGGGATCTCTTTCAGGAGGAGATCCATGGATTCTTTCAATTTCTATTTTGCCCTCTGGTTCTAAAATATCAGGGCAGTTCTCCTTGACAATTTCTTGGAAGATGACATCTAGGCTCTTTTTTTGATCGTGGCTTTCAGATAGTCCAATAATTTTTAAATTCTCTCTCCTGGATCATTTTCCAGGTCAGTTGTTTTTCCAATGAGATATTTCACATTGTTTTCTAATTTTTCATTCTTTGGGATTTGTTTTACAGTGTCTTGATTTCTCATAAAGTCACTAGTTTCCAATTGCTCTATTCTAATTTTTAAGGAAGTATTTTCTTCAGTAATCTTTTGGACTTCCTTTTCCATTTGGCCAATTTTGCTTTTTAGGACATTCTTCTCCTCATTGGCTTTTTGGACCATTTTTGCCTTTTGGGTTAGGCTATTTTTTTAAGGTGTTATTTTCTTCAGTATTTTTTGAGGTCTCCTTTAGCAAGCTGTTGACTTGTTTTTCATGATTTTCTTTCATCACTCTCAGTTTTTCCTCTACTTCTCTTACTTGCTTCTCAAAATCCCTTTTGAGCTCTTCCAAGGCCTGGGACTGATTCATATTTTTCTTGGAGGCTTTGGATGTAGGAGCTTTGGCTTTGTTGTCTTCTTCTGGTTGTATGTTTTGATCTTCTTTGTCACCAAAGTAAGATAATATAGTCTCGCTCTTTTTGCACTGCTTACTCATGATCCCGGCCAATTACTTGAGTTTTAAACTCTTTGTTAAGGTAAAAGTCTGCTTCCAATGTGAAGAGTGTACTGTCCCAAGTTTTGGGGGTTTGTACAGCTGTTTTCAGAGGTACTTCTAGGGACCTGTAAATTTTCAGTTCTTCCAAGGTGCTATGATAAGGGGCGAGGTGTTTCCTCTCCACAGACACAACAAGTTTCACCACACCAGCATTTCTCCTAGCCCCAGGACCGCCCATCAGAACTGTGACCCAGATCCAAGTACCAGTAAAGCAAGAGATTCGTGCCTCAGCACTGGCAAAGAGATCATTGCAATCCCCCTCTGATCAACCACTCCATTCCCCCTCAGTCTGTGGGCTGGAAGCTCAGGAAACAGTCGCCACCCCAGGCCTCGCTCAAGACTTGTGGCTGAGACCTAGCTCCTCTCTCACCACAGTCACAGACTTTTCCCAGTGACCTTCCATGTTGTTTTTGACATTCCTGGGTTGAGAAGTCTGGAAACCACCACAGCTGCCCACGATTCAGTCCTTTGAGGCCTGCTCCAGGGTCGCTGTGGCCTGTACACCCACGCTGAACTGCACTCCTCTCCCAGCCCGGCACGATATACCTTTCCGATCAACCATCCACGCTGTCTTTGGCTGGAAATTTGTTTCACTCTGTCTTTTTGTGGGTTCTGCTGCTTTAGAATTTGTTTAGAGCCATTTTTTTTAGGTATTTGGAGGGCTTTGGGAGAGAGCTCAAGATAGTCACTGCTTTCCCTCTGCCATCTTTCTGATCCTAACCAATTCAGAACCGTCAGAAAGCTTGGTCAGCTAACAAGGGAGTACAAGAGAGACATTAGTAGTCTCTCAGTTCACATCCCATTATGCTCCTGTCCTTGAAAAAATCCTCCATTGACCTGATCAATTTTTCCCACTAGTATTGGGCCCTGGACACTCTTTAATGGGAAAATCTGTCTCACAGAACTCTCCAAGGTACAGACCATGGTCATCTGGGGCTCCTGTTCATTTTCATAGTGTTGCTTATGAGACCTTCCCTAGAACAAATACCTGGAATAGTACACACACACACACACACACACACACACACACACACACACACACACACTATTTTGTTCCCTTAGACTCATTTCTTTAAACTTCTACTTTGACTGCCTTTTTATGTATAATTCATTTTCTATCAATGTCACATCACTCCCTTTTAGAAATTTAAATGTCTGCTTTATTTCTTTCCTCTGACTCTCACAGAATCACAGGATCATATAATTTCAGAGATAGAAGGGACACAGCAGTCATTTAGTACAAACCATAGCAGAAAATGAATTCCTCCATATTTGACAAATAGTCATCCAGGTTCCGTTTAAAGACCTCCAGTGAGGAAAAATCCACCATGCCAAATCCAAAATCATTGCATTCTACTTTTTGATAGATCATTGTTAAGAAGTGTTTCTTGACATCAATACTAATTTTTCCTCTCTGCAACTTTGAGGTATTATTCCTGGCTTTATCTTCTAGGGCCAAACAGATTATTTCTAATTCCTCTTGCACATGACACATCCTCAAATACTCAAAGACAACTATTGTGCCTCCCTCCAAGTTTTCTCTTTTTCAGGTTCAAAATCCCCATTTCTTTCCAATGTTTATTATATGACATGGACTTCAAATCCTTCTCCATCTTTGGTTGGCCTCCTTTAGGGTTTCTGTACTGGAACAAACAACCTCCTGCTCCTCCCTCTCCCAGCCCCAATTTCCTCTAAAGCCAAAGCAAGGCTAGGTACATAACTTCATTAGGTTTGCCTCAATTCCCATTCCGCCTGGGCATTTGGAGTTGTTCTGACACAAATCATCAACCTTGAATCTTCTACTTATCTGCCTTCATTATCAGATCTCCTTATTATCAAGCCTGGATTCAAGTTTTTAGTAATCCCAATAGTTAACATACTCCCACCCTTTCCTCCCCTCCCTATCCCTATGATACTGAACCTTCAGCTGCTGGTGAACAACCTTTCAATCTCAAATCTCTGCTGTCTCATTCTTGTCTCTGTTGAATCAACTACCTCAAAATCCCAGTTCTTCTATTGTGATCTTTGCAAAGCCTGCTCTAAAATTAACAAACTAACTTAAACATCTTCCTCTTTCACTCCATCTTTTAACAGTCACTGAAACCTGACCCCCTCCTGATGACTCTGCTTCCCTTGCCACCATTTTCCAGTTCTGGTGGCACTTTCACTCATTTTCCCTGATTCACAGCCTTTGTTGAGTAAGTTGTTGTTCATCCTTTGTTTTCTTTTTTTTCTTTTTTTAATTTTTTTTATTTCTCTTTCATCCTTTGTTTTCAAAGAGGATCAATGACATCATGGGATAATATCTCAAATTGTACATGAATTGGATTTAAGTGAGGCAGAGTTGCACAAAGTCCTTAGCCTCACTCTTTCTTCCAGTCACTGAATTCTAGTGTCATGACCTAAAATATGGCTTACTTCCATTGCCACTCCATTTTGATTGCTATTGTTCAGCATCCTCTACTCTTTTGGAGGTTCATTTTATCTAAATTTATCATCAAATAAAGATGATGGTAGTTTTATCTACCAATCCTCAAGGCATGCATTCTCCCTCTTCTGATTAAGTTCAGTGTCTGACTTACACTCTTCCTCATCAATTCCTTTTCTCATTCTAAGATTCTTCAACACACATACTAATTCTCACTCAAATACCCTAATTTTCTAGTTGCTCATTCTACTCATCTCCCATAACCTACTCAAAGGGATGATCCTACCCTTAATCTTGATACCACCAATCTAAGTTCTTCCATGTTCAAGAACTCAAAATTTTCTTTATCTGATAATCACCAATAGCATTCCATCTCTCATCAGGGATCACTTTCTCAAAATCTTATTTCATCCTTGATATCCTACAGTCACTCCATCAATCAGTATTGGACCAGACTATCACCTTCTTCTGGGCATATTCTCCACCCTCCCCACTCCTGAACCCTTAGTGAACCATTTCTACTCTATTCTATCATCTGCTCTTTAATTCTTTACTCCCTTTTCCCATTATTACTAACATCTTGCCAAACCCAAACCTCAGAATACTCCCACCATCCACCTTCTTTGCTCCAATTCACACACGATGGAATAGAACTGAAGGAAGTCACAAAACTGAGCTAATATCAAACAGATCCTCACTTCAGTAGGTAATTCTACTACTCCTTCCTAAATATTTCCAATCTCGCTCACCACAGCAGCTATCTAAAACCTCTCCTCAGTCCCAACATGTCACTCCTTCCCCCTACTTTCTCTCTCTCTCTCTATGCCCCCCCCAAGGATCTTGCTGAATACTTCATCTAAAAAATTTACAACATTTGCTTAAAGCTCCTTTTTCTCCCACCTCATATCTTTCTGACATCATCTGTTTCCACAGTCACTATATCTTCATTCACAACAGTCTCTAATAAGTTGATATTTCTGCTTGGATAAATTAGCACTCCTACTTGTACACTAGAACCCATTCCCTTTCATCTTTTCCAGCATAATTGTCCTCAATGTCATCCTCCTCTTTCTACTCTTCGATATCTCTCTACTGCCTCCTTTCCTGCATCCTTCAAACAAGACCACATCTTCCCCTACATTAAAAAAAATCCTCATTAAATGGTACCATGCCTCCACTCTCTTTTCTCTCATTCTCAAACCCTCTAGAATATAGCTTCTATACTGATTCAAATGAAACTAATTGCCCCAAAGTTATCAGTGGTAACAACTGCCAAATTAAATGTCATCAATTCTAATCCTTCTTCACCTCTCTATATAATTTGAGTGTACCACCGCCTCCTCCTCCATAGGTACTCTCTTCTCTCTGGGTTTTCATGGCTCAGTTCTCTCCTGTTTCTTTTCCTATCTATACTCTCCTAATGCCTTCTCAGGCCTTTGCTTGATTTCAATCTATGTCATGCCCACTAACTGTGGGTATATCCCCAGGCTTCATCCTAGCCTCTCTTCTCTTTTCCAATTATACAATCTCAATTAGTCATCCCCTCAGCTCAAATAGGTTCAATTATTTTCTTAATATAGAGGCTTCTCAGATCTATTTATTTTGCACTAGGCTCTCCTCTTGTGCTCCAGTCCCACATCAACAAGTGCCTGTAGGACACTTCCAAATGGATGTCCCATACACAACTCAAATTTAAGATGTTCAAAACTGAACTCATTAGATTTTCTCCCAAACCTTGCCCCATTATTTCCTCTCTATTACTGTTGAGGGGATTATCATACAACTTGTCACCCAACTTCTATGAAATCTTACATTCCCTTTTGTCGTTTGTCCCCTCACATATATAATAAGTTGTCAAACATTGTAATTTCTTTCTCTACATCTCTCTCATATGTCCACTTCTCTCCACTAACCACCCTAGTTCAAGCCCTCACCCATATAGCAGGGCTACTGTAAAAGCCTTCTAATTGGTCTCAAATACCATACTCAACTCAACTGTCAAAGTGATATTTCCAAAGTATCGAACTCACTACACCATCCCTCTGATCAACAAACTTCAGTGGACCTATATGGTCTCAAGGATAAAATATGAAGATCAAGGTTTAGCATTTAAAGCCCTTCACAACTTGTCCCACTTTCTACCTTTCCAGTCTTCTTGAAGACTCCTTTCATTGTAAACTCCACAATCCAAACATACTGGTCTACTCACTTTTACTTACATAGGCTCCTCTATTTCCTGAAGATGTAGAAAGACCTCACATTGGAGGAATAGCTTGTAGGGATGTAGAAAGAATCCATTCATATAAGAGTAGTATTTGAGCAGATCTTTGAACACAGCAAGGGAATCTAACAGGTCGAATTTAGAAGAGAGAGCATTTCAGGCATGTGCAAAGAAATGGAGATGGTAAACAGAATATATGAAGAACAGTAAGGTGGTCAGTTGGGCTGAACTATAGAGAACATGAATGAGAGATGTGTATAACAAGGTTAAAAAGGTAAATTGGAAGCAGGCTGTAAAGAGCTTTTAATAAGAAATAAAGGAGTCAGTATTTTATCCTAGAGCTAATACATAGCCAATTTAGTTTATTTGTCAAGGGAATGGCATAGTCTGAGCAATGCTTTAGGAGTATCACTTCAGTAGCTGAGTAGAAGACATTAGAAAGGGAAGATGCTTGAGAAAGAATGTAAGCTCCTTTAGGCCAAGAATTATTTTTTTCTTTATCTTCCAGACCCTAGCAAGTTTACTGGCACATAGCAGTCATTCAATAAATCCCTGTGGAATTGAACTGATTAGATTTGAGTCCTTTCCAAAAAACTCCACTAGATCTTTCTCAAGGAGTCTCTCTTCCTAACTCAGAGACAAAATGAGACTTTGGGACAGAAAGCACTGTCAGCACTGTCAGACCAAATCCTAGGCCATTTTGAGGGCATTGCTGTGAGCCGAGGTTTTAGGAATATCAAATTCCAGTTCTCATGATTTATGTCCCCATGAAGCCACTAAAACAATAGAATAAATGGTTGACAGGAGAGAATGCCTTTTTATCAAGGTAATAAATATGTGTTCCCAGCATCATTGAAACCTTTTTTGGATTCTCCAACCCTTACCTAATACAATTAAGGCCTAAATTAATTGTATAGAGTGTAAATGAAGAGATGTATTGTTTCCTTGAGACTGCAACAGCGGAGTTAGATTACCTCTCTGCACTAAAGCCGCTTAATAAATGGGCTTTAGGAATGGGCATTAGTTAACATTAGGAATCACTTTCCAAAATTAATCTAGCCCCAAATTTGCTTGTTCCAGCTGATCTGCTTTAATAACTCTTATATAAAATAAAGTAAAAAAAAAAGCCAGCCCATTTCTGTCTTGTATAATTTGAGCAGAACAAATTCTCTTCTGTGCCCTACCTGTAGAAGTAGGTTCATCAGCTAACAAGAAAGGCAAATGGAGGGTGTTCAAGGTACATTAAGAGGCAGAAACTTGACAATCAATTACAATAGAAGATTGACTTAAGTGAGCACATAGTTTATGGCTACTTCTATTTAAAGTAAGTAAGATCCAACCAAATTGGTCTACTTGACATCCTCTCATTTTTGCATCTTTTCCTAGATGATACACTTGTGATGTGATCTTTTTACTTGTGCCTTCTATAATACCTACTATCTTTTAAGAGCCTTGACCCATATACTGTACCCTAATGGAAGCCCTTCCTCATGTCCCACACAGTTCTTGTTCTCTTCTTTCTCCAGAAAATAATAATAATGCATTCCCCACCACCAATAGAATATAAGCTCCTTGAGGGTTTAACTTGACTTGATTTGGGGGAGGGGAACAGCACTGCCAACTAACAGTATCAGGAAATGTTTCATGCAGAAGCTGACAATGATACAATGATCCTTTAAGAAAAAATTGTTGGAGGAACAGATTATCTGTCTTCTAATATCTGTAGGACTACTGTGGAGAGATTATGCTTATTCTACATGGCTTCAGAAGGCAGAACTCCAGAGCAATGGATGGATGTTCCAGAGAGATTTAGACTTGATATAATGATGTTATCTTTCCTCTGATGTTATCTCATATCTATTCTGCATATGTCTATAAGTACATTGTTATTTACATATTATATCCCATATTAGGATTAATTATTAGAATATAAACTCTTTGAGGGCAGGAACTTTTTACTTTGTATCCCCAGCATTTAACAAATTCCTAGCACATAGTAAGAGCTTAATAAATGCTTGTTGACCAGCTGACTGACATGAGGAAATAGTTCCTAACAATAAGACCTAACCAAAGCTGGAATAGATTTCCTCTGGTGGCACTGGGCTCCTTTTCATTGGAGGTCTTCAAGCCAAGTCTGGATGGCCATTTGTCAGGGGAGTTGTAAAAGAGATATTATTTCAGAAACAGATTGCAATTGATATCTTTAGAGGTTCCTTCCAGCTCTGAGCTTCTGTGATTATGGGGCTACCCAATTACGTTGGGTAAATCATTAGTTGCCTGATCACATAGATCCTGGGAATGGCACAAATAAAGTGACCTTGAAGTTGATCAGCATAAAGATTTTTTCCAATTGTGTTGGTATGATAAAATGATAATCTGCATCAAAGTATTTGGTAATCAGAGAAGACATTTTAAATAAATATCACAATGGAATAAATCCCTAATATGACTCAAGCTCATCAGACTTTCCATTTCTAAATTGAATTTGTAGGCCTCTAATTTACAGGCAATATTAAGCAAAGGCTTGTCTTAGTCCTATGGTTCTTAACATTTGCATGTATGTTATGGACCTCTTTGGCAGAATGGTGAAGTCCTATTCTCAGATTAATGTTTCAAATGCAAGACAAAAAATACATGGAAAAACAAAGGAATACAATTACACCAAAATACTCTTATCAAAAATATTTTAAAATAAATTCATGAACCCCAGGTTAAGAATTCCTGATCTTGTTCTTTCACTGCTTATGAAAAACTGCTTTATAGGAATCATTTGGTTTGCTCTTTTACATGATAAGGTGTGATGTTCAGTTCATAAATTTTCCTTTAGTATAAGATGAAAGCTTATTATGGCTTTGAAAGGGCAAAGGCCTTATCACTCTATGAATTATTCTTCTTCTTCTTCTTCTTCGTGGTACCTGAGGGACCTTGGACAAGCTCTCTCGACCTTCAGTTTCTCATCTGTAAAATGATGACTTTGGAATAGATGGTCTTTCAGTTCCAAATCAATGATCCTCTAATCTTAAATAAGAAAGGACTTTAAAGAAAATCTAGTCCACTGCCTTCTTTCTTCACATGAGGAAAGAGAAGCCCAGAAAAGGGAAACGATTTGCTGAAGGGTATACAGATATTACACAGCAGAGTAAGACTTCAAATGCCAGCCTTCTGACTACAAACTGAATGCCCTTTGCCCTACACCATCCTCCTAGCATACATCTGAGACCAAAAGGTCAAACAGTAAAATGGGACAAAACTATGGTAGTTACATGACCTCACCCCCAAGCAATTCTCTAAAGCTGAAGACTCAAATAATTCAAATATCCCAATATATATGTGATCCTCCTACCTACCCATTCCTGTCTATCCCATATGTCTCTTGACCTCATCCATCCATGAATTCAACAAATGGGACAGATCCAATGTGATAAAGGTCTCCCTCAAGTTCTGTGGCATCAAGAGGATGCCACTGGAGAACAGCAGAAGGAGAAACAGAGGAGAAAAACGTATATATTTTCATTGAGAAAAGCCTCCTATGCTGATGTGTCCTGGAGAAGCAGACACCTCCACTACCTCACTGACACCAGGCTGTTTTTATTGATTCATTGTATGTCTTGCCTTGGAAACTTGGTGACTTGTGTTTATATTTATGCTGACACCTTGGGTCTCCAGATGGATGAATTGAGATATCAAGAAAGACAAGAGAAAAACAAGAGAAGTTTCTAAAAGCCAGTGAGTGATCACAAGGAAGAAAAAATGTGAGGGATGATACTTAGCTTTTTGTTGATTTTTAAGCAACTTGATGCATACTCCCCAAAACCTCTAATTGAGCAGGGAGTCAAAGAGAGGTCTCCTACATATCCTGGCCAAAGTATACATGGTAAGAGAATGCTCATTCACATTAACTACAAGCTGTGAGAGAGATGAAGAGCAGAAATGGCAGTTAATAGTAGATTGATGCCAATATTAGTATGTTCCTAACAATAGCAATTAGCATTTATTGAAAGCCTGCTATGTGTCAGGCTCTGTCCTAGGTGCTAAAATAAAAAGGCAAAAAAGAAACAACTTCTGCCTACAGAGAGCTAGTGTTCTAGTAATTCTATACTAGATTATGCTATATGTGTGGGTTATATTAATCGACATTTGCTTTCTTAATATTACACATAATCTAAAAGCAATTGATTATTTCTTACCGATGATGGCAAGTTGGTTAGATAAATGATAAGTCATGGATATGGTGCCAGGCCTGGAACCAGAGAAATGTGGGTTGTAATTCCACCCATGATGTTTAATAGTTACATGGACAAGGGTAAGTCTTTTCAACTCACTGAACCTCAATTTCTTCATCTATAGATGAAGGTGCTACTAATTGTAGCATTTACCTCACAGGATTCCTATTGTTCTGTAATTTTACTGTTGTAGGAATCTCTTAATGAGGAAACTGATGCACCTGCTCTGCAATTTACGGACTTGGAGATGCCTGGGACACTGAGAGATTAAGTGATTTGCCTGGGGTCACTGCCCTTAAAGAGCTTAAGTTCTGTTAGAGGAGATAACATACATAAAAGAGTGGATGGTCAGAGAGAGGCATGTGTGCAGAGATAGTGAATTGAGACACAGGAGAACAGAATAACACATACAATCTACTAACAATGGAAGGATTGATTTGATTATGGCTTGTGCTTTTAGGATTGGAGCAGAATGGTGAAAGGTAGATGAAAGCTATAAGCTCAACAGCAAGGATGTTGGTGAGGAGGTTGTGGAGGTGGTGACTGGAGAGAAGGTAGTCGAGTGAAACATGTCTAGGGGTTTCCTGAAGTGATGGTTTGGAAGAGATACTCATCCATCAGGAAAGAAGGTTTCTGGGGCAGAAGTTTCTTGAGAACATAGTCTCTGATGTGGGACGTGAGGTGGTTGGAGAGAAGATTGTGGAGGAAGGGACCAAAGAGGAGAGAATAAAGTTCTGTTTGTCTTCCAACTCTGATATTTCCTCACTATGTGGTCTTATCTTTCAGTCTCATTTGCTTAATCTGTAAAGTTGGAGTTCACAGAAAGTATGTGGTATTGTCCTTAATTGATAGGCATGATGTAACAATGAAGTGAGATAATAGGCAAAAATATTCATAAAACCCATGGTATTATCATAAAAAAAAAGTACCACCCAATGAACCTTGACAAACATTTTGACTAAACATTTGAATACTGGTTTCTCTACCAAGAAGTGCATCCAAAATGTAGCCAAATCAGAGAACCTATGATTTCCAATATGGAAAATCACTCCACTGGTACATAATCTTGTGGTCTTGTGCAGTTGTCAAAGGCTCATAGATAAGAAGTGACCAACCCATAGTGATGCAGCTAATAATTGTAAGTGGTAAGATTGGTACCCAGCAGAAACCAAATGGATGAACCTTTTAATAATATTCCCTATATGTTATGGCTATCTGTATTACAATACAGTATTTTTTTTACTGATATCTTTTGTTGTGTTTTACTTCCATGTATCTCTAATTTCTCCTCTTTAAAAGCCATACCTTTTAACAATTTTTTTTGAAGTAGAGATGAACAAAAAAAATCAGCAAAGTTAACCAACCAAACATTGTATTATATTCACTATTCTACAACTATAGTTTTCCAGGTCTACAAAAAAAAGGGAGAGTGGTACATTTTCTCATTTCTCCTCCAAGGTCAAGTTTGATCAGTATCATTTTATGCCATTCAGTTTTGGTTTGGGAGTTATTGTCATTTTTTTTATTTGCACTGTTGCAATCATTTTGTACATTTTGCTTTCCTGGTTTTATTTATTTTTCTTTACATTGGTTTATATAGACTAGCCCATCCTCTGTATTTGTCATAGTCATCATTTCTTATTGTGCAATAATATTCCATTATATTTATGTGCTATGATTTATTTAGTCATTCTCTAATTACTTGGTACTTACTTTGTTTCTAGTTCTTTACCATCACAAAAAAATCATAATTTATAGTTACTTAACTTACAATTACTTTCAGGCTTGCAGAGGTCTTTACCTAGAAGAATGCTTTGAGATCAGTATTATAAGCATTATCCCCATTTTATGGATGGGCAAATTGAGGTTCAGAGGAGTTAACTGAACCACCCATGGCCACATAACTAATAAATACTCAAAGTTGTGTTCAAATGCCACCCTTCCAACATCAGCACCATTGTTTTTTTCTGCTTCTCAACTCTGCCTTTCTAAGATACAGTTGTAGGTGGTGTTTACTCATTCTATGGCCATGTAGCTTTCTATTACCTGTGAGTTAAAATGATGCAGCCTTGAGCACTGGTCCCTAAAGACAAAGACAGATGATACTTCAAGCAGAGTACATTCCAGACAGAAAATCCTCAGTCAGCAATAGAGATGATATCCAACTATATTCTTTAAAAAAAAAAAAACTGAAAGTACATGCCTTAAAAACCTGTTGTAAAATTAAATAAAATAGCTGTGTAATCAAATTAGGTACTATATCACTATACCCAAGCCTGCTGCCAATTGTAATTTAAACCACAGCCCCTGTGGCTGCAATCATGTGGAAGATAGCTCTCATCTAAACCTCGGAAGCCAGTAATCTGACTACCATCTTTATTCCTTGACATTGGCCTTGTAACAATCACTACAACAAACACAGTATGTGCTTCATAAATACATGTTGATTGATGTAATGGATGCTTGTCTCACTTGTGGTTTAATGATCTATTCATGGTTTAATGATCCCAATGAATCCAGGAACTCCTTATTTGGATGTTCCCTCCATCAATGTAGATTCCCAACCATCACGGTTCCTTCTGGTCCTAGTCAGTACTTAAACCTGTTTTCTCTTAGGTCCTCTACAGAGAATGGACCTGAAATTGTGCATGTCTTTCTTAAGGCCTTGTTTTATATTTTGCGATTAACAACTCCTACTTAGTGCCCAATACATCTTAATAAATGCTTAATTTATGAAATGCTTAATAGATGCTTATTGACTGATTACCAGATTATCCTCAATGTGATACTCCATCTTTTAATCATCTACGTTTTTCTGGCAATGTTGCACACCTGTTAATATTTGTAAGTAATCATCTCTGGATAATTAAATTTACTTAAAGAATCCATAGGCATGGAAGGATCAAGGGCAATGGAGAAGGGCATGGTAGCTATAAATAGGCATCAGGATCTTTCCAAAAAATGACTGACCTACAATGTGAGATATAGCAAAGGAGATATTATCTGGAAAACATGTAGTCCCTTCCACCATGTCTTTATAAGGCTAAATGTATATCTAGAATGAACCCCTTACACGTTTCTACTTCTTAAAATTTCAGTTTCCTTCAAGGCTCAACTTCAGTGTCATTTGCTAGAAGTCTTTCCTGATACCCCCTCATTCTTAATGCCTTCTTTCTCCTCAAATTATTTTACTATGAACTTAATAACACATTTTTGATTATCGAATATTTTTCTCCCTCCTGCCTTCCCTAGCCACTGAAAAAGAAAGAAAGAAGGAGAGAGGGAGGGAGGAAGGAAGGGAGTGAGGGAGGGAGGAAAGGAAAGAGGGAGGGAGGGAGTGAGGGAGGTCTAGAAGCTGCCTTCCCTCAATGTGTCCAGCATGTCTTTGGTACAGTATAGTACAGTCTTTTTGTATAAATCGTTGGTACAGTACAGACACCATTGATGGCAGCTGCTATTTTAGGGACACTGCTAGGATGCCAAATTCTCTGACCCTCCAAAAGAAGTCCCTTCCCACTCCAAACCTATGATCAGTTGAGTGTATATGAGAAGTACAGGAATGTCTGAGAGTTCTGCATATAAAGGAATAAAATGGATATCCCTTCTATATTTTCTAGCCACAGATAACACATTTCCAGAAGACTGCTGTGGGAGTTAATGATTGAAAGCCAATAAGGCTTCTATTGACTCTGAGTACAAAGGGGCTTGATTTATCCCAGAGCATGGCAGAAGAAATAATAAAGGTGTGTCCTTCACCATCAATAATGTAGATTTACTCCCTGGGAATTTCATAACTCCAGTGAAGCTGGAAACACACTGACTAATGCATGTAAGGCAAAATACTGCCATAGTAACAATAAATTACTCTAGAGAGTTGACACCTTCCTTTCCTTCTGTTGGAAATTGTGTGAAATTTAAAATTGGTATTTTGCATGGCCCTGTACTAAGCTCTCTCTCTCTCTCTCTCTCTCTCTCTCTCTCTCTCACTGTCCTTCCCTCCCTCTCCCCCTAAGTACAATGATTGTTTCTCAAGACACTGCAGACATCCTCACAAGGGCCTCTACCTCACATTCACCAGAGAGAACAGCAGTCCACTTCCTTGTTGGACTGAGGTCAAAGGAACAACTTCGGTAATCTCATCTCAATTGCTTTGCCTGTACCAACCCAACTCAGCACATTTCTGCTAAAAAGTATGAGGTGTCCTATGTATACATGTGCAGGGTTGGAGGACTGCATTGGTTCTAAGTCGGAACAGTAATGAGACTACAAGCAAGGAGTTATATGGGATGACAGAATTCAGGGAAAAGAAAGTCATATTAGTTTCTTTTGACTAAGAAATTTTAAAAACTGACTCAAAATGTTTAAAAGGCTTATTGGAATTAGATATCATTTATTTTAAAGTTTTTCTCTTTACTAGGAAATTATTAATTTCTAATAAACATTTCAATATACAAAGCAGAAGAACAGCATAAGAAGTAGAACTTCTCTTACATTATTTTTAGTATTTATTAAGTTCAACAAGGCTGGGATAAATTAATCTTTTAGTGTGTGCTATGAATGTCCTTTTATTTTCTTGTATATTTTAATAGCTTAGTGATCTTCTATTTATTTTTAATTTTTTTTCATCTTTTTTAAAATGACCAGTTAGATTATTTTGGTGGAATGAATGAGAATCCCCATTTTCAATTTTTTCCAATTATTTATTTTTTTTAAAAAAAAGCTGGTTTGTCTTTACACAAACAATAACCACACTTGGATTCATCAACACTAACTACTGGCAAGCTTCTTGAATAGATGATTAAACAGATGGTTTGGGAGCACTTAGAAAAGGAAGCAAAAATCAGAGGAAATCATCATGGGTTCACTTAGAACCCATCCTGCCAAATGTGCCTTGTTTTAAATTTTGCAAGGGTCACTAGACTGGATGTGGCCAAGCAGAGACTGACCAGTTCTCCAGAATTATGTAGGCAGGATTTGTGCCTTCAATGAAAGGGAAGATTAGATGTTCTCTAAAGTCCTTGTTCCTTCTGATTTTAATACTTTAATTCCAGTGCTAAAATGAATGAGAACATTAGAAATCTAACCAGAGAACTCTTGTTGTGATGGACAGAAACTGTCTTGAAGTTTGGGGCATTTCTGTTATTTCTCAATTCTCTTTCTGTTCCCAATCTGCAAGAATACACTTATGTCTATACATCTCAATATCTATCCATCTAGCAATCCATCTACCCGTTTATCTACCGCTATTGTAGATAAGGGGAAGGGTAGCTTGAGGTCTTTCCTAAGACCAACAAAGCAAACAGCTAAGTTCCTCTCCAAGAAAGGGAATAAAGAAAGCCCAGAGAGTGAGGTATTGAATAACTAACAAGGAGTTCTAAGGAGGCATTTAGTTCCTTCTCTCTGTTAAGCTGAAAACAGGTATCAAAAAACTTTTTAACACCATATGTGGGATCCCTGAAATATGTTGAAGTAAGTGGACCATGGAAAAAAATGGCAAACCACAGGAAAGCTCTATAAGCACAAGGTTCAAGGCTTTGTGAAGGCTAAAGGAGTGGCCATTCACCAAAAATCAGAAAGAGGGAAATGAAGATAAGATCATGCAGCAATAGATGACAGTTTATATCCCATGCAACAAAGACATCCTGTTCTTTGGAATGTTCTTAAATTTTGCTCTCAATTGTTGCTCTCATACTATTTGAGAGGAGTGCAGCCTAGTGGGAAATGAAGAGATGGTTTGACCAGGTATTCTTTTGAAATGGAGATTCCTGGATGAGTCTTCTGAGCAGAGGAAGGGGCCTCAGGGGCCAAGAGTATTTCAGAGATTTGAGTTCCAGGCTAAAATCACCTTCCCAGGATAAAGAAGTTTCTGGGTCGTGGTTGAGACGTCTAAAATATTGTAACCTGGTAGAAAATTGAATGAAATCTTGGATCCTCCCAGCAGTGAGTAGAATGTTCAGCACATGTTAGACACTTAAGAAATGCTTGTTTCATAGATAGTAATTTGTGATTAAATACTTATATGAATTACTTGAATTTTAGGTTATTATAGGAAAGGTATACATGACTATGTCATGTACTGATGTATGATCTGGCTCTCTAGGACTACAAAGTAGTCCTTAAGTCAGTAGTGACCTGATAAAAGAGCTAGAAAATCACCTATGATGGCCAGACATTCTATGTCTTTCTACCTAATATTGTCCTAGTACCACTGAACCCCTGGAATTTTGTCTGCACAGACCACTGGTGGAGAGGAGACAACAATAGTTCTGAGCTAAAAAAAAAAAAAAGTTGAAGCAGAAGAGAAATGGGAAAAGGCAAACTTCAGTTTCAAACTGCTTTCAGTGACAATAATCTTCATTGTTAGTAACACAGGTAAGAAGACCCTTAAATGGAAGCTTTGAAACTGACAGACTCCCTTTAAATAGTCATTTATAGCTCTGGGAACATAGGCGATTCAGAAAATGGACCCACACGCAGGAGAAAATAATGAAGAATAATACTGGAGGAAAGTTTCAAAGACAGCAATGCCTCTTAATGCAATTGCTATGAAACCCATCCCAGCTGAATAGCTAATGCTTTCTATATTTAATAGGAGGTTACTCTACTGACACCATAAATCTAACAAAAGTATTTTAGCTATTTACCAAGTGATTAAACTGTAGTAATTTATTCTGCTTTCACACCAATAATTTTTTTCCCTTAAGGTCCTAAAAGGTTTTATAGCCACCCATAAAGTACTTTCATTCTAAATAATCAATACTGATTTAACTATATCCTATTATTGTTTAGATTTATTTTCTTATTTTGTGTGAAATTCTCGTCTCTGTATAGTTTGTAAAAAGATAAAGTAGGCTGCCATCAAAATCCCTGTAAAATGTGATTATTCTCTACACTTCCCCCCAGCAGCTAATTCTGTGGAAATTGTGGGGACCTGCTTTATTTACTGATACTTCAGGGGTTTTTTTCCCCTTTACAGAAAGCTTAGTAATAGGAAGAGAGGTGGAGAACAAAAACTGTCTCCTAGTCTTGATTTCTAGACTTTTTACTGATATCTTTGATTTTATAGCACCTAATCTTCATATTCTTTTGCTCTAACAACACATCAACTAAGTCTGACAGTACATGCAATGTTCCATATCCATAGTCCTCCAGATCTTCAAAATGAATAGAGGAAGGTATCCTTCATCCCTTCTTCAAGAATAAGCTTGGTCATTGTAATTAACCAGTATTCAGTTTGGGTGACTTCTTGTTGGGGCAGCTACTACTATTCTTTCAATTTACATTGTTGTGGCAATTGTCTGCCACTTTTATGGTTCCCATAGACTCCCTCCTAAGTCCTAGTTTCCTCCAAGGCTGAGTTCACATCCCACCACTTTTGTAGAACCTTTTATAATTTGAACTTACAATTTTATGATTCCCATAATTATTGTCCTCTCATATCTTTCCTCTATCTCTTTCTCTCTCTGTTTATATGTTCTCTGTTTCTCTGTCTCTCTGTGTGTCTCTGTCTCTTTGTATGTCTCTGTGGGTCTCTGTGTCTCCTCTCTCTCTCTCTCTCTCTCTCTCTCTCTCTCTCTCTCTCTTTCTCTCTCATTTATGTAAATGATGTATCCACCAAGTAAATATAAGCATTGTAGTTTTGGGTTTTTTTGTTTCTTTGTTTTTCGTTTTTGTTTTTTTGCCTTCATATATTCAGTTCCTCTGGGAGTACTTCAGACACTGTAGATGCTAATAAATTTGTGTTGAATTGAATGATTACTAGTAATGCATGAAGTGAATTAAAATTCAACATATGGATTATATTATTACTATACAAAAATATTAACTGCACCTGAGTTGCTCCTGTGGAATGCAAGTTATGAAATTCAGCCTATAGCAGATTTCTATAAAGCATGTCATAGATTTAGAGGTGAAAGTGCCCTTAGACACCATCTCAAGCAAACCTTTCTTTTACAGATCAAAAAAACTGAACCAATGAAGTTAAGTGATTTACTCAAAGTCATAGGTTAGTAAGTGACAAAGTTTGGCCTGGAACTCCTACACAGATAAGAACCACACATATGATAAAATATCAGTGGATTGGGTTCTGTCCCAATGGAGAAAGCACCCACAATGATGAGATCATTCGTCACCCAAAATATCATAGAGTTTACGCAATCTTCCTTCTTGGTCAAGCTACTTTTGTAGGTGGTATCAGTACTATGTTCCCCATTTTATATTTAACCTCCTCAGAGGGGTTAAGTGACACCCTCTTGCACAGAGTTACAAAGATCTGGGACTTAAACCCATGTTTTCCCTTCCCACTTCTCAATATTTTTTACCCTGACATACCTACCTGTATGTTCAAGAACAAACAAGTGTCATGCACTCACACGCATGTATGTATGTATTTGGGTATGTAGTGTATATATGTATGTGTACTTGTATGTATGAATGCATATATTATGTATGTGTATAATGGGTGAATGATAGAGAAAGGTAAAAAGAGGGGCAGAGAAAATTGAGTGCTGTTTCCCTGAGAACTAGGTAATCTAATCCATATTTACTGCTGAAATGTCAGGAGTGATGGAATGGAATAGAGGAGATTTATCCCTTTTTCTCCTATTGGAACTAAGGATGTGCTCAATCTGCCTCATATACTTTAGTTTTCCTGAAACATAGATTCTGACACAAAGTAAATTGACTACCTAGTCTTGATGGTGTCGTACAGGTGGCTACAAAAAAAATAAAAGCAAGATTGTTAAGCAGCTCATTCCACAAATTTATCTTAAAGGTGAATAGAGAGGCTTTCAGAAATAAACAATAATTACCTTATGGCTAAACTGGCTTCTTCCACAAAATGGCTCTGGCTGCATTTCTACAAACTGCAACACAGATAGCCGCCATGGAGCATAGATAAAGTGGGGAGTGTAAGAGTCCACAAGATGTGGGTTCAAATCTCATCTCTGCCATTTACCCAGTGGTGTGACCCTTGGCAGTTTGGTACAAAGGAGGCAGTGTGGTGCTTAGAAAGTATAATTGAATAACACCTACTAGCTGTGTGACCCTGGGCATGTCACTTAACCCCATTGCCTAGTGAAGAAAAGAAAAGAAGAGAAGAGAAAAGAAAAGAAAAAAAGAAAGTGTAATTGAATTCAACAAGTATTTATTAAGCACTTACTCTGGAGTCAGAGGACCTGGGTTTAAATCACTCGTGTAACGCTGCCTCCTCATGTGACTTTGGACATGTCAGCTAGCTTTCCTGTGCTTCACTTGAGGCAGCTGTGAAATAAGGGGGTTAGGTCAAGAAGCTTTAATTACTTATTTTAATGAAATCCTAGCTCTGGGTGAAAAAAAATTTAAATATAATATGCTATTGTTCTCATTTGATTCAGAGGTTTACTTGTATCTTTCTTTTTCTTATTTTTTAAATGTATCAATGTTTACTTCTTTAAAGATATTTATGCCAGCATTGGGTATGTCTTGGTAGACTTACTCTGATGTTTTATGCATTTTGTTCAAATTGGGTTTTTGTTGTTATTTTCTACTGAATTTTGTCATTACTCTATAAATACCATTGATTTTGAAGGAGGAATAAAAAATTAAGTAAATAGAGTGGATGACCTCTGAGGTCCCTTCCAACCCTTTGATACTCAGACAATTCACTAAGGGGCAGATATAGATTGCAATCTGCACTGATGGAAAGACTTTCTCCAACTGGAGTTTCCCACAATGATAAATATACTCACTTACAGAGTATTCCCATGTGTAGCAAATACTAGTCACAGGATCTTAAAGATTCTTTCACTTTATTTTCAGTGAGAAATGTCCACGTATAGCTAGCTGGGGGGCAAAAGTCTGCATTATCATCCTTTTTTTTTAAGATGCCACTTTTGGATGACAGCAATTACCAAGTTTGATCAAAGTCTCAATTACAGAGCTCCTTGAAGTCTGGATCTGCAATTGAGGAGTTGTGTGAAATTGGGGACGTCATTTCACTTCTCTGGGCCCCAATCTATAAAATGAGGAGAGTGAACTAGATAATCTATAAAGTGTGTTCTATCTCAAAATCCAAGGAAATTAGAAATATGAGATTTTCTGTGTCTTTGTACTATAATAGATTGATGTCATGGTGTAGATATGCCCTCCAATAGTACAGATCACTACCTGCCCACCCCTATGCATCTTATAAGATTATTTACCTAGTGATTTCATGTCTGGGGCATTTTTCATCAGTCAGTCAAGAAACACTCAGACTTTCCAATCATTTTCTCTTATTCTTGCTACATGGCCAACCCACTGCTCTTCCTACTCATATAAACCCTGGATAATTCCTTTGATGTTTTTTTATCCCCCCTAAATGTTTACTTTCTTTTCTAAGTCATGTGGGTCAACCTAGATGTTGAATCCTTTAGAGCTGTCCTATAGCAACTGTCCCAATTAGGGTGTAAAGACATCCCCAGTCAATTTAGCTTCAAAATATTACAATAGTTGGTGGGACCTTGGGATTTTGGGGAAACATTCAGCTAGTTAGACAGTCAACAAGTATTCATTAAGCATTTAGTATGTGTTGGCCATAGTGTTAACGTAAATGCAGGCCTTGCCCTCAGGGAACTTCTAATTCTAATGCAAGAGGCATCAAATAAATTGCTATGTACAGATAAGATGTATACAGAGTAGATAGAAAGTCATTTCAGAGGAAAGGCACTAGTCACTGGAGGAACTGGGAAGGGCTTCCTGCATAAGGTAGGCTCTCTGGTGAATTTTGAATGAATCCAGGAGACTGAAGAGGTTTAGTTGAAGTGTGAAAGAATTCCAGGTATAGGGTGACTGAGTTTTTTTTTCAATTTCCTTGTTATTTTTGACAGAACTAATTATCACCTAAAAGTAAAGTTCTTTGAAAAGCCAATGTCATCCTTAATTTTAAAGATTAAGAGACCCTTGTTTTTTAAGGCAGAAGTAACCAAAATGGAAGATGGGAGGAAAGCATTCACTAAATTCTATTCAATTTGAGGGGTATGTGTTAAGCACTTACTCTGTGTCAGGCTCTACTGGGAATACAAAGACAGGAATGAAACAATCCCTGTCCTCAAATAACTTACATTGTAATGATGAGAAGAAATATGGACAAAGATAATTAAATACCAAATATATTAAAACATTAGTTAAAAGTTATTGTGGATAGTACTAACTATAACACCTACAGACTTTAATAGAGTCAAGAAAAGTCCCTTTTTAGAGGTGGCTTTTTAGTTGAACCTGGAATGGAGTTTGGAGGTTTCAAGATTCCTTCTGACTTGAACATAGTCCAGAACTCTGATGAATGTCCCCTAGGTAAGAAGATTCCTATCAGGTGTTCCAAGAGGTGAGGAGAGAGAAAAAAAAAAAATACTGAGTGAAAAGAATCCTTCTGATAAGGAGAAGGGTCAGACAAGATTGAGCCTTCCATGCATGGGAAAATCAGAATACCAATAACAAAAATAAGTTCAATTAAAGGTAAAAGAATTCTAATTCTGAAAAGGTTTCTGTTCATCTTTATCAGCAGAGAGTGAGATAATGAAATTGCTTTGATGAGTCAGTAATGAATCCATTCTGATAATGAGGTCCTGTAATTGGAGTGCTAGGAGGAATCAGGAGTGGGGGATGGAATCCAAGCCTCAGAAATAATCTCCAGTCCATTGCTGTTTCCAACCTCTTCTGCTTCTCATTAGTAATATTGATACGTTGATGGTGGTTTCCTTTCATTTCACCTATGATCTCTTCTTTCAACTTCAGGTGAATTCAGTTCAAGTCAACCAACATTTTATTTAGCATTTGCATGGCAATATGCGCACCACTGGGGATAAAAGAACTGTCCTCAAGGAGCTTACCATCTAATGATGGTGGGTAAAATACACACAAATAACTATTACAAATGGGACAAAGGAGAAATTCATACACAGCATAAGTCCAATAGAAGATAAATTCTTTGAAGGCAGGTCAAATTTTATTTTTTGTCTTTATAGCTTCAACACCTATAGAATTTAACCTATTAGAATCATAAAGCATAACTTAGGATCTCCAGATGTGGGCATGAGTCATAAACAGGGTTGGAGATGAGATAGTACAGACTGCCATCAACAACTTCTCTTGTTTCTCCAACTTCTTTCCTGCGGGACATTCATCAGAATTCCGGTATGTGCTCAAGTCAGAAGACCTCAGTGTACTGGAACACCACTCATAGCTACTCTAAGGAAGAGAACATTGAGAGCATAACAGGAACTCTATCTGCATCTGGTCCAAAAAAATGCTAATGAAACAAATCTGGCTGACCAGTCACCAAAATCCTGAAAATGCCTTCTGAAACTCCTTGTTCTTGGCAAGTAGATCTCATTTTAAACAAACTTTCATGGGGAGATAAATTATGGGGTGTTTATTCCTAAATATTTACTAAATTAATGAACTGATTAATGTCTTCTATCAAATATTATTTTTACTTACCAAAAGTATGCACACCATGATTCCTTTGAATATCAAGGTCCTTTCTATATCAGTAATTCAATGAATCTATCACCCCTTTCATTTAGATATTCTGCCTTCAGTGCAGAAAGCAACTCATCCCTACCTTCTTATCTTTTATAATTCTTGTACCTATCTCCCATGCCTTGTTCCTATGTTTAAGCCTCCACCTCCCACACAAAACTCAAGCTCATATCTTGGGACTCAAGTAGGCTCCTTTCTGCCCTAACCATTGCTTTCAGCATTTGCTTTCCCATGGTAGTAAGCAAACCAATACTACCATTTCTGGAAAGAACAAGTCAATCAGTTCTCTTATAATATCACGTATTATCCCTATGACCTCCCTGACCAAAACACTCCTTCCTGGATACCACTTCTCTATAAATTTTCTCCGGTTAAATATAAGCTATTTTAGCGAAAGTAGGTAGGTATGTAGGTAACAAGCATTTATTAAGTACATACTATGTGTCAGATTTTGTGCTAAGTCCCGGGGGTGCAAAAGCAAGGAGAAATAAGGGCAGCTTACATTTTAACTTACACTCTAATGGGGAAGACAATACACAGAAGGCAGTTGAAAAGCAGGGTGGGGTGGTGAAGGTACCCAGGATGTTGAAGTCCAGAAAGTCAGAAGCCATTAAATAAAGGAATGATAATTAGCCAGCCTAGATCCCTCTCCAAAATTGAGTGTCTAAAAGCAACTCACAAATAGGAGAAGAGGGCTAGCATGGCAGATGGCCATTTCAGGCTGAGGAAACCCAAGTGCTGAGCAATGTTCCATGATAATACAGCAGTGGAGGCATGGTGTTGAAGTCTGAAAAAGGACTGGCTTGCTTTTTGTGTTTGTATGCCTAGACTTTGGCATAGTGCCTAGAACATCATAAGCACTTAATAAATGCTATTTTATTCATAGACCTAAAAAGAGGCTCTCTCCAATGTATGTGTGGGGGAGGAGGGGGAGGTTCTTTTTGGCTCTTTTTTTTTATTTCCATGCACCAACAGAGCACTTAGTCTGTCTATCTACTATCTCTTACTTTCACAATATGATTTCTCCATATCCTTTTCCTGTCCTAAGTTTTCCTCATCCCTTAGACCACTTCCTGAGTATAGATCATTAAAGGAAATATGCTACAACTTACTTGCACCCACCCTGCCCTTCTTTGTTGCTCCTCAGATCATCCTTCACCTTAATTCCTCAGAGAGGGCAGTATCCCAAGATTCACAACTAAAAGATGTCAGTGTCAACAATGTTGATGTTGAGACTATGGTCTTTGTAATTTAAGTCTCTGGAAAAAAATAATTGAGTAGAAAAGGCATTTAGGGAGATCATATCATCATAGATTTGGAACTGAAAGGCAATATAGGGGAAACTGAGACCAACCACCTTATTTTACAGATGTGGAAACAGGATGAAAGAAGGGCTGTGACTCAACCAGGATCTCATAGTAAATAAAGGTATGAGGTAGGATTTGAACTCCGTTGTTGTTAACTCCAAGCTCAGACCTCTAAGATGAATTTAGAAAGCACTGATGAAGCAGAACAAGTAAATTACATCAAAAAAATCCACAGGGAAGGTAATACAATCTTGAAAGCATTGAGAGATCACTTTATTAGATATCCTAGGGAGGAGAAGATAACAAAAGAATGGAGAAAATAGCACTGATGATATTAAACCCCCCCAAAAAAACAATTGCAAGAACATTAATAATTGTCAGCCTACATGGTGATTTTTTTTTTTAGAAATTGGGGTTAAGTGACTTGCCCAGGGTTGCACAGTGAGTAAGTGTCAAGTATTTGGTCAGAGGCCTAATTTGAACTCAGGTCCTCCTGACTTCAGGGCCGGTGCTCCATCTACTGCACCACCTAGTTGCTCCAGACTTTTTTACCTTTTAAAAAAACCTTCCTATGAATTGTCTACATCATGAGTAGGCAAACTACAACTTCAGGACAAAATAAAAACAGATAGCTAAATTTGGTCTGCAGGCCATAATTTGCCAACCTCAGGACTCAGAGTTTCCTCCATGAAAATGAAAGAAGAAAATAGGAATACTATTGCTAACAATTCTTGACAGTAGACCACACCTTTCAAATCACTCAATTGACTGAAAAATACTGAGAGTACAAGACCTTAGTATGTTTATTCTTTGTTGATTTTTAAGTGTTTTAGATAGTAGAAAGACGTATAGCCTTAGAGGCTCTCTGCCAACCAAGGGTCCCTCTTGTAGACCCTAAGATCATAACACAGTTCTTGAATAATTAAGCTATCCCAACATCTCTAAACTAGTGTTGATTGACACAAAACTTTGCTGGCACATATATTGTGTATTCACTTATAGTTGTTACTCTCCTTCATTCTTGAAGAAGACCATGACAGTAGGAAGATGATGTCATGACTTGCAAGTGAATTGGATTTAAGTGAAGGAGGGCTGTGCAAAGTCACCAGCCTCACTTTCTCCTCCGGAGCCATCTGGGTCCAGTGGGAAGATATAGATCAGGATGCCTGGAGATGGCCTCTTTCACTAAGAAAACCCCAAATGGGGTTGGACCCCTCTATCATTGAAAAATATTTTTGTAGAAACTGAATGGCCTCCTCTAAGAGATGGTTAGAAAAGGGCAGGTGTGAACCAGAAAAACTTGAGGCCTGCTTCCCACTAGAAGATCTTATGATGATCAGGAAAGATATGATTTTACTTCATGTTTTAACTTACTTTATTCCTTTGACAAATATTTATTGTTACCCTGAATGCAGCACTGGGATATGTAAATGTAGGAATGTAGAAAAAGACCCCAGAAACTCCTGATTCAGACTTCTATGTCTGTGTAGACTGTCACCACCGGTGTCGATGAATTTCCATCTTTCTGCAGGAGACCAGCTGTTAGTAATTCACTTATTTCCCTACACACTATAGTCTTTGTAACAACCTTCTAGGATACTAGATATCTGGTATGCTACAGAGACTAAAAAAATCAAGATTGCAGAGGGTCTCAGAAGAACAGGTTTTATACATGACAGACTTTATGAATTGTGTTCAATTGCTACATTGACTATCATTTTGCCCCTAGGCCTATCATTTAGTAATGCTGGTAAGTTATTTTCTTTTTTTTTAATTAAATTTAATTTTTAAATTAAAAAGTATTTTGTTTCATTTCTCCCATCTACCTGCCTCCTGGAAAAAAAATTAAAACACTTTTAACAATAGTGTTCACAAGCAAAACCAATTCCCATATTAACTATTTCCAAAAATGTCTGTCGCATTCAATACATTAAGTGTGTCAGCTCTTTAACCAAAGGTGGATAATAGTCTTCCTTATCAGTACTATGAAATCACATTTGATCGTTGCATTGATCAGATGTTAAAATTTTCAAAGTTATTCCTTAAGCTGTTACACATATTCTTAAAATAGAAAGACTGAAGTAAATCCAATCCAATTCAATTCATCGTTTTAAAGTGCCTACTACATGCAAGTTACTATACTGGGAGCTGGAGGTACAAAGATAAAAACCCAAAACTCCCTGCCTTCAATCAGCTTGCATTCTGTAGGGGAATTCTATGGGGGGAGGGGATTAAAATACACCAAGTAGTTTCATGAGAAGAGTAATAATGCTTTAAAGCAGGACTGCATAAAATGCAGCCTGTCACACGATGACCTATGAAAAATGTAGGGTTGTCACTGTGCACTCTCCTATTTGTCACACGACCTGCAGCAACCAACCATCATCACTCTGTCTTTAGTCTAACCTATCTGAAACCTGAAGATGTTTCGCCCATTTTAATTTTGGCTCCTACCTACTGCCAAGTTGTGCAGGTTTCCTTTAAGGGATTGAGAAAGGTCAGATTTTAGCATCTTAAAGGGATGTGATTGCATTACACTGAAGTCAACAATTAGCAGAGGAAAATGCCAGCAAATGACTATCAAGTCTTAACACTGGAAAGTGTCTCAGAAGCCACCTCATCCTGCAACTGAAGGAAACTGTCCTCTACAACTCCCTGCAAAGTGGATTTCTTCAGCCTATGTAGGGTACCGGCTCTCCTAGAAGGTTGTCACAGAGACTAGGAACGCATGACTCATTAACAGCTAGTCTCTGGCATAAAGAGGGAAGTTCATTGGCACCAATGGTGACAAACTAGACAGATATAGAATATCCTGAAAAGGAGTCATCCAGCCTTTGAAGACCATCTATAATGGAATGACCACTCCATCCTAAAGCACTCTATTCTGAATTTCTAAAGCTTATAATGATTAGGGAGGTTTTTCTTACATCAAGCCTAAATCTGCCTCTTTGCATCTTCCACCCTCAGGAACCAATCAATACAGTCCTCATCCCTCTTCCATTGGACAGCCCTGCAAATATTTGAAGACATACATCATGTCTATTCCCTTTCCACTTCCTTCAAGTTTCCTCTCAGGCTAAACATCCCTCGTTCTGCAGAAACTTATGCAAGGTTAGGTTTGATCACCTCTATTATCCCATGGGATTATTACAATGATAAAGATAGAGGATGGAAAGGAGTAGATAGGCAACTGATTATGTTAACCTTCTTATCTTGACAGAATTCTTGAAATCTGTTCAAAAGGCCTGCAGAAAACCCTGCAGATCAATAGCTGAGAGAAAGCATTAAATAATTCATTCAGTACCTACCCCTAATTGTCCTTTCCAACCTTAGTCTAAGGGTGAATTTTGGGAAATTGGTCACAAAGACTATAGGTGTTTGTTAGGATTTGAAGGCATCCAAATTAGACAATATAAATCTTGAATTTCCAGCATTAGAGGCAACTAGGTAGTACAGTAGATAGAGCACTGATACTGGAATCAGGAGGACCTGAGTTCAAATCTGACCTCAGAAACTTAACACTCACTATCTGTGTGACTCTAGGCAAGTCACTTAACCCCAATTGCCTCATCAAATAAAAAATAACAGGAACTTATTTGGGGCAGCTAGGTGGCACAGTGGATAGAGCACTGGCCCTGGAATCAAGAAGATCTGAGTTCAAATCCGGCCTCAGACACTTGATACTTACTAGCTGTGTGACCCTGGGCAAGTCACTTAACCCCGATTGCCTAGCCAAAAAAAAAAAAAAAGAAAGAAAGAAAGAAAGAAATTCCATCATTGGTAATATAAAACAGAGGAGTGAAGAATACAGGATTTCTTTTGGCTTCAATGTTTTCATTCATGTCCATAGCCAAGGAAGAGAAGACTAGCTTTAAAATGGAAAAAAATAATTCAAAGAGTACAAAAGAGTGGAGAGACTGACCTTGAGAAATTATCAAGGTCTGGGGCCAAAACTCAAGATGTACTTCATCTTATTTGAACTGGTGTTCTTATTTCCAGTCTTTCATTAGGGCTATTTCAGAAGACAATCTGAAATAGAGAGAGGAAATCAATAACACAGTTGATCAAAGCTAGGTACAATCATAATGCCACCATTAGTGTGAGCAGTGATGGAGAGCAGAATTCATTAGTCATACAATAACTGCAATAACTAAGACTTCTGCAAGAGGAACAGAAACCATTTCTCATACATTATCCCCAATTGATCTTCACCACATGCTTGAAAGGCATTGCAGGAATAGTACTTGCAACAAAGGAAACTGAGACTACAACAGCAAAGAGACTCAACAGCATCACATAGCTAGTTTATTGATTCATTTGACACCTTTCTATTCTGTGAGACGCTAGGAGCTAGTCAGCAAAATTTCCAACTCCCTGTTAAGTTTTATATTCTCTTTCTTTTGGTAATGGATTCCTTCCCCTCAAGCATCCAACCAGTCGGCATATTAACAAATCATCAATTAATAATAGCACTTATTATCATATTCCTAAAACAAAGACTTTTGTTGCTTTCTTAGTTAAAGATTTTCAGTGGCTCCCTATTGCTACTGAATTAAATAAAAAATCTGTAATTCACACTGAAAGTCATCCATAATCTGGCTTCTATCTTCCTTTCTAGCATTATTTGCTGTTACTCTACTTCACACATCTCTGTTCTTACCTAACTAGTCTGAATTGATTCCCATAGAACGTTCCATCTCCATGCCTTTACCAGGCTGTTCCCCCTTAGCCTTCGTTCTCTCCCTTTTTGCCACCAGTTTTTAGAATCCCTAGCTTACTCCGTGGTACAATTCAGAGGACACCTGCTAACCTGATAAACCATTAACCTTCTCTTCCCTTTGAAATTATTTTGAATTAAGTAATTTATGAACATGGAGCATCAACAACTGCCTAAGAAAGAATTCCTTATCTTGAAGTCCATGAATACACAAAATATTTTTTTATTTTTAAAAATTTAAAAACTTTAAAAAGCATACTAAAAATTTTTCAAAACTGCATGCTAATTCATTTTTTTCTTCATTTTTTCATTAAAAACAAAACAAAAAGGATAAACACACAGATAGATGGATTGATAGACTGATAGATAAATTACTATGTTGCAATAAATTTGATTTCCCTTGTAATCTCATTTATTTTATTTTATGCATTTCAAAACCTATTTCTGAGAAGGGAGTTTGTAGACTTCAGATTGCCAAAGGGTTTCAGGACAGAGGAATCCCTGCTCAATGACATAAGCCTGTTGAAGTCAGGAATTGTCTTGTTTTTGTATGTGTATCCCTGAGTCTAGCTTCATGGCCTGACCACCATATACACTTAATAAATGTTGCTTCAATTGAAGTTGCACTTGTAACAGTGTATTATATATTTCTGCTTTTTTTCTAGGAAGTGTCAAGGCAGTGGAAAGAGACAATGAAAGAGGGCACATCACATGATAACTGCCATGGTAAAAGGACAGTACCTCAGGCAGAAAGATTGCATGAGGCAAATTGATTATGACAACATCTCCTCATTTCGATAGCGTTTCCCTGATAGAGTCAGCATTGACCTTCCTGACATGATCATTCCAACAAATACTTTCCAACTTGTGTCTAGCCTTTGTTGCCCATTAACTCATGGTTGACTTAAGCAACATTTCATTTATTCTTCCTACAAGTCTTTTCTAAAACTTCCAGCTAGTAGTGGTGTTGCCCATATGCTCCTCCAATATTTCTTTATATTATGGTGTATATATTTTGCATAATTACCCTCCGTACATAGTTTCCCCCCAATAATAAAATAAATTCCTTGAGGGCAAGATATTTTATGTTTTGACTTGGTATCTCAAAACCTTGTAACCTAATGCATTTGTTGTTGCTCAATGTGTCCAACTCTTCATGACCCCATGGGCCATAGCATGCCAGGACCTTCTATCCTCCACTATTTCTCAAAGTCTGTCCAAGTTCATGTTCATCTATCTATCCATCTCATCCTCTGCCATCCACTTTTCCTTTCACATTAAATCTTTCCCAATATCAGGGTCTTTTCCAATAAGTTCTGACTTCTCATTATGTGGCCAAAGTATTTAAGCTTCAGCTTTGTTATTTGACTTTACAGGGAAAATCTTGAATTAATTTCCTTAAGTATTGATTGATCTCTTTGCTGTTCAAGGAACTCTCAAAAGTCTCCTCCAGCACTACAATTTAAAAGCATAGATTCTGTAGTGCTCAGCTTTCCTTATAGTCCAACTCTCACAGCCATTCATTGCAACTGGAAAAACTGTAGCTTTGATTATATGGAGCTTTGTCAGCAAGGTGATGTCTCTGCTTTTTACTATGCTGTGAAGATTTAGCATTGCTTTCCTTCCAAGGAGCAAGTGTCTTTTAATTTCATGGCTGCAGTTATCATTTGCATTGATCTTTCAGCCCAAGAATAGAAAATCTGACACTGCTTCCATTTCTTCTCTCTCTATTTGCCAGAAAATGATGGGATCCGTTGCCAAGATCTTAGGTTTATATATGTATGACTTCACTCCTTTTTATACCCTACTCTTTCACCCTTATCAAAAGACTTCTTAATTCCTCTTCACTTTCTGTATCAGAATGATATGTCTGCAATCTGAGATTATTTCTCCCATCAACCTTAATTCCAGCTTTTGCTTCATCCAGCCTCACATTTTACATGATGTACTCTGCATATAAGTTAAATAAATAAGATGAAAATACATAGTCTTGTACTCCTTTTCCAATCTTAAACCAATCAGCTGTTCTGTGTTCAGTATTAACTGTTGCTTTTTGGCTCACATGCTGGTACCTCAAGAGACAAGTAAGATGGTCTGACACTCTCATCTCTTTGAGGACTTGCCACACTTTGTTGTGATCCACACAGTCAAAGGTTTTAGTGTAGTCAATGAAGTAGGTATTTTTTTTTTTCTGGAACTCCCTTGCTTTCTCCATAATCCAGCAAATGTTGGCAATTTGGTCTTTAGCTCCTCTGTCTCTTCAGAAATCAGCCTGCACTTCTGGTAATTCTGAGTTCACATACTGCTGAAGCTTAGCTTGCAGAATCTTAAGGACAACCTTGCTGGCATGTAAAATGAGACCAATTGTTTGGTAATTGGAACATTCCTTGGCACTGCCCTTCTTTAGGATTGGGACATAAATGGATCTTTTTCCAATCCAGGGGTCACTCTAATATTTTCCATATTTGCTGGCATATTGAGTACAACACCTTAACAGTATCATCTTTTAGGGTTTTAAATAGCTCAGATGGAATTCTATCACTTTCATTCGTATAATTGTTAGCAATGGTTCCTAAGGCCCACTTGATTTCCTTCTCCAAGATATCTGGCTCTAGAGAAGTAACCACACCATCATGGTTATCATTTATATTAAGATCATTCTGATGTAGTTCTTTTGTGTATTCTTGTCACTTCTTTTTAATTTTTTTCTGCTTCCATTAAATCCCTACCATTTGTACCTTTTATCATGCCCATTTTTACATGAAACTTCCCCTTGATATCTCTAATTTTCTTGAATACATCTCTTATCTTTCCCATTCTGTTGTTTTCTTCTATTTCTTTTCATTTCTCATTAAGAAAACCTGTTCTCTCCTTACTAGAGTGTCTGGCCTCAGACACTAGCTGTGTAACCCAGCTTAAGTCACTTTACCCTGTTTGTTTCAGTTTCCTCATCTGTAAAATGAGCTGGAGAAGGAAATAGCAAACCACTCCAATATATTTGCCAAGAAAACCTCAAATGGGGTCACAAAGAGTCAGTCACAACTGAAAATGACTGAACAACAACAAATATGGCCTGATAGTTTTCTCTACTTTCTTCAATTTAAGTCTGAATTTTATAATAAGAAACTCAAGATTTGAGCCAGTCAGCTCTAGGTCTTGTTTTAACTGACTATATAGAGTGTCTCCACCTTCGGTTGCCAAGTATATAATCAATCTGATTTCTATATTGACCATCTGGAGATGTCCATGTGTAGAGTGGCCTTTTGGGTTGTTGAAAAACAGTCTTTATTATGATCAGTGAGTTATCTTGACAAAACTCTATTAGTCTCTGCCCTGCTTCATTTTGTACTACAAGGCCAAACTTGCCGGTTATTCCCATTATTTTTTCAATTTCCTATGTTACATTCAAATCCCGTGTGATGACAGTGACATCATTTTTTTTCATATAGATGTTGTAGGTCTCCAGAGAGCTAATCAACTTTGGCCTCTTTTGCATCAGTGGTTGGAGCACAGATATGTATTACTGTGACATTGAATGGTTTGCCTTGGATTTGAACAGATATCATTCTGTCACTTTTGAGATTCTACCCAAATAATGCTTTTCTCACCCTTTTATTGACTATGAGGGCTATCCCATTGCTTCCAAGGGATTCTTCACCATAGTAGTAAATATAATGATCATCTGAATTAAACTCACCTATTCCCATCCATTGAAGTTCCCTGACCCCCAAGATAGTAATGTTTTATCTTTCCCTCTCCTGTTTGACCACATTTAGTTTATCTTGGTCCATAGCTGTTACATTCCAGTTTCTTATGTAATATTCTAGCATTAGATTTCGGTGCATCTGTAGCTGAGCTTCCTTTTGGCTTTGGCCCAGCTGCTTAATTAGCGCTAGGACTATTTGTAGTTTTACTCTGCTTGTCCTCAATAGCGTATAGTACACCTTCTGACCTGAGGGGCTCATCTTCCAATGTCATCTCTTTTATCATTTTAGTACTGACCACTGGGTGGTTTTTGGCAAAGATACTGGAGTGGTTTGCTATTTCCTTCTCCAGTGGATCACCTTTTGTCAGTACTCTCTACTATGATGTGTCTGACTTGGGTAAACCTGTATGGCATAGCGCATAGTTTCCATGACAAGACAGTGATGGGGAGTGGGGTGCCTGATGCATAATTGGCACTTAATAAGTATTCCTTTAATTCAGTTAAATACCACTTGTACAAAAGAACATTCTCATGCTCACCCCAAACACCATTCTCCTTCACTGGTGAGTAATTACAGTCAGGCAGTATTGAAAAGTGACAATCCATTGTGCATTAGAAGTCAGATTCAGCTTTGTATTTTACCTAGGATTGTATAGTTGAACAATCATGAGCTACAAAATAACACACTTTGGCTTGTCTTCCTTGGCCCCAAAGGTAATTTAAAACAAATTACTTCAAAATTTTCAAAACTGCATACTGATCTATTTTTTTTTCTTTTCTTCATTTTTTTTCATTAAAGACAAGGCAAACACATTTTTCTAGAATTAAAAAAAAACCAACTGCTTTAAACTAGATGAAAAATCAGTGAAGGTAGGTTCATAATTGCCCATCTAGTTTCTTTGTCTCAGGGGGGTTCCACAGGAGATTATTAGTGTTAGATTTTCATGTTCTTAATAATAATAAAAATAATACCACTCCAGATACATATCAAGTCTTGCCTTATAATAGCTAAAAGCATTTTCACTTGTATTATCTCATTTCTCTTCACCACATCCCTGAAAATTGGTAGAAATAAATATTATAACTTCTATTTTATAAGTGTGGAAACTGAGCTGCAGGGAATTGAGGTGACTCATCCAAATATACCCACTAAGTCAATGGAGATAAAGAATCAGTCTGGTAATTTCCATTCCAACACCCTTTTCATCGGGTCACACAGCCTCTCTCTCTCTCTCTCTCTCTCTCTCTTTTAATAATATTGTTTTCCCAAATTACATGTAACAACAAACTTTAACTTTTATTGCTTTTTTTCCAAAGTTTTGAGTTCCAAATTCTATCCCTCTGCCCCTCCCCTCCCCCTTCCTGAGATGGCAAGCAATCTGATATAGGTTAGGCATGTGTAATTATGTAAAACATTTCCAAATTAGTCATTTTGTGGAAGAAAACTTGAACAAGAAAAGAAGGAAAAAGGAAGAGAGGAAGGAAGGAAGGAAGGAAGGAAGGAAGGAAGGAAGGAAGGAAGG
>NW_020954600.1:5571630-5607544 GCF_900497805.2 Vombatus ursinus | reverse complement strand
AGGAAGGAAGGAAGGAAGGAAGGAAGGAAGGAAGGAAGGAAGGAAGGAAGAGAAAAATAGTATACTGAATTCATTCTGTATTCAGATGACATCAGTTCTTTCTCAGGAGGTGGATAGCATTTTTCATTATGAGTCCTTTGGGACTGTCTTGGATCACTGTATTGCTGAAAATAGCTAAGTCATTCCTAGTTGTTCAGCATACAATATTAATGTTACTGTATACAATGTTCTCCTGGTTCTGCTCACTTCATTCTATATCGGTTCACATAAATCTTTCCAGGTTTTTTCTGAAATCATTCTGCTCATCATTGCTTATCACACATTAATATTCCATTACAATCATAAACCACAATTTGTTCAGCCATTCCCCAATTGGTGGGCATCTCCTTAATTTTCAATTCTTAGCTATCACAAAAAGAACTGCTACAAGTATTTTTGTACAAATAGGTTCTCTTCCCTTTTTATCTCTCTCAGTTACAGACCTAGTAGTGGTATTGCTGGATCAAAGAGTATTCACAGTTTTATAACCCTTTGGGCACAGTTCCAAATTGTTCTCCAGAATGGTTGGATCAGTTCACAACTCCACCAACAATGCATTAGTGTCCCAGTTTTCCCATGTACCCTCCAACATTTATCATTTTCTTTTTCTATCATATTAGCCAATCTAATGGGTGTTAGGTGGTACCTCACAGTTCACACAGCCTGTTAAGACAGAAAGCATCCAATGATGCAATGAATGTAAACCATCTTCAATTATGACTGAGAGAAAGATGACCTTCCTTCAAAGCACAACTCAGTTGACACCTCTGATACCCAATAGATTTTTCTGCCAGAGCCCCAGTTATTAATACTTTCTCTCTCTTGAAATCACTTATTTGGGAAAGGTGGGACTAGACTTGTAATTTCTTAATTTTTTTCATAAAGAACTTTGTCTACCAATGTAGAGTAACACTTTCTCTGCATCTTATTTTTTAGAGAGTTGCTTGGAGACAGAGAGAGGTTTAATGATTTGACTAGAGTTAATACAACTATTTTTTATTACTATTCATATGTGTGTATTGCATTTCATTATGTGTGTGTGTGTGTGTGTGTGTGTGTGTGTGTGCATAATTTGGTAGAACATAATTCTTGCAAGCCAAGGACTATTTGACTTTTCTCTTTATCCATTATGAGGGCAGAGGACTGACACAAAGTAGATGCTTAGTATATTCTTGTTTAATTTAATTTATTAAGTTGAATTTATACTAAAGATTCCTTAGCCAACCACTGCACCCTGCTCTGCTTAGGTGTACATTCAGCAGGACAGAAAACGACCTTCATAGTCAAGAAAAAGAGTTCATACCATGACAAAAAGGAAATGGAGAGAATTTGGAGTCCTGGTTTCCATTAGTTGCTCCACCATTCCAACCAGGTTCTGCCACCTTGGCGCAACTAAGGATATTAATGTCCTTCACCATGAATCAGCATGCCTCCAATGACTCCTTATCACCCACTGCAGCAACACAATTCAGCAGGAGATTTACACCTGAGGTGAATTATCAGCAAGGGCTTGGGCAAACCCTATGTTTCAGAAAGTCTGACACTTTAAAAAATAGCCTGGTGACCAGGATTTCAAGAAACAATAAATAAAACCCCATCCACAGCTCCAGGGCCAATGGTTCTAATCCTATAATCATCCTAAAGAGAGATTAGAGCCTTTCCCCTGTAATTTGTGACTTTGAGGACTCAAGGAGGTGATTATTACCATCACAGCCCCCTCTTTATTTTCTTCCCCTTTACTTTTTAATTAGATTGTTTACTTGGATAAAGCACTCCTTTCTTCCTAAGGTTAAATGTCAAGGAACACAATGAAAGTCAGTTGATCCAAATGTTTCTATTGGATTTTCCTTTTAGCTTTTTCTTTTTTTACATCAAATCAAAAACTAACAGCATCACCTTTGAATCACAAGCAATTCACTATGCTTTTATTGGTTGCTTACTATGTGCTTGACATTATGAGGGATATGGTGGGGGAAATAGGGTGAAGTTCTTGCCCTCAAGGACCTTATAATCTCATATATAATATATATCATACATAATATATGTTATACATATAATCTCATATATAATCTTGTAATCATGGGGAGATAATTTGAATGCAGAGAAAGGAGTTAAAATTTTGGATGACAGCCTGTAACTGTTAAAATTAAAAAATAATCATTTAACATTAATCATATGGTTTATTCACTAATAGGCATTAATCAGAGCACTGAGGGCAAAAGATATTATTTCAAACAAATAAATGATCATGTTGGCAGGACCTTCCAGAGATTGTAGTCCCTTGGCATCACATTCAAGGACCTCAATGACACAATAATAAATTGAAATAAAATATGGTGGAGGTAAGTCAACGTGTGTTGTAATAACCCCAACCAGATCAAGCAATAAAAATTTATTACACAGCTAGTATGTTCCAGGAACTGGGCTAGACATTGGGAATATAAATATTAGTAAGATATCCCTTGTCTTCAAGGTGCTCACAGTCTACTGAATAGACTGAAGCCTTGACTATGACCATGCATATTTGTATATTTGGGGAAGGGAGTGATTGAAACAAACTATATATTTTCAAAACAAGTAAAAATTCTCATCTATCTAAGGTTAATTTATCTTTAAAAGAGTTGTTTCAGTTCCAAAGGGTTTTTTATCTGTTTTGTTTGTCAATTTTTCTTCTAATTTACATAGGTAAATATAGTCTGTCATAGTTGAACAAACTTCTGACCCAGACTGATACAACACTACCTTAAGAGGAAGAGAAAGGAAGTCAGCCTATAGTCCCCTTTTGTACTCCTCCTCTATGCCTCATCAGAGTTTTCTTCTTCATCAAAACCAAATGGATAGAGGGAGGTGGCACACACTCAACTTAGGATAACCAGGAACATGTGGCCCATTAGACTCAAATCACCCCATCTGTCTCATGTTGGAAAGTCATTTCCCTCTATCTGTTTTCACAAGTCCTATAAACCTGCCAGTTTTTAAAAGCCCAAAGTCTGTCAAATACCTCATAGCCTGAGAAGCAAAATTGAGAAAAAGAAGATGTAGTGGGCATTAATTCAGAAAGTCAGTCTTTAAAATCAAATTGGATGGTTTTATTTGAGAAAATGTGTTTGAGTTTCAAAATCCCAAGAAGTAGTTTCACTACCTGCCCTTATCTATTGAAATAAACATCCCCATGATTATGTAATAAATGAATTCTTAGGCACCTGGAGTCTAAGGGATAAAAAAGAATGTTCAAATCCATCTAGTCTCATCCCTACCTGTAAAACAAATCCTTCCTCTTCACTCTTTTAATGATACTTATTTAATGATATGTCTCAGTGAGGATCAAAATAAAGTGACATCTCAAAATAATATGGCATCAACCTGTAGGAAGAAACTTAATGTCTCAAGATTTCTTCATTCCTACACTAGCATTGAGTCAAAGTGCTAGAATGTTCTGAAAGAGTGAAAGAATAATTATTACCTTCTTATGAGATCATCCTTGACCATCCTTGGAGACTTGGAGAAATGATAGGATATTAGTATTGTATGAACACATTTAGAGATGAGAGGAATCCATTTAGGAAGATGAGAGGAGCCATTTAGAACAAAGCATTCATCTTACAGATGAGGAAACTGAAGCCCCAAAACATTAAGTGATTTGCTCAAGGTCCTACAAGTCCAGGATATGAAACAAGATCTTATGTCAATCCCTTCACTCTTTCTACATCATCATGCTATCATTCACACAGTGAGAGCTGGAAATGACTAATGGATAGATTCATTGGTATACTTTGGCTATTAAGAGAATATAAGGACAGCCATCAGTCCATTGGTAGAAGCTTTGTGGCAAAATTATGGGAAGATGTGGATGAGAGTCAAACAGGATGGACAAGCATGGATGAGTTATGAGCTACTTTGCTGGACAGAATGCCCACATCACTGAGATCCTAGATCCATTGAAATCTTTGGACTAGTTTCTATTTAAATATGTATTAAAAGTTATGTTTAGATATGCATGAATTGAAACCAATACCAGATTTAGATAAGATTATGTTTTAAAAGTTTAAAAAGTTATAACATAGTATTTAACTAGTAAACTTATATTCATCAATTAATGTGGTCATTTCACAAATATTTACTGAGCTATTGATGAGACACAGTGGAAGTTTGAAACAGGTAAAAATATAGAAAAAAGTCACTCTTTTCTGATTGCTTTTTCTTCATCTTCAGGATTGTATGCAAAGCAATAGAATAAAACTGTTATTTTATTACATTTCTGGCTCTTCAACTAGCCATAGGGTGAGAAAAACAAAAGCAGGAAAAGAGAAAGGAACTTGGAAGAACAAATGAAGCCTTTCTTCTAACAAATTATACATGAGAAATTAGAAAATTTTGATAAGATGAGTTCCACCCCATAGTATAAGAAAATTTGCAAAGGCTTTTGACACCAAGCTGCCCTGAAGCTTTTAAGTACTGGAGAGGTTTATAATTAATGATGTGAAGATTAAGGAGGAGTTGAAAAAAATCATTCAACTCAAGCTCATGGGGTAAAAACCTGGATTAGATGAAGTAGTGATTGAAAATTAGTAAATATTAGTAATTTGGCAATTGTTTTTCTTTTAATGATAGGGACTGGACAATTGGTTTTATTGGTAAAAGAAACTCCCAAGTGAGAAAATCACTTCTAACAATGTAGGTCAGCACCTTTTCTCCAATTCATAGTCACAGAGAATTGCCTAGAATAGAATCAAACTCAAATAGAAATGGATCCACTAATTCTTACATAAATAAGACCTCTGTGCCAAATATTGACCTCATTTTAAAATGTAATATGATCTATATTTTATTATATTTTTAATTATTTCATTAAGTATTTCCCAATTACATTTTAATAAGGTTCAGGTGGAGCTGAGGATTGTTGTCAGTCACATGCTGCCCTCATGTCCACTGTTTGATGCCTCTGGCCAAAAGTACTGAGAGCAACAGAGCACTTGCCCAGGGTCACAGAGCCAGCACGTGTCAGAGGTGGGATTTGAATCAAGGTCTTCATGGCTTTGAGGTCAACTCTCTATATAATACATACTCCATCTTCTCTCATTCTTTTCAATCTCTTTCAAAATCATATGTTAATCAATACAATCAAGATTAGAATGAAAGCACAAAGCTGGGAAATAATTTTTATATCCTGTTTTTCTGAAAAAGTCCTCATTTCTCGAATATATAGAAAACTGAGTAAAATTTATAAGACTACAAGCTATTCCCCAATTTACAAATAGTCAAACGATATGAATAGGCAGTTCTCAGTTGAAGAAATTTAAGCTACCTATATTCATATAAAAATGTTCTAAATCATTATTGATTAGAGAAATGCAAATTAAAAGAACTATGAGGTACCACTTCACATCTATCAGATTAACTGATATGACAGAAAAGGAAAATGATAAATATTGGAGAAAGTGTGGGAAAATTGGAGTATTAATGCATTGTTGTTGGAGTTGTAAACTTATCCAACCATTCTGAAGAGCAATTTGGAAACATGCCCAAAGTGCAATGATACTGTACATAATCTTTGATCCAGCAAAGCCATTATGAGGTCTGTATCCCAAAGAGATAAAAAAGGGAGGGGAAAGAACAAAAATATTCATAGCAGCTCTTTTGTGGTAGCTAAGAATTGAAAATTGAGGGGATGCCCTCAATCGGAGAATGGCTAAACAAGTTATAGTATATGAATGTAATAGTATACTATTGAGCTATAAGAAATGATGAGCAGGCAGATTTCAAAAAACCTGGAAAGACTTACATGAACTGATGCTAAGTGAAATAAGCAGAGCCAGGAGAACATTGTACACAGTAACAGCAACATTATGCGATGATCAACTTTGAAAGACTTAGCTCTTCTCAGCAATGTAATGATCTAAGACAATTCCAAAAGACTCATGATGGAAAATGCTATCCACATCCACAGAAAGAACTATGGAGTCTGAATGCAGATGGAAGCATACTATTTTCATGTTTTTGCTGTTTCTTTTTTGTTTTTTTCTTTCTCATGGTTTTTCCTTTTTGTTCTAATTCTTCTTTCACAACATGACTCATGGAAATGTGCTTAACATGATTGTACATGTATAACCTATATCAGATTGCTTACTGTCTTGGGGAGGGGGAACAGAGGAAGAAAAATTTGGAACTCAAACTCTTATAAAAATGAATGCTCAAAACTATTCTACATGTAATTGGAAAAACAAAATGCTATTAAGTGGGAAAAGATTTTATGTCATTTCAAGAAGCAACATTTTTAAATGTTTGTGCTTATGTCTTAAAATCTGTAGTGTTATATATTCAAATCTCATCACTCTATGGTAAACAAAGCAGAAAACGTTCATTACAATGCAAGAAGAATCATAAGTAGTATGATATTTGGTAATAAACCCAAATAGTTCAAACAAAAAGCAAACAAAAACCACACAAATCTAGCCTATTCAGAGTCTAAGAAATTAAGGGTGATTTTTCTTTCAATTTCCTGAGAATGGCTAAAATGGCTACGGAACTTTACAGGACAACAATTTCGTAAGTTATAATAGATAGTTTTGTATGAGTTATATCCTTTGGGCTCAACCAATCCTTTAGAACTGAATCACAGAACCATGAAGAGAGAAAGGAAGGGAACAAGATCTTATAAAGTAGCTACTATGTGTTAAACTGAATTCTAATTAGTTTATAAATATTATTCCATTTTATCCTTACAAAAATTTGGGGACAGCTAGGTAGCACAGTGGATAGAACACTGGTTTGGAACCAGAAAGTCTCATCTTCATGAGTTCAAATCTGGCCTCAGACACTTACTAGCTGTGTGACCCTGGGCAAGTCACTCAAGCTTGTTTGCCTCAGTTTCTTTATTTGTAAAATGAGCTGGAGAAGGAAATGGCAAAGTACTCCAGCATTTCTGCCAAGAAAACCCCAAATGGTGTCATGGGAGTCAGACATTAGTGAAAAATAGCTTAACAACAAACTAATACAACAGTTTTAGAGACAGATTGCTAGTGTAGGGAGGAAATCATCTGTTTTATAAATGAAAGTTGAACTCTTGTTTTAATATCACCTACATTTCCTATTTTATATCTTCTCCCACTCCTTCCAAAAGAGCATCCCGAATAACAAAAAAAGGGGAAAATAGCTCAGAAAAACTAACCAACCTATCAAAAAGTCTAACATTACATGTTGTGTTCCACACCCATAGTTCCCCACTTCTGTAAAGAAAGGATCAGAGGTGTCTTCTCATATAATATTTTTGACTCTAACCTTGGTCATTTTAATTTCACAACATGAGTTTGGATGTTTGCTGTTTTTCCCATGCACAATCTTGTAGCTATTGTATATATCATTTTCCTGAATCAGCTTAACTCACTTTGTATCACTTCTTATTTCTTTATAGATTTCTCTATATTCTTCATATTTATAATATCTTTTGGAGTAGTAAAATTTCATTGTATTACCAAAAACTTGTTGAAATATTCCCCAATAAATGGGCTTCTATTTTGTTTACACTTTTTTCTACAATGACAAAAAGTATTGATACAGATTATTTTGATATATATATATAGGAGCTATCTCTTTGTCATGGACTTCCTTGGGGTATATGCCAAGCAATTAAATCTCTGGGTCAAATATTATCAACTTTTCAGTCACTCTATTTGCACAATTCCAAATTTCCAGAATGGACAGACCAATTTGCAGGTCCACCAAAACTGTATTAGTGTACCTATCTTTCCACAATTCATCCAATATTGACTATTCCCGTATTTTGTCATCTTCTTTGATTTTCTGGTTGACAGAAGCAATCACAAAGGATTATTATTTTTTTTATTGCATTTCTTTTGTTATTGGTGATTTGAAGGTACTTTTTTTTAATATGGCTGCTAATAGTCTGCAATTCTCTTTTTTAAAACTGTTTATTTCCTCTGACCATTTATCTGTTAGGGAATGTGCCTAATCTTCCACCCAAAGCATGAACTCCCCCAACAATATACCAGGAAAAGATTTACCAAACTTCCATGTGAAGATCTATGGTGATAACAAATGGCTTACCACCTCTTTCTCCACTAAGGAACTCCATTGTTGTTCATAATTCTGATTGTTAGAAAGTTCTTCCCTATATTGAGCCAATATCTTTCTCCTATAATATCCATCCTTTGTCTAGTGACGTCCAAGGAGAGTTCATTTGATTGTACTTCCACAAGTAACAATTCAAATCCTTAAAGATAGCTTACATGTTTCTACTAGGGCTTTTCTTCTATTAGCTTAAAATCCCTGAGAGCCTTAAAATAATACTCATAGGACAAAACTTTCAACCCCTTTCAAAATATAGGAGATTCAGTAATTGGCATCATGGATACAGTGTTGAACTTGAAGTAAGGACAACTTGGGTTCAAATCTCACTAGGTAATAGCTGTGTAACCCTGAAAGAGTCAGCTAACTTCACTCAACCTCAGTTTCCTTACCTATAAAATGAGATGAATAATAGTACCTACCTTACATTTTAAAATCTAGAAATAAAGATTTAATATCACTGAATGGATCTCAGCATTAGAAGCTAAACATTTCCTTCTTTGATTTTTTTTTTTGCTTTGCTATCACTGAGAATTGTTTGTCCTAGCCCTGATCTCATATGGCCTAGCAACACATATTTCATTTTTCTCACTTTCTTCATAAAGTAATCCCTTCCAAAACACTTGAATCATTTTAATGATTTTAACTTTAATCATTTGTCTTAGAAAGAATTTAAACTCTGCCATTATGAAGCTTCTGACTCATATTGCAATGGAAAAGTTCCATTGGACAGTGTTACCCTGCCCTATGAGTACACAAAAATTTTAACAGAATACCAAGCTTCCCCTAGCCTGATGACTGTATGAACTAAGACTTGCTTTACTTTCCAAGTCCTCTCTCAAATTCCACATCTTCCGTGAAGCCTTTCTAATGTTCCCATCTGAAGTAATTGTGCTCTCCTGAGCTTTTCCTAGAGTACTTTGTCAAGATCTTTTTCCTCCTATAAATCAATTGATCAATCAAAACACATTATTAAGTATTTGCTGTGTGCCTGGATCTATATTTGTTCTGGAGATACAAAGACAAAAATTACACTATAACATTTACTATATTTGCCTATGTATTTACTATATCTTCCCAGTAGGCTACAAAACCCTTCAAGGTAAGAATTGTGATTTTTTTTTTTTTCACCTTTGAATCTCTACCACAATGTCTTGCATGTTGTAGGCAAATAGAAAAGTAAATGCCTACCATAAGTCATGTCTGACTCTTGGTAATCCCATTTGGGGTTTTCTTGGCAAAAATATTAAAGTGATTTGCTCCTTTCTTCTCCAGCTCAATTTATAAATTAGGGATCTGAGGCAAACGGGGTTAAGTTATTTGCCCAAGGTCACACAGCTAGTAAGTGTCTGAGTCCAGATTTGAAATCTGGTCCTCCTGACTCCCGGCCCAGTGCTCTAACCACTATGCCACCTCTCTGCTCAAATGCTAAATAGATTTACTTGAATCAGGAGTTGTAATTTACATTCAACTGGGAAGTTTTGATTTCATGTCACAGAGGCCACATTACATAGGCATAATCCAAATTTTTGGGCTCAGAGTTACCTCCTCCAGGAAATGCCTCTGATCCACAAATGAAAATAATTTCTCCCACTTGTGATCTCTCATGGACATTCTTTATCACATTTGTACGCTCTTTTTTTTAATCACCGTTATGGTATACAATAAGATACTCCCTAAATGCTTCCCCATAGCCTAGGTATCATTCCTATATTCTTATAGGCTACATGGAAGGAACAGAAAATTGAAAGGATGTTACCAAGCTGTAAAAGATTTTAAGTAGGGGACTAGTAATGACCTGAATTCCTATTGTCTAGCTAAGTTCAGAGAGATTCATGAAGAAGTGAACCATAGGGGAATGATAGTTTTGTCTGTGACCACTATCAAATACCACTCACTTCATAGAATGAAAAAAGATAATTTTCTTTTTTTAAGTTTTTTGTTTGTTTGTTTGTTTTGGGGGGGTTGGGTTTTTTTGTTTTTCCCCCTTTTTTGGCAAGGCAATGGGGTTAAGTGACTTGCCCAAGGTCACACAGCTAGTAAGTGTCAAGTTTCTGAGGGCAGATTTAAACTCAGGTCTTCCTGAATACAGGGTTAGTTCTCTATCCTCTATGCCATCTAGCTGCCCCAAAAAAGATAATTTTCAAAAGAAGAAACATAAACTGTTAGTGATCATTTGAAAATATATTCAAACTCACTAATAAAATGCAAGTAAAAACATGTTTGAAGTACCACCTCACACCTAAAAAAATTGGCAAAAATATTTTAAAACAATGCTAGAGTGAATACCCTTATTTATCCATGGTAGAATTTGCACACAAATAGAATTTTTGGAAAGCAAGCTGGTAGTGCGCAATAAAAATTATAAAAATCATCATATCCTCTTACCAGTATTTCATTATTGGTAATATACCCTGAGTACATTACAATAAGGAAAGGGTTAGAATCTATTTAAATGCATTTATTCAAATGCACTCAATGCATCTATTCAAAGATTTTAAGTGTTAAATTATTTGTAAGTGCAAAAAATGGAAGTAATATGAATATTCAATAATATAGAAATGGTTAAACAAATCAGGATAAATTGACATAATACTAGAAAATGATTAAGATCAAAAAGAATTTGGAATATTAAAAAATATACAACAACCTCTATGACATAATGCCCAGTGAAAAGTAGAGCCATAAGAAGATAGAACACAGTAATAATGACTATATAAGAAAAGAGAATGGGAATGAATGGTAAAGTGACAAATCTTGAGGGACACCGAGGCAGTGATTAAAATGTTATATTTTGTCCATTGATATTAATTTATTCTAATTTAAGACTTATAAAGCAAATTTAATTGTTTGACATTAAATACTCAGTTTATACTAAAAAAAATTTTAAACGTCTTCTGATTTGTAGAGCACTTGCTATCTCTCAGTGCAGAGAGTGCCCCCACAGATGAAATCACAGAACCTTGAGGTATTGATATGTACTCAAGGTATCACCTCTATTTGATTATAAGTCAATAAGCATTTATTAAAGACTTACTAAGTGCCGGGCACTGTCCTGAGGGCTGGGAATACAAATGAACCAGAAACAAAGACCATCCTTACTTTCAATGAGCTTACATTCTAGTGGAGGAAGATTTATAAAAAGAAGTCAAGAAGGGGTGAGGAGTAAAAGAGGAACAGGGAACAAACATTTATTAAGAACCTAGTATTTGTGTTTTACAAATATTATCTCATTTTATAATTGAGGAAGTGCCTTCTAGGGCATACTATAAACTCTTTGAGGGCAGAAGCACCATGTCATATTTATTGTTCTGTCTCAAAAAATACCTAGTACAGTATCCTGCTTATGACAAGAACTCGATGATTTTTTTATTAAATTCAATTCAATTTAACTGACTCAAAGGAGGAAAAAATATCCTAAATTTGTTGTCATAGAACCTAGCCTCAAATTCTGCCTTTTTCATTAATTATTTTGCAAACTTGGGCAAATATTTCAACTGACCTGGTCACCTCTTTCGACATCTGGAAAATGCAGAAGTTGGACTCAATGACCTGTAAGTTCCTTCCAGCTCCAAATCTATGATCCTATTATCCCTGTAGACACAACTTCAAAATCTGGGGAAAAAATAGCACAGGAAGCATACCATCTATGGACATCCTCTATGTCATATGACAGAGTTAACGACAAAAATATTTAAAATGCATCAACTCTCGTTTAACATGTCTCTTTATAAAATAATTGGTCATATTCCCTGAGTGGACTGTAAGTTCTATGGGAAGAAGAGCTTGATCTCTTCTCTGCTCTGTATTTGCACTAGCACAGTGCTCTGAACACAATAGGTGCCCGCTAAATGCCTGATATTCAGTTGGATGGATTCCAGTTCAGCAATGTTGTTTCTATGTTCCATAAAATGGGATAATTTTATGTAAAGTGCAGGACAATTTAATAAAATAATTGATTTCTTTTGTTTTTAGGATTCTGATACAGAATTCATCATTTGAAATGGGAATCCATTTGTCCCTTAGAGATCAATCGATAAGTAACATTTAAATAAGAAATGGTTTCTTGCCCTCAGAAAGCTTTCAATCTATCAGCCATGCTAAACTAAAGAACTAGAAATACATTTTGTTTGGAGTTGGAGCTTGAAAGACTACATGGAAAAGTAAAAGATAGCATGATGTAGCAAAAGAAGCAAAAAGAAATCTGGACTCAAAAGACTTGGGACTTAATCTTGGTTCTGAGAGTCCATTTATGACAATGGACAATTCATTTAGCATTTTGGAACTTCAGCTTCCTAATACCCTATGACTTAGGTGTTATCGTTATCCTCATTTTACAAATAAGAAAACTGAGTCTGAGAGAACTTTAGCAACTTGCCCAGGATCACAGAGCAAATAATACATGAGGCAGGATTTGAATGCAGCTCTTTCTGGCTCCAAGCACAGAAATCTAAAATAAAGTTGAATTGAATAAAATAATAATTGCACTACTTACCCAGCAAGGTTGTTTTAACCTTAATGAGCTATGTAAATATGAGTCCTTATTATCACACCCCATTACACTCCTATGCCTTTTATCTCTCACAATATCTATTGAGATTTTGCTGGGAATCATTTAGAACTAAGCATACCCAGAAAAATAAATATTCCGATAGCTATTGATCTCACTGGTAGACATCAAGCCACAGGATTTTCAGTCCTAAACCTACATGATTGAATTGCTCCAATGTGTCCTCTTAACATAAAAAATATCCTTTGAGAAACAACAGGGGTGTGTCACTTGTCTATCTCCTCCAAAGGCTACATATATTCTGAAAACCCAAAAGAGTCAGAAGCCAGATCTATGGTAGCCCAAACAAAGCCCCATTTGGGGTATCAATAACTAATTACATTACAGTTCCACCTCAGTAACGTAGATTGATAGTTTCATTATAGCATTTAATTAGATTGTTTTTAATGTATTAGGAAGAAAGGGTTTACTTGGGAAAGGAACAGCTGTTGCAGGTCACATAGAAGGGACGTGATTGAGTAACAGAAAAGGGCTAACTTTCAGCAAAGCCAAGTTGTCTTTAAGTAGTTTGGGAGACCTTCTGAGAAAGGAAACAATATCTGCCAGTTGTCGGATTTAATCTGAATCAACATGTATGAACATTGTCACTGATGATACCAAAGAGGGATACAATGAGGATGCAAGAGGAAGCATGATGAGAAGATTGCCTGCATCTAACAAGGCCAACTCCAACTCTCTATCTCACTTCCCCAGATTATAGTTTCCATCTGGACTCCAAATCATGGACAGTAGGGCTCTGGCTCCAAGTAGGAAGTCTCTGTTGATTGGCTAAATTGGTTTCAGCATGTTGGTCAGCCTTTTGGCAGGCTGGTTAGTAGCTCAATGGGTTAGCTGCCAAAGTGATTTTTGTGGAGCACATGTTGGACTATGTCAGCTGTGAGGTGATACAAAAGCATAGTGAAGCAATGGATTGAGACCTTCCTAAAATGGTGGGTGATTACAGGGAACCATCAGTTAAGGGAGCAGGACCTCAGGGCAGAGATTTCTGAAAGGTGGAAAGGGTGCTAGTGAGGATATGTGTTGGGTAAGCCAAAATTTTTTAGGGTCATAAGTCAACAGATTAGCATGCACTTTCAAGTAGCAATGGTAATTTTTTTAAAATTATTATTATTATTCCCAGGACAAGAGCAAGAGGTAAGAAGTGGAGGAGGAGAGGCAAGATGAATCACAATTCTCCCAGTCACCTAGACTCAAGATCTTTAAATCATCTTTGAGTCTTTCCACTCCACCCCCTTTCCCCATTAGCAGTCATCAAATCCTGAAAACTCAAACTTTTCATTATTTCATATCAACCCATTCCTTTACACTTACATTAGCATATCCTACTTTGGATACTCATTACCTCTTACCTGGTCTACTATAGTAGTCTCCTAAAAACTCTACCTCCCTCCATTCCTTCCCCTTTCTCATCCTACATTTAAATGCCCAACTGATTACATCCCTCTCTTAATGAAACACTTTCAAAGACTTTTCTTTACCAAATGAAAAAAATTTAGACTACTTAGTCTGCTATTCTAGGCCCTCCATGATCTCTCCCCAACATTTCTTTTCAGCTTTTTCTCCTACTTGTTCCTTACACACCAGTCAAAGTGGACTAGTGGCCATTCCCTGAGTATAGCTTACAGTTTTCAACATCCAAGACATTGTTTATGCCGTCTCCTCAGGCTTCAATGCCCTTCTACCCAAATCTCTTAGGTTTGTCAAAAATAATGAACAGTCTTTAAGACAGTTCAGGTGCTATCTTCTCCATGAACCAGTTTTTATCCTTAATCTACCCCCTGTTAGAAGCCATTTCTCCCTCCTTTCCCAAAGTACCTTTTAAACATTCTTATGGTCTTCACCACATCTGCCTTATATTAGAGTAATTCACGTATTCCTTATCTCCAATAATCGATTTGAAGAGGAAAGGACTATGTCCAATACATATTAGCATCCCCCATGGCTCATTGCATAGAACAGCATGGTATATTGTAGATGCTCAATAAATATTTAGGCAGTAAAGCTGAATAAAATCACCGATGGAGTGGCTTGATCACTGGCAGCTAAAAAAATTTGCAGCCAAATCTCCATAATTCACAATAATGGAGGAAGGGGAAGGAACAGATAATTGAAAGTCACGGATAATTCAAAAATTTAACTGCAAAATTCTGCCTTCTCAGCCCTGTACTGTGACAACTCACAAACAGTCCTCAATCCTTTCCTTTCCTTTGAGAAAAGTGCTAAGAAGAGAGAAAATGGCATAAAGATAAACGCCAGTGAAAGGAAAGAAGAACAATGAGACTGGATAATTCATAACCTGCATACTCAACCCCTATCAATCAACAGGTGACTATAGTGGAATTCAAGCAATTCAAATTCTGAAGTTTTATGTTTAGCACTCCCTCCGGGACACTTACCACATCAGCACTCGAAGATTTGCAAGTTGTATCCCCAGGTGTAGCTGTTCTCAAGGTATTTAAGATTAGACTGTGGGCCCAGGGTCCTACCACTCTGGTGTATGAGGCCCCACCAATGAACCCCATCAGAGAGCAACACAAATTGTTCAAATAACAGCATTTTCTGAGATCACATAGGAAGAAGAGTGTCTCATAAACCTGGTTCAAACTCTTCCACCAGTAAATACAATGTCCACACAAACTCAGAGTACAACCATAATGAGGAACATGTGGCGGAGGGAGAGAGTGCATGCGGACAGGATAATTCACACTTCTGATACTGCAGAGACCAAATATCCTTTCTCTCCTACTGGCTTCATAGCACTACTCTCACCTAGGTGCCATATCCATATCTCTGCAGGGCAAGTTTTACAAATGGGTTCTTGGGATATACTCCTCTCTACAACTTGGCTACCAATTGCGATGGAAAGTACTCCCTCCTATCCAGTCAGATCTCTTCTTTGCTGCCAGAGCTCCTAATTCTCGAAGCAACTTCCTTCCTCTAGTCTTTCTGTGTCCATTTCTGTCTGGAGAGGAGATTATGTGTTTCTGTTTCCTGCTGGATAGAATGGCTCCTCTTGGGGAAATGGTTCTGCTAAAAGATGACCTGGTTTATGGGAATGGGGGAAGGGGATGATACTTTCTTTGACTGTTTGGTTGAGCCTAGACTAGACTCAGTTTCTGAGCTCAGACTTTTAAGGGCTATCAGTGGTGTGGCCAATCCTTTCCCAGCAAATAGCGAGGCTCTTCTCCCAATTCCACTGAGGTAAACTCCTTCATGCTTGGCCAAAGGATGACAGCAATTCAGCTGCCCCTCTAACTCCATCAAAAAAAAGCTTTTTCACAAAGAAATAATAGGATATTTTGAAATCTTTGCATTGTTAATGTATTAACATCATCCCTCTTCATCCAACCTTTGTGGTGATTACATCAATGTAGGAGTGGACACAAGGGAAACCCAAATCTTTTCCCTTACGTATACATCATAGAATCATAAACCTTCAAAGATGTAGGAATTTTAGAACATACAATCCAGTCCCCTAATTTTACAGACAAAGAAACTGAGGGCCAAATAGGTGAAATGATTTCTTGAAAGTCAAACAGCTAATTAATAGCAGAACTCAGACTAAAACAAGTACAGTATTTGAAGGTAAGTAATGTTGAAGAGATTGTAGATTCATTTTGCTTGGCCCACTTCAAGAGCTCAAAATGGTGATCAGAGGCTTCAGCAAGATGGATTTAGGCTTCATTTCAGGAAAATCCTTCCTGTTTTAACTACCTTCATCCTCATCTCCTGGCTTCATTCAAGTCCCTGATAAAAGGCCACCTTCCACAGGAAGGCTTTCCCAATTACTCTGAATTCTAGGGCCTTCTATTTGTTGATTATTTCCTTTTTATTTTTTATAAAACTTGTGCATAGCCGTTTGCATGTTGCCTGTCCCATTAGACTATGAGTTCCTTTAGAGAAGAGACTATCTTTCACTTTTCTTTGTATCCCCAATGCTTAGTGCACATAGTAGGACCCCAATAAATATTTATTGACTGACTGACTATCCAGAAAAATAAAGATCTCCCTTAGGAGGTAGGAGTTGCCACTTGAAAAATGGTTTTCACAAAATGGCTAGAAGAACACATAAGTAACAATAGAATACATTCTGATTCAAGTGTGCATTGGGCTGGATGACCTCTGAGACTCTATGATTTAAAGAACTTAGACTGAGAAGGACATTGGAGATTACCTGATCACATTTCTTATTCTACAGACAAAGAAACTGAAACCTGTGATAGGGGTGTGCTGGAGCCAGCTCACATAGGCCTGCAAAAGCTGTTGGCTAAATTTTCAGTGCAAGTACTTATACCTTGGAAATCAGAAAATACTACAAATGATTTATTGTATTGATATAATTGATATATCAATGTATTTTCTTTATTTCATTATTATTTATCTTATCGATTATCTAGAATTGAGAAAATGATGGAGAAAAATATTAATAATGGAAATTAAATTTAAAAGTGTGTCCTGCATGCTTTTTTGTTAAACATATACCAGTATACCACTGCCTGTGGAGGTTTAGTGACTTGAAAAATAGTATGTAAAAAGGTCATAATTTGAACCCAGGCCTTCCAACTCCGTTAAAAAAGCAATGAGATATATCAGACTAGATGTCAGGACAGTTGGGTTTGTGTTCCAATTTTGCCATTAATTAGCTGCATGGCAGTGCATAAATCACAGAATCTCTCTGAACTTCTGCTTCTTCCTCAGGAAAGTAAGAATAAAAATATTTATGTTACCTACATTGTAGGGTCTTGATGTGAGGTTCAAATGACATCATGGGGGTGAAAGCCATTTGATATTATATAAATGGATGTCAGGATGGTAACATTATATAGTGGAGAGATCTCAGATTTCTTTAGTCCAAGTGGAACCTTCAGTGTGAATGCCTCTATAACATCCCAGGGAATAATAGTAAGCCCGGGATTTGCTGAATTTGGCACAACTGATGAGACACTTTCCCTTAGGTTTCATGATCTGAGGCACAGGCTTGGGCCCTTGGGTAGCTAGGCATATGGAGCAGAGGGACCTCGCTAAAGAAATTTCTCCAGTTGCTTCAGGTAAGCTCCTCAGACATGTGAATGCAAAACTGCTACATATGTGTGTGTGTATCTTGTTTGTACAATGTTGTTTTTATGTTGCCTCTTTCATTATTTTGTGAGCTCCTCAAGGGCAGAGACATTTTTTTTTTGCTTTTCTTTATATCCTCAGAACTTAGCACAATGCCTGACACATGGTAAGCACTTAATACATGCTAGTTAACTGACAGATTGACTGATGAATTGACCTCTGCTTCTACATGGTTCACTTCTACTCAGGGTTCCTGGGAACAATTCTAGTATAATGGAAAGCCTTGGAGAGTTGTGATCATTATATATCTTTGTGTCTCTGCCTAAGTAAAATGATGGCTTGTTCATATCCTGAGGTCACCAATGAGCTATTGCCTCAGATTAGAACACATTTTTCTTGGTCTAAGACATGAATGGTCATTCCACTTCTACATGAATACTTCCAAAGGTAAGCAACTCCCCATCATGATATTATTCTTTCTTCCCAAAATTCAAAACACATTCAAAGATACTATCCAATTTATCACCACAACATTCTTGGGAGATAAATAAGGGAAGGGATTTTTCTCAATTACAGATAATTATAATGTCCAAGGTAGAATCACAGAACAGAAAACCTGGGTTCAAATCCTGGGCCCCGCCACTCCTTACCTGTGCAACCTTGCAAAAATCATGTCCCCATTCTGGGATACAGTTTCCTTATCTGTAAAATAAGGATATTGGATTACATAGCCACTAAGTATCTTTTCAACACTGCCTTTCTATGTGCTGAGGTCTCAAATAAACATCTAGCTCTAAATGTTTTTTACATGCTCAAGGTCATGTAGCAAATCAAAGACAATTAGCAAGAATTAATTAAACATTTGCTATGTGTTAGGCTCTGTGCTAAGTATATTTAAAAAGGTAAAAATATAATCTCTCCCCTCAAGGAGCTCACATTCTAATGCAGAGATAGCATGCAAACAAGTATGTACACACAAGAAATATATAGGGCAAATACGAGGTAATCTCAGAGGAAAGGCACTGGGGGAGAAGTACTCTTGCAGAAAATGGGATTTAAGCTTGAGTCTTGAAAGAAGCCAGAGAAACCATAAGGAAGAAGCAAGGAGGGAGATCACTGGAGATATATGGAACAGGAAGCAGATCAATACTGCTAGATTATATTGGGTGTGGAGTGGAGCAAAGTGAAGGTAGGAAGGGGCCAAGTTTCTGAAGGGCTTTAAAGATAAATAAAGGAGCCCAAGAATCCTGCCTCCAAGGTTCTTCTAATTTCTCCCACTCTATTCTATCATTTTCATCCAATAAGGAGAAAGATTTGCAACCTAGGAAGAAGTTAATTGGAAAAAATAACAGGAGGGCAGGAGTCCTCGTACATTGGATGAACCATTACCATTTTCTTACCTTGCTTTTATAACTTTAAAAGCCCAGTCAGCCCAAAGACATTTATTTTGGTACATATTCCAATATCACCTAATGATAATTAATCTTCCAGAAAACAATGCTGGCTGTTGTATCTCTAGAGTGTCAGAGAGATAAGTTTGAGCTCAGTGAATCATACCCAACGGGTATCTCTAACCTTCAAATGTGCTACTAGATTATTTAACTTTCAGACAGTTTAATGCAGTTTCTGATTGTTAATATAATTTTAATATCTGCTGGTGCAAAAGGGCAGTGATGTTGTGGAGCAAAAACAGGAGAGAAATAAAAGTCATCATGGGGGTTGAGGGGTGTGATTCACTGACATGTGATTCTAAAAAAAGGTGTTTTGTCACTAGAGAATAGATTCACAATTGAGAGAAAGAAGCCGTCATTCAACTGGGAGAACAAAGATGGAGAGCTGATTCCCTTTGTTCTGTGCTACACGGTGGTGTGCGATTATAGGGCAGAGCCACAACTCAATCATTATGGCAGATGATTTAGCCCAGAGTGACCAAATTTAAGGGATATTGACAATACTAGTATTCTTTCAAAGGGTAAAATCAACTGAGGGGTTATATGGGTAACTGGTATGTGGAAAGTTCACTTTGCCCAACCCCTCTCCCAATTCCGTCTGTCTATTAATGGTCACGCACCACACCCTCCGTATTCAAAGAGATGGCCTTTCTTCCCATCTCCACACTCTGGGTACCCTTTCCCAACATTTCCACTATAAACTTGCATCTATTTTGTTTATGCCCATACAGATATAACTCCAGCTAGATTGGCAGCTTTAGTGGCATCTTGGGTAAAGTACTGAACTTGGAATCAAGAAGACCTGATTCCTCAGGATGGCCTCTGACAATGAATAGCCATGTGACCATGGGCAAGGAACTTAACCTCTCCTACCCTCAGTTTCCTTATCTGTAAAATGGGTATAATAATAGGACCTACCTCATAAGGTTGCTTTGTGGACCAAATGAGAGATGATTTATGTTAAATGCATTGCAAAAAACCTATAAAATGTTAATTGTTTCTATTATTAGTAAGCTTCTTAAGGACAAAGCCTCTTTCATTTCTGTCTTTGTATCCTCAGCACTATACACAGTGCCAAACATGTATTAGATGCTTAATAAACATTTGTTGATTGATTTTTGCTCCTCACCTTGTGCTGGTGAACCCAGTGATATAGTGGTATAAGTTTAGTTCCTCTGCATCCCAGGGTCTAGAGAGTTGACCATCACTCTGTATTTCCCCGCCTACCTCCTCCTAAAGATTGGAGGGACAGGAGATCAATGTTCATGCTTGAAAGGAGAGAGCATTAGCTGGACTCCCGAAGGGATGAATTGTACCACCTGTAGTGGAAGTCCATCAAACTAGAGAACATTATCCTCAGTGTATCCATATGACATTAGTTTATCAAACTTAAGGGCACTCCCTATATCCTTCCAAGGGGTGTCCAGTTTAGTAGCCATGGCAACGCATTCTCAGAGTTGGATAGGTGCTTAAAAGCCATTTTGTCTAATCTGAGTCTGAACAAAAATTCATTCCACAATATACCTGACAATTTGTTATCTAGCCTTTGATTAAAGAGGTATAATAAGGAGACCTGACAAGGAGACCCTTCCAAAGTAGTTGATTGTACTTTTGGTCTGTTCTAATTAAGAGGAAAATTTTCCTTTAATCAAGTCTAAATCTGCCTCTCTAAAAAATCCACCCATTGCTGCTATCCCCACCCAATGGGAACAAATTTAGGAAAAAACAACATATACAATCACTCTTCCATATGACAGTCCTTCAAATACTTGAAAACATGAATCATACTTTTCCTAAGCTATATCTTCTCCAAGTAAAGCATCCCCAATAGTCCAATCCATGTTCATATGGCATGATCTCAAGGCCCTTCACCATCCTATCTGCCTTCCACTGGACATACCCCAGATTATTAATGGCTTTCCTTAAATGCATTAACCAGAACTTGACACATTACTTCAAATCTAGTCTGGCAAGTATGGTAAAACAGTTTTCTCTGCAATACTTCTCTGAATACAGCCTAAGATCCAATGAGTTTGACGGCTGCGATCTGCTACTATTCATTCATCTTGAACTAGACGTCTATTAAAGCCCCTAGATCTTTTTCTGATGAACTGCTTGCTCCCTAGTCATGCTTCCATTTTCTGTTTTTTACACATTTTTGTAAACTTGAGTATAAGACTTAATAATAATAATAATAACATATAGTCTTTCAATATTTACAAAGTGATTCATAGTAATCCCATTTAATCATCAAAATAATTCTATAATGTAATTTGTAAGGTAGGTGGTATTATTATTCCCTTTTTACAGATGAAGAAACTGAGGTTGTCAGCATCATATGACTTCCCTGGTAACAGCTAAAATTTATCTATGGAAAAATTTGAACTTAGGTCTTCCTGACTCCAAGTCATTTTGAAGATAGAAGAACTGAGAAGTTATGTGGATAACTGGAATGCACACACATGCACCCACACACACACACATACATACACACACACACATACCCCAACATGTGTGGTAGTTAAGGTACTGAAGTTAGAATTAGAAAGGCCGGCATTAGTCCTTAAGCTTTTTGTTCCTCCTCAGTAAGTGTTTAAGACTGTAAGTTACAGGCAAGTTGCCTACCTGCATGGTGGAAGGAGTTTCCACAGGAGAGTTCCCAAGAGTGATGAAGTCACAAGTCTATCTCCTCCCCCCAAAAAAATCAATAACATCCTATTAAATGTGACCCAACATACTAGTCTGCCAAGAATTCTTTTTTATCCTGACTCTATTGCCAATTGGCAATAACAAAACGGAAGAAAATGCCATCTGAAAAAGTTGTGATTAGTGAAGGTGACTTTAAAGGAATGGTTAGTGAACACCTAGAAAAGGAAGCAGTGATAACAAAGAGACAGCATGATTCCAGCAGGAATGGGTCATGCCAGACTAACTTTATTTCCTTTTCTGACGAAGTGATGAGACTAGTAGGTCAGGGAAGTTCAGCACATAATACCTACCTAGAATTCAGTGGAGCATTTGACAAAATCCCTCAAGATATCCTCAGAAGACATGTTAAGTGATGTGGATTAGATTATCGAGCAGTTCGGTGGATTTGAAACTGATTGAATGACCAACCCCAAAGAAGAGATGTTAATGGGTTAATATCACCAAAGTAGGGTCTCTTGTGGTATCTATTCTGGATTCTGTACTGTGTAATATTTTTTTGCAATGTCTTAAATAAGAGAACTAGTTTCATATTTGTCAAATTGAAGGTGACATTCAATAATGATCCTTAAATCCTTAATATGTGAAAAATACCTACTAAGTGCCAAGAATGGAGAGGAAGCACCTCCTCTGACACACCTATGTGCATTCCGGAGGTGCGTATGAAATATGCTTTTCCATTTGTCCTTGAAATTGGGGCAGACATGTAACTTAACACAAAGGCAGCCCATTTAGTGGCCTAAGTAGAGTGCCTTACATTGTGCATAGCTATTTGCATTTCTCTCCACTTGTATGCCTCTAGCTAAAGTAACCCAAAAAGCAAAACAACAGTGGAAAGATCGTTTTCCTTCCTACCTCAGTTTCCAACCATTCTTTCTTATTGAGTGGCAATAAATTAGGTAACCATTTCCAACAAGGGGATTGTGACGATCGTAATTAACAAGCTAGGCAGCTGGAGGATTTACAATGAAGTTTGATCCCAGTCTCTTTCACTGGGAAGGAGTATCATCCCAATCTCATTTGCCAGTAATTAGCTGTCTTTACTGCATTGTAAATAGTGTTTTAATTACTGTGCTCCTTAGTTCAGAAGATGGAACTCAATATCCTTATTGGATTTCGTGTTCAGGCTATTCCTTCCCCCTCACGCCCTTCCCCCTCACTGTCCCTGTCCCCCCCAAGTACAATGGATTATGCAATACTATTGGCAGTTCCATTCAGACAGGATTATCGGGGGTCAGGAGGAATAAAGTAATAAATGGGTAATACTAGGCAAACCAAACTGCCTTTTCCTCATTTTTCATTAATGGATCTCTTCATCCCTTTTATTCTTATGTCTCTGGAGGGATTAACCTATGTGGGTAAAGAAACTCAAAGAGACTAGCTTTAGAAAGATCCAGTTAAGCCCTCTAAAATATGCATCTACCAGGACTTCCAGGTCTAAGACACAAACAGAGGCTTGCATTAATTAAAATGTGACCAGGATTTTTAATCAAGGAATGTTGGAGCCAGAAAGGAATTCTGATTCCAATCCTTCATTGTACAGATGTGGAAATAATATAAAAGGTCCTGGCCTCTGAACCCAGTACACCATTGGCGAATTGAAATTTGGTTTCTTACACGTGGTAAATATGGAATCACAGGGACTTTACATATTCATCTCATCATTGACTGACTGTCCCATTGGTGAATGTTTGTTTTTGTAGGGTTTTTTTCTGAATTCTTGTGCTGTTTGCCTCTAAGGTCCCAGATAGAGTAGACAAACCTGGGGATAACACACACCCTGCCCTGGCCCCCCCCCCCAAAAAAAACTGGATTTTTTTTCCTAGCCAAGAGATGATACAGTCATAAAAGTCATATGTTTGAAGCTTAGTAGAAACCACAGAAGTTACCTAATCCAGCTACCTCATTTTCAGGGTGAAGAAACTAAAACCTTGAAAAGTTAAGTGACTTAGGTCACGCAGCTATTCAGTCAGTCAACAGGCATTTATTATGCACCTACTATGTACTAGGCATTGTGCTAAGCACTAGAAATACAAAGAAAGGCAAAAAAAAATAATCTATGCTCTCCAGGAGCTCACAGTATGATGATGGAAACAACATACAAACACCTAAGTACAAAGAAGATATATAAAGGATATACTGGGAATAACGCCAAAAGGAAGGCACCACAATTAAGGTGGATGGAGAAAGGCCCTTGAAGAAAGTAGGGTTTTTGGAAAGACTTGCATGGACTGATGCTAAGTGAAATGAGAACATTGTACATGGTAACAGTCACATTGTGCGATGACTAACTTTGATAGACTTAGCTCTTCTCAGCAATGGAAGGATCTAAGACATCTCCAAAAGGCTCATGATGGAAAATGCTATCCACATCCAGAAAAAGCACTATGGAATCTAAATGCAGATCAAAGCAAACTATTTGCTCTTTTTTTCCCTCTGTTTTGTTTTGTTTTGTTTCTTCTTTCTTGTGGTTCCTACTATTGGTTCTAATTCTTCTTTATGACATGACTAATGTCAAAAATATGTTTAATAGAGATGTATATGTAGAGCCTATTTCAGATTGCATATAGTATTAGGGAGGGAGGAGAGGAAGGAGGGGGAGAAAATTTAAAACTCAAAAGCTTATGGAAGTGAATGTTGAAAACTAAAAGTAAACAAATTAATAAAAAAAAGAAAGTAGGTCTTTAGCTATGACTTGAAGGGGCCAGGGAAGCCAGGGGGCAAAAATAAGAAGGGAAGGCATTCCAGTGATGGGAAACACCTGGTGAGAATGGTCAGAGTTGGGAAATGGAGTCTCTTGTTCAAGGATCAACAAGAACATAGATATTCCTGGATCACAGAGTACATGGAGGAGAGTAAAATGGAAAATGTGAAGGGGCCAGGTTATGAAGGGTTTTAATAGCCAAATAAAGGATTTTATATTTGAACCTGAAGTGAATAGAGTCACTGGAGTTTATTGAACAGGAGAGGGGGTGATATGGTCAGATCTGTGTTTAAAGAAGACCAATTTAATAGCCAAGCTGAGGATGGGATAGAATGGAGAAAGAGACTTAAAGTGGGGAGACCAACCAGTAGGTTATTATAATAGTCTGGTCTGAACTCTGAGATTCTGTGAACAGGTTCTGCAAGCATAGGCTTCTCACTCTCTTTGGTGTACCATCTACTGCCATAGCTGAGGCTTCATTTGGAAGCATAGGCCTGGCCACATCAGCTATTGTGACCCCTTCCCCCCTTGCCACTGGATTGAAAAAAAAATAGGCTCCTCTCTTTATTATTTAAAGCTTACCATTCTGGCCATGTTACTCTCTCAACACATGCAGTACCTGTTCTAGCCAAACTGGCTTACTTATAGTTACCCATACATGAAATCCCATCTCCTCCCCTCCTGGTCCTTTGCATAAGCTGTTGTCCTCTATAGACAGGTAGGGGGCACAGTAGACTGAACACTGAACTTGAAGTCAGGAAGATCTGAGTTCAAATCTGGCCTCAGACTCTGACTAGCTGTGTGACCCTGGACAAGTCCCTCAACTTCCTTCTGCCTCAGTTTCTTCAACTGTAAAATGGGGATAATAATGTCACCCACTTCACAGGGTTGTTGTGATGATCAAATGAGCTAATATTTGTAAATGTGATTAGCCTAGCGTTTGACACAAAGGGGATACTATATAAATAAATATACCTTGCTTCCCTTCCCCCCAGGCCTAGAATGCTGGCCTTTTTCACTTCTACCTCTTCGAACCCCAACCTGGAAATTCCTACCTGGAACGTGCCTCAAATATCATGTTATCAGGCCTTTAAGAACTTTTCCTTCAAGGTTCAACTCAAGTTTCACTTCTAAGAAGACTTCCTTCATTCCCCCAGCTATCAAGGCTCTTGCTCATTTTTCAAATTAATCTTCTATTTGCTTACCTGTGTACCTGTTATAACCTTCTCCCTACCTCACATTAAAAATTTAAGCTTCTTGAAGGGAGGGATTGTTTGTTTGGATACTCAGTGCCTAGAATAGTGTCTGGCACGTAGCAGGGACTTAATACAAGGTCATTGGATTGGATTGAATTGAACATCATTTAAGGATCAATTGAAGAAATTGAGGATGGTGAAAAATATTTGCTGGAATGAACTGAATTATGTTATCCCATCCTGAGTCTTTGCAAATGAGAAAATGTTAGACAGAATGTGCTGTTTTTCTCCATGGCTGCCCTTGCCAAGTGACACTGACAGAAAGTGTCTGTCGATCACCATGGTACCCAGACACTCAGTCAGAGACATATGCAGCAAAGATTTTCATGCTGTAAACCCTTCCTTCCTTTGCCTGGGGTCTTGAAAATCTCCTGGTGTGACACTTCCAGTGGGTGGCATCCTTCCTTTCACTCATCCAAACTGCTGCTCCCAGCTTGGATTCGGGGCATGTATAACATGGGAGGCAGCCCCTCACTTACTCCTGAGTGTCTTCTGCCAACTGGTGGGGAACTCATCCAAGAATGAGCAGAACTCATTGGGGAGCATCCGACATTGAGTTAGGAGCAGCTTATGCTGGAGAGCCTACAGGAGCCAAGCCTCCATGACTGGCACAACTTGATGGGTTTTGTCCTGTTCCTTCTCAGTGCAAGTGTGGTTTCCTTTCAGAGTTTCTTTCAAGGCATTTTGGCTAAAAACTCACATTAGAAGCAAAGATGTCTTCAATGCAAATATTCACCTCTCCATCATTCAAAGAAACCATCTCATATATAATCTAAAATAACGGATAGTCCAAAGCCAAATCCAGCATATCTGAGAGATTAGATTTATTCTGCTTGGCTCCAGAAGATAGAATTAGGACAAATGGGTGAATTTTTTCTCAAAATAAACTTAAGCTTGATTTGAGGAAGATTTCTAAACAATTAAAGTCATCATACAGTGTTTTGCTATTACTCTTTTAACTTTAACATGTACATGCTTCTTTAAAAAAGTCAAGTGTACATAACAAGTTCATAGAGTCTCATAGACGTCTCTTGTTCTATTTTGCATATTGAAATGTCTGTGTTGGCAGTCATTAAGTTCACAATGAAAAAGAAAGTTTAACTTGAGGAAGGATTAAAACTATGCCACAGAGGAATTAGCTACTTCAGGATGTAGTAGGTTTTCTCTGTCTAGAGGTCTACAAGCAGTGTGAAAGACCATTTTCTGTAGGTATTGTAAAGAGGATTCTTATTCAATTATTAGTTGGAATAGATAGCCCCTGAAGTCAGACACCACTTCCTGACCCAATACTTGCACTGATCCCCCATTCTGCTCATATTTCCCTCCCCCTACCATTACTTTATATACACTATTCTTAGATTTGTATGTGATCATCTTCCCGGTAGAATGGTAGCTCCTTGAAGGCAGAGATGGTTTCATTTTTGTATCCTCAGCAACTAGTACACAGTAGCCATTTAATAAAAGCTTGTTGATTTATAGACAGAGCTGGAAGGGACCTTAGATATCATCTTGTCTTTTGGTGGCTTAGGAACTGAATCTTAGGGAAAGAAGATTTTCCCAAGTGACAAAAGTTACCAGTGTTACAATATGGTAATAGGGTTTTGAATCCAGGTCACCTGTCAATGTAATCAGTGCTCTTTCCACTGTGAAATGTTGCCTCTCATAATGTAGGTATTCCCTGTGCACATGGCAATCAAAGATCTCTGCCATTGGTTGCCCCAGCCAAAAGGTTCATCATCTAGAAGCCTTCAGGTAATGAATCTCTCACCACTTAACCAGGGTGGTCCTCCATCATCAAGCAGTGTATAGTCAGGATAGTAAAAGTTAGGTATTGATACACAATAATTATATACTTGAACAAAGCCTGGTCATAATGACAAACTCACTATGGTACTAATAATAGGATATAAACATCCTCATCTACAATCTCACTCACATCTTTAGGACTATTATATCTTTATCCTGTGGTCTTTTATAACCAAATTTGGGTCACCTAGGATACTTTGTTCCCTTGACTACACATCTAAAACCGGACCAGCTCTGGAAAGTATATTGAGGCAGCAGCCCCAGGCAATGCCCTATCCTTGTGAACTAAGGCACTCTTCACCTCAGAGCCACCCACTCCTGTCTTTTACCTTTCCTCTCATTTGTTAATTGTAGTTCCCATTCCAGCAGCAGAAGGCCAGGGTGGGCCAGCAGGATGGCGTTGCACTGAAATCACTCCCAATAAAAATGTGCCTGCAATGCTCCAACGGCTTTCACGCCACAGTAATGCACCCATAAAATCAAGGAACATATGTAGAGGCAGCTGCTGGCGCCCAGGATGGAATGCTTAAAATATGGGGCTGTTGAAAAACTCTGATAGATTTTACTGCCAGCCAACTATATTTTTTATAGTCGGCTATATGAACCCACACAAAAAATGATGCTTTCCTTTAGTGTGTTTATTCATGGCATCATTTACAACAAAGTAATTCGAGTGTACAACAAACCAAGAGGTTGGGGCTCACTACTGGTTACTCACCAATGGTTTCATGCAAGTCTGGAGAAAAGGCATGGATCTTAATGACTACTCTGTGGTGGGTAGGATAGGAAACTCTTAGTATCTGGGAAGGAAAGAAGTATCATCCCCATAGCCGAGTTACACTCTGCCTATCCCTTATGATGCTTCTGGGGTTCTCACAATAGTCTGTTTGCCCTCTCCTATCTTGGAATGGAGTTTGGAACCATTTAGGTCTATGAAAGCAAGGGTAACAGTCATAGCATTGAAGGTACCATTTCATAGTAGATAGAGAGCTGGCTTCAGAATCAGGAAGACCTGGAGAGAAGCCCTGCTTCTGGTACATACTGTGTAACCCTAGGCAAGTCATTTATACTCTCAGTGCTACCATCCCCCCTATAAGACTGTAAATGGTGGAGCAGGTACTAGTTTCCTCATTGGAAATTCCCTATATTGAAAAATCGCAGGTCCATAAAGAAAAAAAAGACATTAATTTCAGCATGATACAGTGGGTAGAGTATCCAAAATTTGAGGTAGAAAGACCTAGACTTCTGTCTGGGCTCTGATACATACTGGGCATGAAACCTTGAATGAGTTACTTAACCTCTGCCCCTGAATAAACTCTCTAAGACCAAGTTACAGATAAGTTGTCCATCTGTATATCATGAGGGTGTTTCCATGCTCAGAGTTTTCTCTATTAATGAAATGACAGATGTTTGTATAATTCCCTTTCATATAGCACCACTGAAAAAATCATGGGCTAAAATCTTCCTCTGGTAACATATCACAGCAGGGAAGTGACCCTGGATTCTGCAGGCTATTGAAATTGAACACAATCTTTAGCAGGCTCTGCCCCATTGGAAAGGCTTGACTTATGGCCCTGGTAATGGACTATCTGTGCTGTGTGATCTGAAGAACAGGCTAGGTAAATTCAAAGAGGCACATCCCCAACTTAGCCATAGGGTGATAAATGCCTTGGTTACAACTACTTTCACAGACTGCAAATTATGCAAAGATGGATTGCAATCTGTACCAGTGGAAGGAGGTTACCATGTTGACAGTCATGGACTCTTGAAGCATCAAACTACTGAGATATGAAAAAGATGAAGGTAGACGACAATGCTTTTCACACTTTTCTAGTACTGATGGATCCACAGAGCCTGCTAGCTTTCCTTCTCAAACCAACTTTCCACCAAACTAGTCTTGAAAATCTAGTCAAAGATTTCTTAATCACTCACTAAGCATGCACCAATGGTTCTAGGGTTGAAGAGGATGCAAGATTTACTTGCATCCCCCAAATCTCTCTGAACTTGTTTCCTCATGTGTAAAATAGGACAATTCTATAGATCATATCTCAGACTGGGTCATGTAACATAGATGTTTTGCCAAGGTGGAATAGTTGGGGGAAGACTCACACTAAGGCAAAGCAGGAATTCTACTGTATTTTTCCTGTAGGTCGATATAAGCTGTGGTATGGAATCCCCTACAAGAGCAAACAGGCCCATTCAAAGGTTCAAAGCCTATCCCAGGTGACTAATTTTGGAGGCCAAATGACAGGTTAAGGAGCTCCCAGGAGATTCCAATTCACAAACCAAGATCATTGTCTTAAAGTGAATGTACAGCTTGGGGAGGGCGAGGTAGTGTAGCTAGTTGATACAGTGTAGAACACTGGGCTTGCAATCAGGAAGATTTATCTTCATGGGTTCAAATCTGGTCTCAAACACTTACAAGCTGTGTGACCCTGGGAGAGTCACTTAACCTTGTTTAACTCAGTTTCCTCATCTGTAAAATGAGCTGGAGAAGAAAATGACAAACCATTCCAGTATTTTTCCAAGAAAACCCCAAATGGGGTCACAAAAAGGCAGACATGACTAAAATGATTAAACAACAAGACCGCTCATCTTTCTTCTCCCCCTCTTACTTGTCTTCCATCTCTTCATTCTTTTCCTCCTCCTGTTTTCCTCTTCTTTTTTGTCTCTTCCTCTTTTCTCCTCCTCCTTTTCCTTTTCTTTCTCCTCTTCCTTTTTCTTCTCCTCCTCCTCTTTCCAGATGCTGCAAAAGACAATTATATAGATTGAATCAATGACCTCTGTTTTAATGGTCATCCACACCCTCCCACACAGCTTGACAATAAACCAGAATATTTCACTTTAGCTAAAGCACGGCTCCCCTAATCTTTGAATGCAGTTTGCTATGGTAGAAAGAGCATTGGATTTTATAGTAAGGAGCCTGACTCTGCCATTTAGGTCATACGATCTAGAGTGGAAAAGGATCTTGGGGAACACTTAGCTCAATGACCTTGTCCTACACATGAGGAAAGAGATTCAGAGAGATTTGGTGGCTCATGGATGATTCCACAAGCATGTATTCGTGTAGTACCTGGGATTTGAACCTAGGCTTAGCTTTTGATTCAAAACACTTTTGACCACTCCAGTCCATCTCTCATTGCACCAATCACACGTCAATATTTCAATGTCTGAGCTATGAAGGCAGAAAGGTTTTTGGGACTATAGTGAGCCAGAAATTATTCAAAGCAGGAAGGTTTTGTTTCATTCAAACATTGATACTAATTCATCTCCTGGCAACACTGAACAAATGAAATGGGAACATAGTATTTCCAACCCTTATTTCTATGGCTCAGGTGAAAAGCTATTAATGGAAATCAAAGGCCAGATGGGCTGGCCAAAGTATCCAGCTCGAAGGGTTAGTGTTGCAGAAACCATCTGTGACTTTTTTCACATGCCTCAGTGACAAAGCAGGTGAGCGCCCAGACTCAGAGAGAAAATTACGAAGGAGGGAGCAGGACGCTCACTGATCTCCATCAGCGTGGCATGGCTGAGGAGAAAAATGGACATTGGGGGAAAAATCATTAGCTTTTTTAATTTACTAAGATAGTCAGAAATCTCTTTGTAGTTTAGCAGATACACAGTAAAACAAGAACTCTTCCATGGAATTATTTCCAGATCTGATATGAATTCCCCAAAACCAAATGAATCCTTGAAAGTTTATAAGAAACAGTCAGGAAAAGAGCTTGGAAAGAAAGGGTTCCTTCCCAATATTCTCATCCTGGCATTCAAATGCCACTATAGAATATGGCAGAGGAGTCAGAGACCAAAGGACTTCTTTATGGAAAGATGATAGTACTGATGATGCCATCTTATGTCTATAATTTGCCCTCGACTTTTGAAAGTGTACTTGTGCCAATGCACTGCATGCCAGATAGCAGGAGTGTGAGGGGGTTCTAAGCAAGAAAATCAGGCATTTTCTGTACATTGAAGATGAGGAAATTGGAGCCCAGAGTAGTAGGATTTCTTTAGGATTATGTAGTCAGTGATCAGAGTAGAACTTAAACTCCAGTGTCCTGACTCCATATCCACTTTATGTAAAATTAGTAAAAACCTGAAACTAAAAGAAACCTGTGAGATCATCTAGCCCAATGTTGTTGTTTAGTAATTTCAGTTGTTTCTGACTCTTCATGACCCCTTTTCGGGTTTTCTTGGCAAGATATTGGACTGGTTTGCTATTTCCTTCTCCAGCTCATTTTACTGATGAGGAAACTGAGGCAAATAGGGTTAAGTAACTTTCCCTCGAATTCAGGTCTTCCTGACTCCAGGCTTGGCATTCTATATACTGTGCCACCTAGCTGCTTCTAGTCCAAAATCTTTGTTTTACAGAGAAAGAAAATGAGTAACAGACAAGAGAGGTGATTTAGCCAAGGTCACATAGGTAGTAAGAAATAGCCCCAAAATTAATATTCAGGTTCTATTGCTTGAAATCCATCATACCACACTATGACCCCTTCACTTAAAAGTTAAGTTCAACAATAGCAAAATAATTCCTCTTATTTTGCCACCCTTGAACCAGGTACTGTGAATTTCAAACCAATTATAAAGGGAATCTTATAAAGGATGTCCATGACCTTTAGAAGGTAGGCCATGGGATTCTTGCCCTATGAGTAGCTTTTAGATTAGTGCTCATGAAACTAGAAAATCTCCAGCAGGATCACCAAGAAAAACCTCCTATCAATGAATCAATCTATCATTGAGCATTTATTAAATATCAACTGTATGCCTAGCACTATGCTAGGTACTAAGGACATGATGACAAAAGAGAAGTAGACCTCACCTTCAGGAAGCTTCTCTCCACTAACACAAATGCCACTGCCCTAGTTCAGTTTCTCACCAAGTCTCAGCAGTGGCCTTCTAATTACTCTTTGTACCTTGAGTTTTTCCTCACTCTAATTCATCCACTACATAGGTCTATGGTTCCCTATCAAAATACTTAACATTTCATCTTTCCATCTGTCTTATGACCCCAACCCTCTTCAAACTCACCATGACCTCCTATCCCTCCATTACTCAGTTCTTTCTCAGGTCATCACTCCTACACTGGCTACACTCTCCCCTCTTCCCTTCTTATCCCTTGGTGAACCAGCTTAACCCCATGCTATCATCTATTCCTGTGTATAAAACCCTTTTATCCTATTGCCAATCATGTTCTGCCAAGCTTCAAACCTGGATTATTCTGTCCATCAACTATTTCAGTCCTACTTACATGTTGCTGAATGAAGCTGGGGGAGATCAAAGAACAGTTTTGAATACTCCACTACAAATTCGTGGCACAATTTCAACTAGGCCCTCCTTGCAGCAAGGCAATGCTTTATACCTTCCTAATTGATTCACTATTCCACTCAACACAATGGATTTTCCAAGCCTTTTCATCCCCCTTCAGACTTACTATGGCTCCTCCTCCTCCCTCTACTTTCTCAACTGAGAACCTTGTCTGTTATTTTAATGAAAAATAATAAGGTCATTCATTGAGAACTCACTCTTCTCCTCTCCTCCTTACCTCACACCATTAAAATTACTTCTTCCACTATTTTTCCATCACTCTTGTCTCACAAAAAAGATGGTCCTTCTCCTTGTCCAGGTAAACTCCTCTACATGCAAAAATAATACCACTCTATCCCATCTTCTCCATCATATTGTAACCTCTATCATCCCCCACTCATTAATCTTCAATCTCACCCTAAATGATGGCTGCTTTCCTGCTGCCCACAAACACCCCCATATCTCTGTCATTCTTAAAAATATGCTCACTTTATACCCACTACCTATTGTCCTATATCTCACTCCTCTCTTTCATGGCTAAACTCCTTGGGAAAGTCAACTGCAATTGGTGCCTCTATTTGTTTCCTCTGCCAGCCCTGTTCTCTCTTTTCACCTCTAATTTAGCATCTCCAACTGCCTTTTGAACATATTGAAATGAATGTCCCCAAAACATCTTAAGCTCAATAGGTCCAAAAATGAATTAATTCTCTTTCCTTCAAAAGTCCCCTCCTCCTTACTTTCCTATCACTGTCAAGTCCATGACCATCCATCTAGGCTTGCAACCTAATCAACTTCAGCTTCTCATTCCCTTTCTCTAACCCCCCCACCTGCCTTTATCCAACTGGTTGCCAAGTTCTGTCTTTTAGACCTTTGCAATACCTCTCATATTTTCCACCTTATCTCCTCTGACACCGTCAAAGTGCTAATAGAAGGAAGGTACATTTTCAACATCTTCAACTCTCTTTTTACATATTAGGAGCTGAATCTCAGAAAAATGAAGCAACTGCCTATTGTCATATAATAAGTTAGTGTCAGAGGCCAGTATAAAACCCAGATCCACTTACCCCCAATACAAAGTACTCTTTACTTCAACATACTACCGGTCAATACTTTCTTTAGGACAACTTTTAATTCTATGATTGTTTTCATTGTTTCAAAAGCATCCACACAACACATTGTAAGATGCTTACTGCTTATAACTAAAGGGCAGGGACAATGCTTTTGGTGTGTGCTGGGCAGCAAATCTAGAATGTCAATGCCCATCTAGAATGAAGGTGACCCTGGTCCAGAAGGTATGCTGGTTGTACAGCATCCTTTCAATCTGCCACTTAGCCAGTTCACATCTAATTGTTGTGTTTATATGTTTGATGTCTCAATGGCTCCCTAACAACCAGAAAAAGAAAAATGCTCAATCGATGAGTATTCTTTAAAGCCCTAATGCTATGCTAGGCACTGGGGATGGAAAGGCAAAAAGGAAATTATTCCTGCTCTCAAAGATCTCACAAATATCTGAATTCACAAAGCAGAAGAACTGGAATAATTCAGTTACAAAGGTCTTCCTACAGCACTGGGTTAGCAACTGGACTTAAGATTTACAGGGAACTCTGACTTGAGAAAACTTCCTTTACCAATGAGGTCTGGCATCTTGTCTGCAACCTCTAGTCTTAGCAGGTTGTCTAGATCATTGAGAAATTAAAAGACTTGCCATGGGTTACATAGACAGTATACGTTAAAGGCAGAATGTGAAGACAGGTCTTCCTTCCTTCAAGGCCAAGTATCTAACTACTCCACCACATTGCACCTTTAAAATAGAATTTAATTTACCAAAAAAAAAAAAAGTCCACTGATTTTAGGAGCTTCTGATTGAGTAAATAAGCCCAACTGCAGAAATGATAATGCTAATTGGCCAGGATCTCAGAGACACTAAATTACCTTCCTTCCTTGATATTCCTTGACAAAAAAGAGATTCCCTAAATGTAAACCCTGTCCAAACTGCAAAATAAAATAATGATTTATTGCCAAAGTGACGAACTTTCTAAAAGAGCATTCTGCAAACTCTTGTCACAGAGACTCAAGGAGGAGAAAAAGGCAAAAAGAGCGTCAGTGAATGTACATGGCAGGCTAAAAAGGTTTAGAGAAGCAAAATCCTAACCAATTTCAAGTCAAGAATGTGACATCCCATGCCCAGGTAAGGCTTAGAGCACAAGTTGGCAACCTGTCAGAAATACTGTGCCAAGGATCCAGTCCTTTTCCATCTGCTATGTCGGGGTATGTGGGCAGCATGCTGACTCCTGCCTATCATGAACAGGTGGAACTGAGGCAGGGAAGTACCTCTCAAGTGAGGCTGAAAGTGGCACACGGTGGAGAGGCAGACATGGCAGGAAGTAAGCAGCAACACATGTGAAAATAAAAACAGATGATCTTAGTTGTAAGAAATATTTCCACCCTTATTTCATAGATTAAAAAAAAAAAAACTAAGGCACAGAAACATGAAATTACTTCCTCAAACTCCCAGACCTCAAGAACTTTCAGTGGTTACCTGTTACCTCTAAGGCAGGTCAGTAACTTTTATGGTCCTTTATAACTTTGTCCCTAGTGCACTTTTCCAAACTTATTGTGCATTACTACTTCATGTACCGTATGGTCCAGCCAAATGGGCCTACTTGCTATTCCATGAATGGAGCACTCCATTTCCTTCCTCTATTCCTTTATACAAGCTGTCTTCTATGCTGAGAATGCATTTCTCCTGCACCCAAACCTGTTAGGATCCCTAGTAGCTTTCAAAGCTCAACTCCTGGTGAACTGATCTGAGAAGCCTTTCCTGATTCAATTAGCTATGACTATTCTGTCTCCTCCTTAGATAGATAGATAGATAGATAGATAGATAGATAGATACATAGATACATAGATACATAGATACATAGATACATAGATA
>NW_020954600.1:5483720-5571620 GCF_900497805.2 Vombatus ursinus | reverse complement strand
ATAGATACATAGATACATAGATACATAGATACATAGATACATAGATACATAGATACATAGATACATAGATACATAGATACATAGATATATAGATACATAGATAGATACATAGATAGACACATAGATAGATACATAGATAGATAGATACACACACATTCACATACTTTGTATCTTAACCCACTCAATAAAATGTAAATTACTTGAGGGAAGGTATTGGTTTTCATGTTGTCTTTGTGTCCCCAGCACCCAATCTAATTCCTTGCACATAGTTGGTGCTTAATAAATGTTTGTTGGAGTGGATTAGTTTGTTGGAAATTGGCTCAACCAGTACCACAACACAAAGTTCCTGATTTCCAGGCTAGAAAGGTGTTGTTTCTACTATATCACATTCTCTCATTCTCAGATTACAGACCTCTAATTCATGTTAGTGTCAGTATTATATAATATATACACACATATATATGTACACGTATATAATGTAATATGTATATATGTACATTTATTTAATACCCATTTCTAAACCCAGTCTGTTCTTCCTTGGTTTTCAAAAACAAAAATTACTCTCACACTAGAGGTTTTCATGTATAAGTCCTACTGCAGGACTTGAAAAGCTTATTTTATTGTCTTCTTTTCACTGCATTTCTTGAGCAGGAAGAGATGGGGGCAAGAGAGGGGGAGGAGATGATAAATTTGAGTCACAGAAGAGAAATCTGCATCTGCCATCAACAGCTGTTAAACATCGCACAGAACATGTTCCAGAAAGTTTCTGACCGATCTGGGCTTTCTCCAAGCAACTTTTATCCATGGAACATTGCTATAGATTTGGGATTTTGATATCATTACCAGTACCCAACCTTGAAGTACTTGAAGTGACAACCAGCAGCAATTCCTTAAAGAAATGCATGGACACCAAGAGTTTAGCTCTTTGGCTATGCCCAAACAGACCCAGTTATAGGTAAAGGATATGTGGAGAAATCTTTGTAGCATCTGGATCTTAGGTTTGTACGATGCCAAATATGCAACCATTTACAAATAGCCAGCTGTGTGGTGTAGTGTAGGCCTAACATCCAGAGGAGGGCTGAATTTTTCATTTCTTTTTTTTTTTTTTGAGAGTTTGAGAATTTTGTTGTCATAGTCACAAGCTGCAAACTCACAGTAAATTTCCATTAGCACCATGGAGAGAGCCATAATCCTAAAGTTCCAACTGTTAGGATTTTCCACCCCCTAACCACCTTCACAATGTCCTAGAAATATGTATTTTCTTCCAAAACTCTAGCTCTCTTTCTGTGCAGATAATTGCTGCTGTTGCTGCTGAAATCTCACCCTAACCTTCCCCCAGATGGAAGCCTTTGGGAGCTGTGACTCAGAAATTCAGCAGCATCTAACCTTAGCCACCATAGATAGCCACATGACTATTCTGTCTTCTTGCCTCTAATTAAGACCATTCACTCATTGATTCACCAAAATGTTATTAAGTACTTAATATGTGCAGAGCACTATTCCAGGTACTAGAGAATATACAAAGAAAATAAAGCCACATTTTCTGTCTACGTGGAGCTTATATTCTAGCGAAAGGTGGGGAGGAGATTCAAAATATACAGAAGCCTGCAGAAAATATATAATAACCAAACATAAGTCAACTGAACCACTTCTAAAGACATCCTCTCCCCTACTGATGCTCACACAGAAATATTTCAGAAGTAGACACTACACTTAAAAGTATGTTCCAGCAAATCTAGAACTCAACATATGTATGAAAAGACCATGTGGCACAATGGATAGGGTATACTAGAGTACTGTACTTGGGGACAAGAAGATTTGAGTTCAGATTTTGCCTCTGAAACTTATTTGTCATGTTACCATGAACAAGTTATTGGACTTCTCATAGTCACAGGCAATTCTCTAAGAATTATCTACCACAAGTAGTGATTTATATTAATAGAAATTGTTCTCAAATGGATTAAATCACAAATGCTTGCCATATTCACCACTGACAAATGAAAAGGTCAAGAAGTTCAGGTCTGAATAAGAAGTTAGCAACTTATGCTCCATTTCAACTGATGAAATATTAATAGAATGATAAGATCTCTCACTGGAAGGGACCTTAGGAATCATCGAGTTTAATCCCTGTCACTTTATACATTAGAAAACTTACATTAAGAGGTTAACTGATTTCCTTGAAGTCACATAGCTAATATACAGCAGAGCCACAGGCTGTCCAGGCTGTCTGAATCCAAATCTCTTGCTCATTCCATGAAATCATGGTGGTCATCAGCCAGGATATTCTATTTGGCTTCTTCTGCTCTCTCCCAACCCGTCCAAAATTTGTGAGAGTTGGAGACACCACTTCATGGGACCCTTGGTGACCTCCTATTGCTGTACTCATATTGAACATGTCTATCTAACTCTGAGGCCTTTTCTCTATCTGCAAAGCCACACAACACCCAATAGAGTACTATTCAAGGGTTAGTTCATGGGATCATAGATTTAGATGTTGAAAGAATTTGAGAGGTTATGTAGTCCAACTTATTCAATTTAGAGAAGACAAAACTAAGGACCAGAGAAGTGAAGGGACTAAGATCACTCAAATAATAAATGGCAGAACTGAGATTTGAACCCAAATCCAGTGTTATTTCCTCTGTACCAGCTTTAATAATATGAGCATGATGAAGATTATAATAAGGTTGTCAGTAAGCATGAATCAGGAATCTCATTCCTCAGTGAAGTTCCTTATTTCTTGCCCTTCCCTCATCTAGGCATTCCACCATAGTTTTCCCCTCCCATTCCCCCATGGTACTGAACCCTTTCTGCCAGGTAGGGCCCTGGCATTGATCAGCTTCCTCTTTGAGACTGATGTGTACTGAGCCTGAGAGGCAGCAAAGTGTCATGTAAATAGTAAACCTTACTGTGTGCTTAGGTCTAAGTACCACTGTGAAAAGTTGCCCATTTGTGAGTTTATGCCTGCCACACATCATTCTTCCTGCAGTTTCCTCTGGCTCCTCAAATCAATTCTATCTAATCATCCCACTTTTATTGTGCTTCTGAAGGAGGAGGGAATCAGCATCTCCCACAGGTGCCCTGTTTGAAATGAAGATTCGACAAAAAAAATGAGAGATGAAAACCAATTATGAGACTCATCCAAATGACCCCTTGTCTACACCAAAAAGGGAGGAAATGAATAATATGCTTTGCCAGTTTGTGTGTGTGTGTGTGTGTATGTGTGTGTGTGTGTATGTGTGTGTTTTCAAAGGTGGGAGGAGAGGGAGGAGAAAACCTAAACTCTGCTAAAAGGGAAAAATACTTTTCTTTCTTTGCTCCTTCATCTTCCTTTGAAATTTCCACCTGCAGTCTCTGATTTATGTTCCTCAGTGACAAGACAATGGAACACCCCCCACACACTCCTCACAAACACACATCTCCTGACCCTTTACATCATTTTGCAGCTTCCATTTCAAGAGCCTGCAGAAGCAAATGATATTTCCCTGTCCAAAAATGAGTATAAATACCACTGTCTCCAGAGATTTCTCATCCATCGTAGAAACAGCTTTCTTTTGATGGCTTGAACACATAGGTAAAGGCTGTAGCTAAATAATTTGCCTTGTCAAATGCCCTTGCTCTAGAAGGAGGGAAGCTGGAATAAGTGCAAAGCTGTTTCATTCTGCAGATAGCTTCCCACCCCCCAGCACACGCACACACGCACACACACACACACACACACACACACACACACACACATACATACTAATTCAATTCTGGCCACTAAATCATGAAAAGCAACAGAATGTTCTTAAATAGGCCACAGACATCATAAAACACATCCTACATGGCCTGATAATAAATGGGATGGAAAGTCTTCCTTTTTTCCATGAAGGAAATTTCAAATACAGCATATATTGCAAATGATCCAAAATATACCTAATTATCTTGTCTTGGTTTTTGAAGACAGAGGGACAAACCTCATAAATAAAGTGGGGAATATGGATTGAGATCTGAAACGAAGTTTTGATATCAATATTAAGTGAGGATGCTTCTCTTGTGAGAGCCACGGCCTAGATTCAAAGAAAATTCCCAAAGTAAGGTAATGTAACTCATTAAGGATTTGATATTAAACACTTATGAAGTTCAAGCACTGCTGTAGGTCCTGGGGATAAAAAGTCAAAGTCGAAACAGTCCTGGCCTTTAAGCAGCTTATGTTCTAATGAAAGGGAAATTAAAAATTCATACATGCATTCACTCATGTGTGCATATATATACATATATGTGTATACACACACACATACGTACACACATATGTGTGTATGCACCCTTACCACAGGTGTGGAAAGGGAATTCAGGGATTCATCAGAGCACTAACAACTGGGATGGGGGTGATAATTGAGAAGTAATAATACCTAAAATGAATCTTGAAGGTAGCTAGGGATATGAAGAGCCATGGTTTAAAAAAAAGATCACATTCCAGGCATGAGAACAGTTTGTGCAAAGGAAGAGAAAGAGGAGATGTGATATAATGGATGGAGAATAGAAAGTAATCTCCTTTGTCCTCAAGAGTGTATGAAGGACAGTAATATAATATCAGTCTGAAATATTGGTCAGAATCCAGAGTGTTAAGGACTATATATGCCAAACATAAGACTTTTTATTTTATCCTAAAAGATAATAGGAGTCACTAAAGCTTCTTGATCTGTGATCTCATTCATGCAGATACCTTTCTCTGCTGGTATAGATTGAAACTTAATCATGCCTTCTCATCCTGCTTGATTCTTGTCTATCTCATTCTAAGTATCCTTTATAGAGGATGTCCCCAATGGTGAAGAAAAACCTGTCAAGAAATAAGAGAGGAAGGGAGGCTGGTAGGGGGAGAGGGAGAGAAGAAAGGAAAAGGGATGGAAGAAGGGACAGAGGGAGAGAAGGAAGGCAGACAAGCAAACTTTGGTTAACAGAGATTCAATTAATATATGATCAAATCTCGTATATTTTTATGTTCATCAAGATCATGACATCCTGAATATTACTGATAGTACTAAATAATTCTCCCTACTCAAAACCTCTGCCCCAAACTCATGTCTTCATTACTTTCATGGGCATCTTTTGTATTTTTCTCAAATTCATACCTTTGTTCCTAAAATTCCCTTTGTCTAAAATGTCATCACGTGTGTCTAACTACTCAAGTCACTCCTCTCCCTCAAGCTCCAACTGAAATGGTGGCACTGTGATCAGATTAATACTGATCACCACAGCTTTGAAATAACCTCTCTGTCCTTAGGAGTTTTAGAGTATTTTGGTTCTACCACTCCTGCAACACAATCACAGATTCATAGAGTTGTAAGGGACCCCAAAGGTCATCATAAGCATCATAAGATCACAAAGCTTGAGCTAGAAGGGTGCAAAAAGGCCATCTTATTAAACCTGCCCTTTATTTTACAGATGAGAGAACTGAGGTATAAAGAAGGTAAATGACTTGTCCAAGGTCCCACAGGTATTACTGTTGGAGACAAAAATTGAACCTAGGTTCTCTGGCTCCAGAACTAGTTCAAGTGATCTAGTCCAACCCACACCTGAACAAGAGTCCCCTCTAAGAAATACCCAACAAGTGATTATACAAGCTTTGTTTAACAGCCCTAGTGAAATGGAAACCACTACCTTCCATATCAGCCCAATCTCTTATTAGATGGCTCTAAATATCAGGATGAATTGTGGTTTTAAGTTTCATTACAGTGATCCTAAATCAGCTGCTCTTCAACTTCTCTCCAGTGCTCCATGGTCTGCCCTCTGGGGCCAAATTGAATATATGTAATACCTTTTTGTATAAGACAACCTTCAAATACTCAACAATAGCCATCATGTTGCCTCTTCTCTTCTACAAGCTAAACACTCCCAGTTGTTTCAGGCAATTTTCATTCCCTGTTGGCTAGATTGTAAACTACCTGGGGGCAAGGACCATATCTTGTACCACATTTTTATCCTTAATCAGTACCTCATATAGTGGCTTACAAATACTTGAGGCTTCACAAATTCCTTACTTAATTCATTTTTAACAAACATTCACTCAATATCTACTACATTAAGATACTGTACTAAAAAATGAGAATGTAAAGAAATATATTATAAGACTTTCCTCTAAAATAACTTGCAACCTTATTGGGGTGGGGAGAATGTATACAAATAATTATAAAAGATGGAGAAATTTTATAAAGGCAAGGGGAGAAGATTGGAACTGGACTTGATTTCATCAATATAAAGAACTCCCACATGATGAAAAGGTTTTTTTTTTCCCTAAATCAGATCTATAGCTTCTCTACATCTTAAAGTCTTAGTAAATTGCCTAGAGTATTAAGAGCTTAAGTGACTGACTCAGGGTCACACAATCAGTATTATAAGAGGCAGGATGTGAACTAAGGTTTCCCTGGCTCTGATATCAGCTCTCAGTCTATCCACCATACCACACTGTCTCTGAAAAGGGAACTCTCCAGACAAAATGTTATGAGAAATTTGGAGAGGAAGAAATCATTTTTATCTAGGTGACCCCAGAAGAATTCAAGAAGAGGTGACACCTAAAATAATCCTTGAAGAAAGATAAGGACTTTAATAGGCAAAGGTAGGAGGTGAGAAGCAGGAGGAAGAGGTAGATTCACCTCCCAGAAGTGATGTAATTCTCTCACCAGAAATCTTTTGGAGAGGTCATATAGACAGAGATCCAGGCTCAGAATCAAGAAGACCTGAGTTCATATCCTCTTTCTGACATCAGCTAGCTGTGGGCCCATGGGCAAATCACTTAACTTCTCCCAACTTCAGTTTTCAAATTAGGGAATGAGGATAGTGCTCCCAAGAGGAGACAATTCACAGGATTGATATGAGACTCCAATAAGATAATGTCTGAAAGGCAGTGCAGTGTATAATAATTAATCAATTACTAACCTTGGAATCTTAAAGAGTCGAATTCAAATCAGTAGATTTTGACTCTTAACCTCTCTGTACCTCATTCTCCTTCTCCTCCTCCTCATTATCATCATAATATCACCTACTTCCCAGAGTGATATCCCATACTTATAAAGCATTTTCCAAACCTTAAGGCTTCATATAAATGTGAGTTAGTATTATTGTGAAAAGTACTTTGCAGACTTTGAATTGCTAGATAAATGTCAGCAACTCATATTGCAGCCCATGCTCTGAGACAATGTCTACACTTACATTGGGTGGCCAGTGATTGAATCAACATGACTGTAAAGATCAGAGCTAATGCAAGAGATCTTGGTTCATCTCTGTGGTGATGCAGATTCAACACTTCAATTCAAGATATTTATTTAGCACCTACTTTGTGCAGAACACTATGGTGATGGCATGAGCCCTTTCTATGAGGAGTTTGTAGTCTAATAAAGAGGATATGACATCTACTCAAATAAGCAGGATGAATGGTCAAATGTGACAAGGACAAAAGGAGAGATTTGAAAATAATTGTCTCGGGAAATTGTAGGGAGACTTCACTTTCAGCCAGGGAACAATCAAGGAAAACTTGAATGGAAGAGGTGGCACCACAACTGGTCCTTGAAGGAACTTCAATTTAGCAAGAATTCACTAAGGACTACCATGTACCAGGAACTGTCCTAGGTGCTGAAAGTATAAAGCCAACTATGAAATAGTTGCTGCCTTCAGAGAGGCTACATTCTTTGGAGATGGGAAAAAGGGAAATAAAACACATATGCAGATAAATAAGAACTAAAAATATACATAGTAAATACAAAACAATTTTTAGCTGAACAGATGAAACTGAACAGGAAAGGTAGGAAAAATATTTATTAAGTGCTTATTATCAGATGATATCACTTTACAAATATCCTATTTGATCTTCACAACTCTTTAAGGTAGGCCTTATTATTATCCCTATTTTACAGTTGAGGAAACTGAAACAGTTAGATGCTATGTGATTTGCCTAAGGTTACACAGTAAACGTCTAAGCATGGATTTGAACTTAGATTTTCCTGACTTCTTCAACAGCACTATCCACTACAGCATCAAACTATCTCTGGGCCACTGAACCTCATGTTAGCTGAACCTTCAAGGTAATTATGAATTTAAAAAGCTGAGGTTTGCAGGAGAACATTGTATACAGTATAGCAACATTGTTCAATGACTAACTTTGACAGAGTTGGCTCTTCTCAGCAATGCTAGGATCTAAGACATCTCCAAAAGACTAATGGTAGAAAATGCTATCCACATCCAGAGAAAGAACCACAGAGTCTGAATGCAGATTGAAGCATAATATTTGCTCTTTTTTTTTCTTCTGCTTTGTTTTGTTTCTTCTTTTTTCATGGTTCCTCCTATGAGTTCTAGTTCTTCTTTACAACATGACTAACGTGAAAATATGTTTAGTAGGAATGTATATGTAGAGGCTATATCAGATTGCATGCCATCTTGGGGAGGGAGGAGGGAAGAGAGGGGGAGAAAATTGAAAACTCAAAAGCTTCTGGAAGTGAATGTTGAAAACTAAAAATAAATAAATTATTTTTTTAAAAAAAGCTGTGGTTTGGAAGGGAGATATTGCAAAAGAGGCTTTTCCAAAAATGTTTAAAAAAAAAGAAAGAAAATGGAAATAGACCTTTTTATAATCTCACCACTATATAAGAAAACCTTCTAATGCATGTGATTGAATGCTGACAAAAAGGGTCAGTTTACTGCTGTTCAAATATTATGAAATTCCTTCAATAAAGGTGTAACCATCCCTTTGTGCCTCGTGTCCCATTACTGGTACCCTGGTTCCATCTCTGGACCTTTGATCAGGATGATCTCCATGTCTAGAATGCACTCTTTCCTTTCCTCCATTCTTAGAATCACTTGTTTCATTCAGCTCAAATACCACCTTCCACATGGAACCTTTCCTGAGCTCAGAGTTATCATTTCCTTCATCTCAAAGTTCTTTTATTTTTGTATTTATTCTATATGTGCTTATTAGTGTACATTCTGTATTGCCCCATAAGCTCCCTGAAGATAGGGACTGTTTTATTTTTGTCTTTGCATTCCCAGAAACTAGCACGGTATCTGGTACATACTGAGCACTTTATAAAATCTAGTAGATTGGTTGACCAATAATCACAGTAATGCTTCACAGATGTAGAAGGGGTGGCTGCTAATGGCCTTGGTACTACACAAATAGGAATCTGGAGGGGTAAGATCCTGGGTGTTCTCCAATAGCTGGGGCAGGCTTAAAGTCTGATCTCCAATAAGATTTGGAGATGCTCTACTTTGGAGCCCCTGGTTTCTTATAGCCATCTTAAGGCCACTTTGACCGAAGCAGGGAGTACTTTAGGAAAAGGAAGATGGCACCATTTTCCGAAGACCCAGAGTCCAAAGGCTGAATAAAGTCAAACAAACAGAATAAATTGAAGCAGTTGGTTGCTCCAAAGGAAAAAGAAATTACTTCATTTTTTCTCCACTCACTAATCCATTTAATAAACATAGTAACCAATGTAGCAATTTGATAGTTGATCTATTAAAGGGAAATACCTAAAGAAGATAAAAGAAGTTCTTAGGGCCTTAAATGAAAATTGGAAGCAGCCAGTCTGATTTAATGTAGAGACTCTGGACCTTGGAAAATCAGAAAATATGACTAGTTAATAAAATGTGCCTAGTTACTGGCCTAGTGGGAAGACGGCATATTTTTAGCTGGCACTGCTCTGCTGTGTATGACTTTGAATGTAATATGAGGGATTTAGGTTCTTTTCTCTCCTGTTAATCAAACAGTTCCACTTGGAACATTTTTCATCATTTTGCCAAACATGGCTGTATGCATAATCTGAGGCCGTGTTCTATTTCCACCTGTCTCTGAATGTTTAATTCACTCCAATTACCTGATGGGTGACTCTTCAACAGGCAAAAGCTCTGCTTACTATGCCAAATCATTTTGTCTTTTAGAAGGGGGTCATATGTCCATGACAGTTACTGTAGAAATTATTTTCATAAAACATTAGAATTGGAAGGACCATAGAATACAGAGCATACAATATCAGAGCAGGAAGGAATCATGTAACATAGAACATGGATTATCAGAAATAGGAGGGACCTTAAAATGTAGAACAGCATGCCCACTAAAAGAGGCCTAAGAATATAAACATAAGATGTCAGAGTTAGAAGCTGAACATATAAAATACCAAAGCTGGAAGAGACCTTAAAACATAGAATGTCAGTGTTGGTAGGGTTCTTAGAATGTAGAACACAGAATGCCAAAGTTAGAAGAGATTTTAGAACATAGACTGTCAGAGTTGAAAGCATAAAAATAGAATGGTAAAGCAGAGTGCCAAAGGGGGAAGGGAGATTAGAGCACAGGACATAGAATGTGAGAACTGGAAGAAATCCTTGAATAGAGAATTGATAATGGCACCATTGAAAAGAAGCTTAGAATATACAACATGTCAGACCTGGAAAGAACCTTCAAACAGAGAATATCATTGTCAGCTTTCTAGTCTCCTAGACTTCCTGGGCTAATCATTCCATCTTGTTCTCTTCCAGCACCCTCTGTGGTCTCCTCCACCTCTACCATTTGCTTCATGCAGGTACCTATCCAGCTACCCACAGCTACCTGATGCCCAGGTGCGGATGCCACACTAAGGCTGAATTATTAAAGATGATAATAACCTACCTGGACTCTTTCCTCAATGATTAATAATCCCGCACTCTGACATATCCTGCCCATCCCAGTGATTTCAAACCCTCAGTTGACATTATTCAAACCCACATCCCCCAATAACTGTGTCCTTAAACCCCTCAAATTAATTCTGTCCAATATCTTACTCCAAAATTAAGCATTGTGTTCTCTGAATGACTGTACTATAGTTTAAATTTTAAAAAAAAATCTTACTTTTATCTTAAACTTTTTTTTACTCCTTCCTTCTTCTCAAATTGGTTCTTTTCTGAAGATATGGCCTACCTGGACACGTTTTCTAGCACTGGATCCACTTTCACTCATACCCTACAATCACTGGTAGAGGTGGGGAGTTGTAATACTCCTTTCATCCCAATTGCCACTTCCAGGTCTCTCTCTACCACTATCAGTCAGTAACCTCTCCTTCTTTGAGATTTATTCAATCCATATCTACCACACAGTCAAGATTATAGTACCTATTATCTACCAACTCCCAGGACATTCCCATTCATTCCTTAATGAGTTCAGCCTGTGACATGTCATCAGCCACAAGTGTTCCAATTCCATGTTCATGAACTCTGAAATTCCCTTATCTGATTGCAATCTGTTGTCTTCCTACCACTCCTTCTATCTTGCATCTCCAAACCCTGTTATTCATCTTCACCACAACTTTAAATCCCTCCAAACCCCTGAAGTGGCCACACTTTCCTCCCTTCCCCATCTTAATTACTTGGTGAACCAGATCAACTCTCCATTGTCCCTCCCCTTTGCCCTTATCCTATTATGGATCTTTTCCTGCCAAACTTCTGCCTTGAATTACTCCCACCATCCACTGCCTTCACTCATACTCACATGTTGCTAAATAAAGTTGGAGAAATCATAAAATCATGCTGAATGGGTCTACTATAAATTTATGTTACATAACCTCAACTGAGCCTTCACTGTGGCAAGACAATTTTTTTACGCCTCCATGAGTTATTCATTATCATTCACAACAACAGCTTTTCTAAAACTTTTCAGTCCTCCTTAAATCTCCCATGGTTTCTCCTCCTCCACCCTTGCATATTTCAAAAAGAAAAAAAAATAGGTTATTCACTGAGAACTGCTTCTAATCCTATCCTTCTCATCTCAAATCATTCAGATGCCTTCCCCCACTATTTTCTCCCTTACTCCTGTTAATATGAAGAAAAATCCTCCCTCCTTACCAAGGCAAACCTTTCTTCATGCACAAGTGATTCCATCTCATCCCATGTTCTCCAACAAATTTCTCCCTCTATCATCTCTTCCAAGTTATCAATGATCTCTTGGTTGCCTAATACAATGACCTTTTGCTCAATTCTTATCCTTCATGACCTTTCTGCAGCCTTTGACATTGTCAATCACCCTCTTCTTGATACTCTCTTCACTCTAGGTTTATGCATCCTCCTAATTGTCCTTTTACCACTCCTTGTCAGTATCCTTTGCTGGATCTTCATCAAGGTCATACTCTCTAACTCTGGGTTATCTCCTAAAGCTCTGCCCTGGACCTCCTCTCCCTCTTTTACTCTTTCGCTTGGTGATCTCATCAGTTCCCGTGCATACAATTATCATCTTTATGCTAATGATTCTCAGATCTACTTATCCAGGCTTAATCTCCAATCTCATATCTCCAACTGCATATTTTTAATCTTGAGTTGGATGCTAGGTAGATATCTGAAATTCAACAGGCCCAAAACTGAACTCACTCTTCCTAACTTCCCTATCATTTCAAGGGCATTGCTGTGCTCCCAGTAATCAAGGCTCACGATCCATATGTCATCCTCAATCCTTCACTCTCTTTCCCCCTCCCACATCCAATCAGTTGCCAAGTCCTATGAATTCAACCTTCACATCTCTCATATTTTCACCCTTCTTTCCTCTAATACTGCTAACCTCCTTGTGCAGGCTCTCATCATCTCATACCTGCACTACTGCAATAGAAAAATGGTACTACTGGTTTATGTTTCTCCCCACTCCATTACATCCCCTACTCAGCTGTCAAACTGATCTTCCTAAAGCACAGATCTGATCATCTCACCACCACCTCCAATCAATAAACTCTAATGACTCCCTGTAATATCTAGGATCAAATATACAACCCTCTATTTGGCATTTAAAGACTTTCATAACCTGATCTCTCCTTAACTTTCTTATCATCTTATACCTTACTCCTTACATACTCTGGATTCCAGTGGCACCAGCCTCCCTACTAGTCCTCAAACAAGAAACTCCTAACTTTATGCACTTTTACTGGAAGTCCCTCATATATGGAATTTCCTCCCTACTCAGTCCACTGGATTCATTCATCATTTTCAAATCCTAGAAAAATCCCATCCCTTTACCAGAAGTTTTTTTCCAAACCCCATTAATAATAGAGCCTCTATCCTAAGATCTCTAATTTGTCATCACAAATATATATATATATGTATATGTATGTATGTATATATATGTGTGTGTGTGTATGTATATATATGCATGCATATTTATACATACATACATAAATATATGGGGGTGAAAATGTATACATAACTGAGTACAAACCAGATATAAGTATATCTACACATATGTGTGTATGTGTGTATACTAATGACATGGGGATTCCAGAGGCACGCTGGATGGTATGGGAAAGATTGGAATGGAACCTGGATAGGTTAGAGTTGAGGAAGACAATGAGGAGAGAATAGAAAGAAGGGACTACAGATTTTAAATGTGTGTGTACATATGTATGTATATACATACATGTATATATACATGTGTTGTTTATATTATGATACATCAATATACATATATTGTGTATGTGTACAGCATGTGCATGTGTGTGTGCTATATATGTATACATATATGTAGTTTGTACACAATTGTTCATGTATTTTCTCCTCCATTAGACTGTGAGCTCCTAAAGAGCAGGCACTATTTTTTTGCCTTTGTTTGTATCTTTAATGCTTAACCCAGTGACTGGAATACAGGAGGTGCTTAATAAGTGCTTTTAAAAAATTGACCTATCTTGAACTAATAAAAATAAATAATAAACTAATAAAAATAAAATAATAGAATATATACTGTTAGAACTGAAAAGGATATTAGAACAGAGAACAGAGAATGTCAGACCAAAAAGGGATCTTAGAATTGAAAACAGACTATTACAGCTAAAAGACATGTGAGGACAAAGAACACAAGTGGTTTAAAAGGACCACAGAAGTCATCTAATTCAATGCACTCATTTTACCAGTGAATAATCTGAGTCCTAGAAAGAGGAAGTGATTAACACAAGGTCCCACAAAGGTTCAGGGTGAAATTGGGCCCAGAACCCAGATTGCCTGATCCGGATTCTGGAGATATTTCTGTTGTACTGTGTGTTTTTTTCAGTGCCTGGTGGGTCTTACTGTTCCTCAGACATAGCTCTTCAGTTTTTGTCTATTTATCTTTGCACTGGCTCACCCATGCCCATTCTGGAATGGATTCCTTCTTCTCCTTTGTTTTTCAGAATACCAAATAACTGCAAGGCTTGAACAAGTGATACATTCTACACCAAACATTTTCTTAATCCATGTAACCTCTAGTATCCCTCTCACGCAAATTACCTGTGTCTCTTAACTGTTATGTATATATATGCATGCATGCATTATATATGTATATGCATGCAATATGTGTATTATATCTTATAAAATATTATATCTGATAATATATATCTTATAATTATAATATAATAATACTATATCTTATAAATACTGCATCTGTATTTATACATGCCCACAAGTCATGTCTACTAAGTGAATACAAACTCCTTGAGGGCAGAGACTGTTTCATCCTTATCTTTATATTCCCAGCACTTGGCACAGTACATGGCATGGAAGAAACATCTAATAATAATAATAATAATAATAATAGTAAGTTCTTGTTGTTTGGTTAATTACTTCATACCAACCTGATTATTGGTATCTACTGATACCAACATCATCACTAGACCCTGGGTGAGGATCTTATTCCTTTTAGCATCTCAAATTCATAGCATTCAAATGCCTGTAACTAACCTAGAATTAGAGGCTCATTTCTGACACCTTGAAACAGCACTAAAAGTGAAAATTGAATTCACTTGGGTAAACATTATTCCTCTTCATAGGAAATGCAAGAGCGGCTGCATCATGAAGTTTGAGGCCAAATTGAGACCCAGGCCTGATCACCAGCAACCTCTAGAATATTACTTGGATACTGTGAGTTTTATTATTCATTTGTCATACAGTATTACCCATATGGCTTCCCCTATGTCTCTCCATATCCCTATATTAATCAGGCACTAGCCATTTAAGAGAAAACTATCCCCAGTATATCCTTCTCTTCCCTTATCACCAAACTCCTCAACCCTAACCCACCCATGTTCCACTCCAACCATGCTTATTCTAACCAATGTACCTCTAGATTGCCATTCCATTTCTTCCCATTCTATATTATCTTCACCCTAGAACTCTTCCCTCACACTTTTTCCATGTATTAGCCCTCACTGCATCTCCAGATAGTACCTTCTGCTTAAGCCATATCTTCTGTCATTCTCTCCCCTTCCCTGCACTCCATCACCTCCAGCACACTGGTCATAGAGCAGAAATTGGAATTTTTTTTGGTCTCCACTACCATTTCCAAACTCTCTATTTGCCTCCTTCACTCAGCAGCATCTCCTTTGAAGTTCACTGAATCAAAATCATCCACCAATTCAAATCATGGTGTCTGTAGTATACCAATTGCCAAGTCATTCATCTTTCCCAAGGTGTTCAGCACTTTGTTCACCATCTTCTTCTCTTCCCCATTAGCCATATGTGTCTTCCCTCAGCATCCTTTCCTCAGGATCCATAAATCTCATGGCCTACTCCTTCATTCCACTCAATTCCACGGATTGTCACCCAGTAGATATCACAATTGCCCATAGGTGTTTCCTTCCTTACTTAGACACTATGATACTTTCCTCATATAACCTCCTATCATTCCATTTTTCCTGTCTCAAACTTCCTAAGCTGATTTTCTTACCTCATCAAGATCTCCAATCCCTTTATCCCTCAGGATTTTCTGAAGACATCACCCCTGCTCTAACTTCCTTTTTTTTTCTTTCTCCCATCTCAACTCAGCAGTTAGTCATTTCAACTCCACACTGTCCTCTGCTCTCAAACACTTCATCTCCTTGTCCTATCACCACTTCTCTCTTCTCAAACTTTAGCCCTATGTTGCTCATACCATCTGCCTCCTCTACGGTTATTCATGCCATTGAATGATACTGGATAAAGTCTGACAATTGGTCTGACTACGTTACAAATCCATATTATTCAACATCAATTGATCCCTCACTATAGCAAAGTAGTCCTTTGATTCCTCCTTTATTGATGCCATATCTTACTCCACACAGAAGTGACCCTAAACCTCCTCTTCCCTCTTCAAACCTCTCATACAACTTTTGCCCCCATATCTCTCAAGCTGTCATCCTATATATCTCTTCCCTCCCTCAGCAAAACTTCTAAAAAAGGCCTACACAACATATGACCCACAGCTGCTTGCGACCCACCAAAGGATTTTGGGCAGCCAGTGGAAAAATGTAGGGTTGGCACTGAGCACGTTCCTGTTTGTCATGTGACTGGCTGCAACCAACCATTGTCAGTCTATCTCTAGTCTAACCTATCTGCACCTGAAGAAGTTTACAACTTGTCCGGATCTGTCCTAAAAAAAAAATAATAATTTAAAAAAAAAGCTGCTCACACTTGCTTCCTCTGATTCCTCTTTCACTCAGTCTTCAACCAATGGCAAAATGGCTTCTGATCTCATCACTCAGCTGAAATTGCTCTGCCCAAAATTACCAGTGATTTCTTAATGGCCAAATCTAGTGGTCTTTTCTCAGTCCTCTTCTTCTTCAGGCTACCAGCTGCATTCGACAGTACTGACCAGCCTCTCTCCTTATGTCCTCTAGCCATAAGCTCCTAATTCTCCTTCTCCCTGTCAGTTGTCTCTTCAATTTTTTTTCTTCTGGTTTATCATCCATATCACACAACCCTAATTGTGGATGATTCCCTAAGATTATGTCCTAGACTTCTCTTCTCCCTCTATACTCTCTTTATTGGTACATATGCAATATGAGTATATACATATATGTGTGTGAGTATACATGCATACACACATACACATGTACACATATATACACAGACTTAAGTGTGTATATACAGTCAGGGTATATATGAATTTATACATATATGGTGTGCATATTATATATAGAGAGAGAGAGAGAGTATGTAAATGATAAACATGTCTTGGCATATACACATACTATATAGATACATAAATACATATACACATGCATATATACCTATATATGTATATTTATGCATATCTATACATACATGCAAGTATGTATGTAATATATATTTTGGATGATTTTTCATATAGAGAAATATATGTGTATATGTGTATATGTGTGTATGTATGTATGATGTATATATGCCAAACTTCCCCATTTCTATTGAAGGCAACATTATGATTCCAGTCTCCCGGGATTTCAACCTTGATGTTATCCTGAATTCTCACTCTCCTCTATTCTACATATATAATTATTTGGAAAATGTTACCAATTTTACCTTTATTATATCTCTCACACATGAACTGTTCTTCCCACTCACACAACTGCCACTTTAGTTCAGAACCACAATCATCCAATACAGTTTCTAACAGATAGTAGACCCTAATAAACATTTACTGACTGACTGACATAGATGATTGCAATAGCCTCTTAATTGATCTTCCTACCCCAAATCTTTTCCTACTCCAACCCATCTTTCACACTGTTACCAAGACAGTTTTCCTTAAGCCAGATCTAACCATATGATTTCCTTAATTAATTCTAGTGGTTTCTTATTATCCATAGCATATAATATCTATGTCTCTGTTTAGCTTTTATAATTGTAAACATCCTGGCCCTAACTCACCTTTCTAGACTATTAAATATTCCTTTCCACCTACCACTTGTAATCCAGCCAAACCAATCTTCACTCTGTTCCTCTCACATAACACTCCACTTCTTACCTCCACACTTTTGCACTTACCTCAACCTCATAGAATCTCTCTTTTCCTTTAAGATCTAACTCAAGAAACCTCTTCTTCTTGGAATCCTTCCTGATTCCCCACCCCCCAGTTGTTGGTGCCCTACCTCACACATTACCTTGTATTTAACTACTTTAAATTTGCATTTATTAATTTTACATTTATAATGTATATACATAGTGGGCAGTTAGGTGGAACAGTGGAAAGAGAAGTAGGACTGGAGTTAGGAAGATCTGATTTCAAATTCAACCTCAGACATGTATTAGCTGTGTGACCCTGGGTAAGTCACTTAACTGTTTTGCTCCAATTCCCTCATGTGTGAAATGAGCTGGAGAAGGAAATGGAAAGCTGCTCTAGTATCTTTGCCAAGAAAACCCCAAAAAGGGTGACAAAGAGTCAGATACAACTGAAAAATGACTGAACAACAACATATACATAGTAATGTCTTAATAAACACATGTTGGTTCATGATTGGATAGATGAATTGACTTCTTTATAGAACTATTGGGTCTCACAATTCAGCTAGCTATTTCACTTGATGACGTCTAAAATTCATCACAGCTCTAAAATTCTAGGATTCTAACATCAAGCATTTTATCTGACTAGAGGGCATAGTCATGGGCTCCAGGGCCTCCATTAAAGGAAGAGTCCTGGAACAGTCTTCTCCCCATTTCCAATCAGCTACACTGCCTTTGGACTTCTTTACTCATCTCCCTCATGCTCTTCTTCCCCTAGGAAACTCGTCTTATCAGGCAAGACTGAGCCAGCCAAAGGACCCAAATTTCATCAGTACCCTCTGCCCATATGATTGGATCCTTTGGCTGGAGGGCAGTCATGGTCTCCATGGCTTCTATTTAGGGAGAGGACCCAGAGTAGTTTTCTCCTGATTACCAACCAGCTACACTGTTTTTAGACATCTTTACACTTCTCTATCATGTCCCTGTATCAGATGTCTTCTCCCTTTCCATCCTCCTCTTCCTCCTTTCTCCCTACTTTCCAACTTCTTTTTTTATGTGCTGTTTTTCTTTGTTAGATTGATTGTAAGGTCTTGGAAAGCAGGGACTGTCTTTCTTTATATTTGTATTTGTATCCCCAGTGCTTATCACAGTGCCTAGTACATAGTAGGCACTTAATAAATGTTGACTATCTACTAATCAATCAACTAACAGGTTTTTATTAAGTACCTACTCTATATGTTCTGATTGGAATGTTACAAAACTAAAATTGTGTGTGTGTATATACACATACACATACACACATACATGTATACTAATATTAATTTCATATATTATGCATATGTTTGTGTATATTAATTTCATATCATGTATATGTGCATATATGTATGCATATGAGGTAACAATGGACATTCCTATTACCCCCAGCTGCTAATGCGTCATGAAAAAATATATGCCATATGTCTATACATATTTCATTATATATATGCATACATACATATATACATAGATATGTGTATATAAATTTAGGGAGACATGTCCATAGTTGCCTCATTTCCAAAGGAAGAAAGAGAATGAGCAGCCACTTGCTATTTAAAGTTTCATCTCAGTTTCTAAAATGAAAGGGTAGGATTGTGTCCTGGGAAGTTGGAGTGTGAGCCTCTATTTATGGCATGGGCCCTGTCCCATGTGCCATATGGGAGTTGGAGTTCACACAAGTGTTTTCTTCCCCTCTGGTTTTTGTTGCTTGTAAGTATCTACATCATTGTATTTCATGTTCCTGATTGAAAAAAAGATTTTCCTAATGAATCACTGAAAAAAAAAAAGGTGAACCTAAGCCCCAAGTTCAATGTCTTCTTTAACTGAAGGACTTCTCAATTCAGAGCCAAGGAAAACTCTTGAGTCAAAGGAATCACATACAGAGCGTAATACTGACTTTTCTGCGTTTATAGGGCCTGTGCCCCTGTTTAGTCCTACAGAGTTGAACTGATATAGTCTCCCAATTAGGGGCTGAACCCAACATGATGTTTGGTAGTCATTACAAGCTATCCTGTTTCTAAGGTATTTAGAGAGACTTCAGGATAGAATCTCATTAACCCTGACATTTCAGATATGGTAGCTCTGCATTGTTAAGAACCCTATTATGGGACACTGTTAGAATCTCCCTGACCTTTTGACTCTACTTGCCCATCATTCTTAGCCCCAAACGCCTACCTGACCTTCCTCCTATATTCCTAGTACCTAATTAAGAATCTTGTGATACAGTGGAAAGAACAATGGACTTTGAGTCATTATACCTGGGTGCAAATCCTGCCTCTGTCTCTTAGAACTGGCATTCAATTAACCTCTCTGGACCATGGATTAGATGATGATGATGATTATGATGGTGATAGTGTTTATATATAGCACTTTAAGTTTTGCAAAGCACTTTACAAATATCTCATTTTATCATCATAACAACTCTGGGGCACACAGAGCTATTATTATCCCCATTTTACAGGTGAGGATATGAAGGCAGACAAAGGTCTAATGAGTGTCTGAGGCAAGATTTGAACTCATCTTCCTGATTCCAGCTTCAGCACTATCCACTATACCATCTAGCTACCTCCAACATCCCTTCCATCTCTATTCTGTGATCCTATGATACTCCTATCTGAGCCCTTCATCCACTCCCAGGTTTGATAGACCTTTAGCTCATTTGTAGGGTTTCACAAATATTCTTGGTCATTAGTGCAATATAGAATGTAAACTACTGGATGACAAGAGCTAGTGCCTCGTAAAAAAAAAAAAAGCAGACCCTTAAATGTTTGTTGAATGAATAAATGAATGACCAGATGGCCAAGTGACATTCCCAACCTACTGTAGTTTATTTCAGAACCAGAAGTTAAGAAAGGTCAGTGCTGAAAGTAAGAGACTACAGAATCTGATTTAAATTTCATTTAAATATTCTCTTGTGGATGTCAACAAACCATAGCAATCATTTTCATTGTTTTATTCTAAGAAAATCTATTAAAAAGAGAACACAAGGCCTTAGCAAAATTCATTAAATCCATTTCCCCCTCATTTTACAGAGTTTCAAAATTATAAGCACTTCATTAGGCATTTAAAACAAACCTTACCCCCTTCTCCACCAAAAACAAGTCGTTCATACAATATACCTAGTGAGTCATCATTAGCTTTAGTTTAAAGCCCTCTCATGAAAGGGAACCTTTCCAAGGAAGCCCATTCCTCTTTAGGATAGATCTAATGGTTAGGAAGTTCCTCCTCTCATCAAACCTACATTTCCCATCTTTGTAACTTCCATCAATTTATTTCATTTTCTTCCATCCTAAGAGAATTATGAAGTTGTAACTCATATTTGTGAACTATTTTCCTTGAAAAGTTCCATGCTGAGAGCATAAGGATTTGCTATCCCCATTTTACAGATGAAGAAAATGAGGTAGGTAAATGACATGACTAGTAAATGGCAAAATCAGGTTTCCTCCTGTGAAAGATGTCTGATACTAGGTCACCATAATGCTAGGAGAGGCAATGAGGATCATTTTTTTACAAATGAGGATTTTTTTTAACAGATGAGGACACTGAGGTCCAAGATTTTAGGTGATTCATCCAACGTCATATGACTAGTAACTTCTATATCCCCTGAAATCTAGCTAATTGGTCAAAAGATCATCAATCTTGGGCCAAAAAGGATTTCATAGACCATCTGGTACAATTCTTTCATTTTCCATATGAAGGAAATGAAGCCAGGAAAATGAAGAGAAATACCTAAAATTAAACAGTAAACATCACAAGTAGGATTTGAATTCTAAACCTTTAGTATCAGATGTGAGAAACCAATTAGACATCTTTGTTGGAGATGCTATTCCTCTCTAGTAAATTCTGGACCCTTGCATTTATCACTGAGCATTAATCACTATTGCAAAAGATGGAATCCACATGTACCCAAAGTGACATAAGAGGAGGGATGACAGCTGGACAGAACCTAGCTCCCAGGTCCAGAACAGTTCTCATAGGTTCATTCATTTCCTTCTTCTCTTTGCCAAGACCTCAAGATTACTTTGCCCAAGGTCCAGATACCCCTCTGCTAACTGAACTAGTTTTTAGTGCCCTCACACCCAAAATTCCTCTGTTTTTACACTAGGCTTTCTGGTCATCTACTTGACAGCTATATTGTTTCCTCATAATGGAACATAATCTCTTAAAAGAAAGGTCTTTTTCATTTCTTCCTTTGTATCTCCAGGGTACTGGAAATAGATAAATAGTAAACATTAAAGGCTTAATGAAAGACAGTTTGAATTTAAGATTCATCTCAAACTCCACCTTCTGCAGGAAGCTTATTCTGGTACTCTCCCCAATTCAAGTACTAGAGTCTTACTCTCCAAGGCAGGGATTCTTAACCCTTTTGGAGTTGCGGGCCACTCAACGTTTCAAGGAAGCCTATGGACCCCTTCTCAGAATAATTGTTTTAAATGTGTAAAATAAAATACATAGGATTACAAAAGAAAATATATTGAAATAATTGTCAAAGTATTTTTTAAACTAACAACAATATTGTCTTAAGAATGACTGAGCAAATAAGTAATTTTTAATATGATAAATATGCAAATTAACTCTAAAGGACATGTGAAAAAAAGATGCTATCTACATCCAGAGAAAGAACTGATAAATAGAAGTATGCATAGAAGGATTATACATATATGTATATGTGTGTGTGTGTGTATGTATGTACTTACCTGCTTATGTCTAATGATAGCTATCTCTAGGGCAGGAGTAGGGAGAGAAGAAAAAAAAGAAACTTACATGACAATTTTGTTGTATATTTGAAAGGAACAGCAAATTGTGCACAATAGATTTGCAGTTTTATGTGCAAACATCTTCATGTTGTACTATTTTATGGAAATGCTTGTTTTATTCCATAAATTAAAAATAATTTTTAAAAAGTATTGAACATATAGTTAAAAAACAAAACAACTTCCCAGTCCCCAGACTAAGAACCAAAGGTCATCTTCCAGCTATTCTGTAGACATCTTGTATATAACTACACACACACATGTTCTCTCCAGCATTAGAACACGAGCACCTGGAGAACAGAGGTTACCTTTTTATCTTTCTTTGTATCCCCACCACTTAACACAGTGGGACATAGTAAGTCTTTAACCAATAGTTGCTGTCTTCCTGGAAAAAAAATGAATGAAAGAATGACAAAACTTTGTATAATCTCAGATTTTGTTGTTGTTTAGTCATTTTAGTTGTATCTGACTTTTTGTGACCCCATTTGAGGTTTTCTTGGCAGAGATACTGGAGTGGCTGCCATTTCCTTCTCCAGCTCATTTTACAGGTGAGGAAACTGGGGCAAACAGGATTAAATGACTCTACCTGGGTCACAAAGCAAGTATCTGAGACTGGATTTGAACTCAGGTTTTCCTGATTCCAGCCCCAGTGCTCTACCAAATGTGCCACCTGGCTGCTCCACAACCTCAGATGCTCACAAGATTTTGGAAGAGATTTCAAAGGGTACTGAAGAAAATTAGGTAAGACATCATGATCTAAAATACTTTGTGAAATATAGGCCCAAGAAGGATGGCATACTCACAAAAATAAGGGTTCAAAGGTCAACAATCAAGTCCTACCTTTTTCACTTATTACTTATGTCACCTTGGGCAAATCATTTCTACCATCTAAAGCTCAGTTTCTTCAACTGTAAAATGAGAGGGTTTGACTTGACATTTGAAATCCCTCCCAGCTCAAAGTCTATGATCCTAAGATTTTTTCCCCTGGACTTCCTGTTTTATCCTCCCACTGCCCTTGGGTCTCTCAGGTTCAGACATACCCCTTCCCTTATGAGAGTTTAGAAACATCAAATACAAACCTCTTAGCTTTTAACATTACTGCCTGGTCTGCCTCTTACAGGCAAAGCTTGAATTCCACAAAGCCAGTTACAATAGCCATTCAACAGGAAGGATGATCATTCTCTGTCTCCTGAAGAACAAATATACAGAGAGACCCAGAAAAAGAAATGTCTTGGTTAAAGAATCACCTCAGCCCCTGACTGAGCTCCTTTATCACAAACAAAACCTCCTGTTGAACTAGGAAATAGTCATTTTAATAGGGAAGCCTAGGAACTGGCTGAAAAACAAAACCCACTATCTCCTGTCCAGTTCTCTCTCCAGCACAAACCAGGTACTCACAGAGAATCGGAATGATGTCCATTGAAATACTTGAGTGCAATCAACCAATTAATTAATCAACAAGTATTCATTAATCTCTCACTGTACTATGAGCTGGTCCCTTAAGATTAGAAAAGAATAGCATCGATTCATCCTCATGTCAAGCTATAGATTCAACTGGATTCTATTTCTATCCTGTTGGCTTGCTTCAGGTTTCCTCCCATTCTATAACTTGAATCATACAATCCAAGTACAAGAGCTAAGCTACCAGTAGTCTGAAACCCCTGAGGACCACCACATGTCAGTAGCTACTGTAAATATTCCTCCTCTAATTGATGTCTTGAGTGGCACGAACATAAGCCTGGTTCCACAAGGATTTCACTGGGGTTTCACTGAGTTACTAGTGTCATCTTCCCCCCAAATTAATTTGTATTTAATTGTAAATATTTCATATTTAAACATATTATTTTTGGCCAATGGTAGGTAAGGTTCTTAAGGTCAAGGATGATTTCATTTTGATCTTCACATCCCCAGGGCCTAGCACATACTAGGAACTTAATAAATACTGGTTAAATAAATGATGGTGAAGTAGACAGGGTGCTGGGCCTGGAGTCAGGAAGACTAATCTTCCTAAGTTCGAATTTGGCCTAAGATGTTTACTAGCTGTGAGGCCCTGGGCAACTCAATTAGCTCAGTTTGCCTCAGTTCCTCATCTGTAAAATGACTGGAAAAGTAAATGGCAAACCACTCTAATTTCTTTGCCAAGAAAACTCCAAATGGGATCATGAAGAGTGAGAGATGACAGAAAAATGACTGAACAACAATGTGAATGAATTGATGGTTCCAAATACAAGACTAGTGAGTGATGAGCCTAGGGTCAGGAAGACTCATCTTCCTGAGTTCAAATCTAGCTTCAGACCTTTACTAACTGTGTGACACTGAGCAAGTCACTTAACCCTGTTTGCCTCAGTTTCATCATCTGCCAAATGAGCTGGAGGAGGAAATGACAAATCACTCTGGCATCTTTGCCAAGAAAAACCCAAATAGGGTCACGAAGAGTTAGACATGACTGAAAAAACAGCTGACGAACAACAAAATGAATGAATGAATGACTCCAAATAAAAGATTAGTGATAGTTTGTCTAATTGTCATATGAAGATCAGACTAACCAAATTTGGAAAGACCCAGGTGATCTGTATTGGTAGAGGTAGAAACTACAGTGAAAAAATTACAAACTCTTAAAGTATTGAAGCATTGTGAATATAGTTAAGGGGTATATACTGGTCAATTCAATTAGAAGTGGAAGTATAATTCAGCTTCAGCTGAATAGAATAAAGAACCATCATATACCCTTAAGAAAACCTACCAAATGGCAAATTTCCTTACACTTACCTCCTTTTACATGCACACACAAACATACCTTTGAAACTAATTATTGCAAGATCCCTTGACAGCCATTTCCTTTCCCATGCTATAAATAAGCAGTCAGCTGTAAATAATAATAAAAGGACAGCATGACTTGATTTCACATGTGAAATATAATTTGACATTCTGCTGATGATATAAGAGAAATATGGAGATTAACAGCTCCAGACAAGATGGTCACTCCTACAGAACATTCCCTTATTGCACTCATTATATTTCATAGCTATAGCATTTCCAAGCATCAGGTTCCTCATCTGTAAAACGAGAGGATTTGGCTGGAAGATCTCTAATGCCTTTTCTAGTTCTAACAACCTAAGTCTCTCTGTGTTGTTGTTGTGATGTTCAGTCATTTTTCAGTCAAGTCCAACTTTATGATCTCATTTGGAGTTTTCTTGGCAAAGAGACTGGAATGGTTTGCTATTTCCTCCTCCAGCTCATTTTACAGATGAGGAACTGAAGCAAGCAAGGTTAATTGACTTGCCCAGGGTCATACCACAGCTAGTATGTGTCTGAGGCTGTATTTGAACTCAGGAAAATGAGTCTTCCTGACTCCAGGCCTAGAGCTTTATCCACTATGCCATCTAGCTGCTCTATGATCTATGACTCAGAATATCCCCAGTGATCTCCAGCAGGTAAGAGCAATTAATAGATTTATGAATCATAAAACCGTGTCTTCATCTAAGTCATTAGTAAAAAAAATGTGCAACAGGACAGAGCCAAAGACTTAAGACCTTCCTACAGGTTGACATCAATCTATTACTCTGCATTATTTAGGTGTGACCTTTCAATGAGTTACAAAGCCACCTGACCACACTACATTTTCTCCTATGTTTCTCCAGCTTGTCCGTGATAATGTGGGAGACTTCTCTGTAACACCTTGTGGAAATCATGGGCTTATAGATTTACAACTAACAGTAAACTTGGAAATGATCTAATCCAATCTCTTTATTTTGTAAGTGAGAAAATTGAGGGAAAAAGAAGTTAAGAGTTTAGTTCAAGTAGAAGTAGAAGGCTAGGAATTTAAATCAGATCTTCTGAGTCTACCTACCATTCCTTCCACAGTATAATGTGAGATGGGAAGCTAGTATGGAATGATGGAAAGGGTATAGAATGGAAAGATTTATCTATTTAATGGCCTTGCTCTAAATCTGATTCTCTTCTATACTGCAGGGAATTTGCCTACATTGGGGTTGGGGGAAGGTGGGAAAGAGTACAGTGAATTTAGGTGATTAGGCCAAAAGAAATATCCACAATCATTCGCTTTTTTGGGGGGCGGGGCTAGGTAATGGGGTTAAGTGACTTGACCAGGGTCACACAGCTAGTAAGTGTTATGTGTCTGAGACTGGATTTGAACTCAGGTCCTCCTGAATCCAGGGCCGGTGCTCTATCCACTGCGCCACACAGCTGCCCCAAGTCATGTGCCTTTTAATTGGCAATTCTGATATAACTAAGGTTGAAATGTCACCACCTTGCCATTGTTGTTGTTTGGAGAGGCACTGAAATGAGATTCCATTAAAGGAGGAGATTCCTGGTAAGGAAAGCCCCTCTATCAACGCAGATCTGCAACTCCACCACAACTTAGATTGTTAGAATGTCCAGGGACAATGAAAGATTAAATGACTGGCCCAGGGTGACATAGACAGTGTCTGTCAGAGGTGAGATCTGTACCCAAATCTTCCTGACTTTAAAGCAAACTCCATATCTAACTATCCCACGTTGTCTCCCTGGTTACTTTTGGAAATGCATTCTCCACAACCAAGAGACTTAGCTTTCTATTCAGGAGTAAACCTCCTCTTTAATTATCATCCTCACTCTTAATTAATTAATCTAAACACCTTCTCTTTGCATCCCAATACCCATCTTTTTTTTTTTTTTGCTAGGTTGACAAATATGTGTTTTGGTGCAGGTCTTTTCTTACTCACAGTCGGTTGGTTTCTTGGTTTCTTGTTTGGAGGTGCTAGTGTTGGTGCTATGGTTCGCTTGAGTTTTTCCATTCCATTTGGCTTTTACACATCTACAATCTTTTCATACCTGCCTCTAAGATACAAGTGTATGTATAACTCTAACCTAATCCCTCCCCTTACCACTCTCACTTAAAGTGAATAACTAGGCTTCTAACTCAGATGGGGGTGGTCACATCTGTGTGATGTTATCTTCATTTTGCCTAACACAATTACCTCAATAATTGCCCACTTAATAAATGCATTCATGTAATATTATTAAGTGACCAAGTTTCCAGCCTCTGCCATAAGCCTTCCCTAATAGAGAAGGAATAGTTTCAATAGGTCTATTCAGGTAAGTGATACCAGCAGAGCTCCAGGTGCTCAAACTGCTACCAGTGTTTTAAGTTCCAGAACTACCAAATAGCTCAACAACATGGACAGTGCACAGGTCATTCCCCAAGGGGAAAAGATTGAGACATGTCCTTCTGGTTACTTTCCCCAGGTTAGAGACAGACAAACCCAAAACAAAGACACATGGAAAGGAAAGCACTTAGGAATCTCAGGCTACAAGAGCTCCGCATTTCAATGTAACTGGAGCTTCTACTTTGTTCCTTCTCTCTCTCCTCTGATATTTGTTCCCTCTTTACTTGCAAAATGATGGGACTTGTCTAAGGAAAATACCTGCAACCTATTCTTGGTCCTCAGGACTAAAGTACATTAGCCAACCCTTATCTCCCACTTAAACCTGAGCTGAAGAAAATCTCTCCAACTGCACACTTAATGATTGAGATATTCAAATCATAACAAATGGATATAACAAATACATTTTAATAGGATTTTTTCAAATAGAATAGAAATGTAAAGAAGTATTCCACCTCTATTTTTCCTTCAACCATTTAGAGGAGAAATAAGAAGGTAGTTGTTTGCTAAGCAAAGAGAAAGTGACTTCCCTGGGTAGTGCTCCAGGAAAGCATGGGGAAGACAAGGGCAATGAACTGGATTCCAGTGGTTACATCTATCATTACAGCTGTTAAATCCTCATCAGTTCTCTACTCCAGTCCCTTCTCCCTGAAGGGACTGTCTCTCCCACTTTCATGTCTATTCTCTGATTCCACAAGTTCTTATCTCCACTCATTTTCAATCACAGAGGGAACATCCAGTCTTATGTGTCCACCATCTCTTTGCAGAGGAAGGTTACTTCAAAGGTCAAGAACCTTGGTGAAATCTAGGCAATATGAATGTATATTTTGCTACAGACAAATGCATATTACAGACTCTACCCTAAACCCCTGAAGTGCCCATGACAGTATCTCTAAGAAAGCAGACTACACATAGAGCATAGAATGGTAAAACTGTTAGAGACCTGATGATATAGAATATAGAATGAAAGCCAGGAGACATCTTACAAACCATCCTGCCTAATTCCTTCAGGAAACAAGGGCTTAGGAAAGGGAAATGACCTGCCCAATGCTTGTTGATTGATATTCGAGAAACAGTTTTTCTGAATAATTCATTAGAACACCATCACCTTGATGCCTAATGCAAGCTAGCCTAGAGTGAACAAGAAAATGTTCTGCCTGGTAATCTGAGCAACACTGCACTGTAATCAAATCTGCTAACAATTAACTTTCTAAACAATACATCGTGGGATAAAGTCAGACACTAGTTTTGTCTCCCTTCCTCCCCCGAGCTCCCAGCCTACTGGGTGAAAAGAGCAGGGCAGATAGGCCCCCCAGGGAGGGCTTCAAAAGATAATCAAATTTCAAGGTGTTGTGTCAGCCCAGTTGCTTTTCTCTGCTTCCAGAACAAGTGACAATTCTACCATCCCCTCTCTCTTTCTCAACAGCTCCCTTTGTTTTCTCCCTCTCTGAGACACCCTCTCTCTTTTATTTTATCTTATTTTTATTTTGTGGTTGGTTGTTTTAGAACAAAGTGACAATTATTAAAGAGTTGGAAGGGAAACAAGTTCTAAAATGCACACAGGGAACTGGGGAAACTTATTTAAACTTGAAATTCATTGGAGGGCATGAGTAAAATTTCTGGAAGGATAGAAACAACAAAAACAACAACAACAAAAACCAAGGAGCTCTTTTGTTTACAGAATTGAAGATTTATGGGCCAGGTATGGAGACTGGAAGAGATCTATCGAAGCCTCAAGGAGCTAAAGGTTTTGCTATGCCAGAGGTAGATGAGTCAGAGTGCCCCTGGAATCCAAAGACACTTGACCACCCTTATTTACCAAATGATTGAAGACATCACTCAATCAGCATGTCTGCCTGCCCCCACCTCCCCCCCTTCTCCACACACACATACACACACACACACACAACCTTTACTTGCCTTTCTCTGATCCAATATCATTTTCCAATTCCTTCACTCTCTATCATTACTTCTAAGCCAATTCTTTTTTTTTTTTTGCCAAATATTGTCACAATCCCTCTGCAGCATTTGACACTTCCTTCTCCAAAAATCACAGGACAAATTAGTCAATGTCATCCACCCCCAGTATCAGTTGTCCTCTAGTTGTAAAAGTTACTTGTTGTGACTCTTGCTGATTCCACTTTGGGATAATTTTAACTGAGAAATGAATGAATGAAACATTTACTAAGCAATATGCAAAGCACTGTGGTATGCAAAGCACTGTGGAACACAATCTCTGAGGAGCTGGACATAGGGATAGGGTCAAAATCCAGGATTTCATTGGTAGAGGGAACTCCCAGATAAAGAAAGTCCTTCTACAAATAAATATTAGCTGTGTGACCCTGGGCAAATCACTTACCCTCTCCAATCTATACACAACACTCTAGGACCATAAGTTGCTGAAAATGTGCCATCATGTGTCAGAGACAAGACCTGAACCTAGTTCTTCCTAGCTCTGAAGCAGCTCTCTATCCATATCCCAAGCTAGAAATCCAAAAGTAAGATAATCCTTTCCCTCACAGTTTATATTCAAATTCAAGAAAACAGCTCTTAGAGGCAATTCATAAGAGGGGTGTTTGGTTTTGGGAAGTCATAGGAATTGTGAGGGGAGTACTATAGGGAGGTGATTGGCACACCCTTTCTAATAATAAGGGCAGTACTGCTTTGATTATTGTTTCAGAGGTGGAAATTGGGGTAGGGGAAGAGGATACTTGCATGAGGGAGAGTAGATAGAAAGAAGATGACTAGTTTGAATAGTGAAGCATGACTGGGAGCACCTAGATGAGGTGGTCTATGTACTATACTAGTCTATCAGAATAACACAGGTACCAGGTGAAAAGTTCCAGAAATCTGGTGGTCCAGAAAGTGAATAAGCACAGTTAGTGGCAAGGTACAGTGCTCTGTAGGATAGAGCAACAAACTAGGAACATATCAAGAAGGTGTCCATGGAGGGAACAACCTGGACATCCAGACAGAATTTGTACCTTTGTTACTTCTGACCTCTAGGATAAAGCAGAATGAGTGTAATACATCTTCAACCTGGCTGTCCTTCAAATGCTTAAGGCTAAATTGACTTACCTGGGGCTTGCAAATCCAGGAGTAATGTCTCCTGGGTGGTCTCTGCCCCTCAGCTAACCTCCCTCATAAGGGCATGTTTCATGTGTTGTGGAATCCTTGGAGAGCAGATGGGGGGTCTCGCCCACATTTCTCTTCTCTCTGAACATCTGTGTTTTTGTTTAATTTTGATGTAATTGTCCCAGTCAGATTTTTTCGTAATGATCCACTCCTCTGTAACAAAGCTTGAATAGCCTCGTTTCTCTAACAGTACACTTGATTGTGTTGATTTTCTCAGAACATTAGTAATTTTTCCAGTTTGTCCGAGTGCTTTCCCCCTTTTCTCTCTGTATTTTCTAATTGCCTTATCTTGAGCAGGAGCGATCTAATTGCTCTTATTCATCTGTTCTTTCATAAAGAATTTGTGGTTTGAGAAGGATTTGGGGTGAATAAAGGTAAAGCTCTAACATCAATAATTTAATTCTTTCCCCTCAACACTCATTTCTCTTTTGAAACCCTACAAAGTATCTTGGTCCTTTACTTCAATAAATCAACCCACAAGCATTTATTAACCCCCCCCCCCGCCATGTGCCAGACATTGGGCTTAACACTGAGGACTAGAAGATTGAAATGAAATAGTTCTTGTCCACAAGTTGTTGTTTTTTCACATTCAATTGAGTGAATGTATATATAGAAATACACATTAAATATATACAAAATAACAAAGTAAAAATGTTGAGGAGAGGCATTAGCAGCTGAAGTATCAAAAAGACTTCACAAAGAAGGTGAGGATTCTAAGCAGAGTTTGGAAGAAAATATGGAATTCCAAGAGACCATTGAAAGGAGTGAGTGCATTCTAGGCATGAGAGGTAGCCTGAACTAAATCAAAGAGATGGGAGACAGAGTGCTACGTTTGAGGAACAGCAAGAATGCCAATTTGACTGTCCCGTAAAGTGTACGAAGAGGAATAATATAGAAAAATATAGAATAATCAGGTAAAGATAGGCTGGGGCCAGGTTTTGAAAGGTTTTAAAAACTAAAATGAGGTGCTTAGAGGAATTAATCATGCCTCCATGTATATGAAAAAATAAGCCCTGTGACACTGAATGATTTTAGTGAAATGCTATATTCTTAGATGGTGTATAATGGAGGATTGGTTATTGAGGACTGCTTCCTTTGTACCATGCACAGAATTGCACTTCCTGGTAGGTGATATAGTTCATACATAGTACTCTCTTCATGCTACCGATTCAAAACATGTAACTTTGGGCAGCCAGTTTCTGAGCATGAATAACTTTGTATAACTATTTCATGATGAAAAATCTTCTGCTTGGCTGAAAAGCTCTAAGGTCCGATGACAGACCCAGAACTGAGTTTAGATTAAAAAAAAAAGATTTATACGACTATTGGTCTTTTGCTTCTCTCTTCCATGGTAGCCAATAAGGAAAAAGGTGCCTGGTGGGGAAAAAGGAAAAGAGTCAGTTGCCTTATCTCTCCATACAGTCACCACCATTCATAAATGTAATCCCTGCCCTGAGAGAGCTTGCATTCTAATGAGGATGACAATATGCAAAGAACCCATGTTCAAATAAAATGTACTTCAAGTAGATGGAATGTAATCAAAGAGGGAAGGAAGCAGATGTGGAAGAAGATTGTGAAAGACATCTTGCAGAAGGTAGGATTTCAGCTGTTGGAGGTAGAGGTGAAGAGGAAAAGGATTCCAGGGACAGGGGAACAGCCAGCACAAATGTACAGAGTTGGAGGAAGGAGTGAAATGAAAGGAATGAGTGTTTATTGGACACTTATTATTTGCCAATCACTGCTTTTACAAATATCCCATTTGATCCTCACAACAACCCTGAGGGGTAGATGCTATTATCAACCCCATTTTACAGTTGAAGAAACTGAGACAAACAGAGGTTAAATGACTTTCCTAGGGTCACACAACTAGAAGTATCTGAGGCCAACTTTGAACTCAGATCTTTCTGACTACAAGCTCAGCACTTTGTCTACTGGGCCACCTAACTGCCTGAGAAGAAGCCTTATGTGAGGAACAGCAAAGAGGCCAGTGTCACTGAAATATACAGTGTGTGAAGCAAAGAAGTGTAAACATAAGAAGAATACAAAGCTAGGCAGAAGCCAGGTTGTAAAAGGCTTCAATAGTCCAAGAGAGGATTTTACATTTGTTTCAGGAGGTAATTGGGAGCCACTAGAGTTATTGAGTAGGTCAGATTTACCCTTTAAGGAAAATCACTTTGGCAGCTAAGTGAAAGACAGATTGAAATGGAGAGAGACCTGAGGCAGGAAAACTAACCAGAAGGACATTGCAATAGTCCAGGTGTAACATGATGGGGGCCAGCAATTGGGGTAGGTAGCTGCATAAATAGGAAGATGGAGATATATTCAAGAGATGATGTGAATGAGATAGCAAGAGATTAGATATGTGGAGTGAGTACAGGAGTCAAGGAAAACACTGAGGTTGCAAGTGCAGATGATAGAGGAGGATGACTCTTGACAATATCAGGAAAATTTGAAAGACGGGAAGGTATGGGGAGAAAGGTGATGACTTCTACTTAGGATATGTTAAGTTTTGGATACCTATAGGACATACAGTTCAAGATGTCAAAAAGGCAATTGACATGAAACTGTAGCTCATTAGATTAAGTAGGACAGGATCTATAGATCTGGGAAACACCTGCAAAGGAATAATAATTAAAGCTATAGGAGCTGATGAGATAAGCAAGAGAGATAGTAGTTTCACTTTAGAATGGTGGTTCTTCTTATGTAAATATCTGACATGTAAATCTAATTGAAGCCTTACTACTTCAGGTGAGCAAGGCACCTCCAAGTGTCAAATATTGATTTATTTCACCATATTGTCATGACTTGGCCAAAGTATTTTTATATCTTGCTTACACATGGAATGAATGAAATGAAAACATAGACATGTAAGCCAGTCTTACTGTGATGCTCGGCAATCAAATGCCAATATGTGGTCTTAAAACAAGATTAAAAAGAAGTTGTAAGTAGTACAGAGTTGAAAGATGAATGGGGGTAATGCAATACCAGAACAGGAAGATTCAAAGTTAGAAGAAGGTTAAAGGTGTGATTAGAAGGACATTGTGAATTGTAACTGGAATATTCTAGGGAAAAAATATTGAGCTGAGCAGGTACTTTTCTACTGTCCTGCCTAGAGGCAGCATTCTTTCCCATAGGAACACATTTTCTCATGCATCCTATTCCGGGTGGCAAATATTGGTAATAACAATGATAAGCTGAAAAACCTCAACAGAAGGGTAACAAGAATGTTAAAGGATCTTATGTTCATACTAAATGAGGATCACTTGATGAAACTGAGGAATTTTACCCTGGAGAAAAGTAGACATAGATGTGGCTGGGATTATTGCCTATGAGTATTTGTAAAGTTGTTGCAATGATTTTGCTTATTTTACTTATCTCTCGGATAGAAGAAACAAAAGCAATAGATGGCTGTTGTAGAGAAGCGGGAATAAGGAAGAAGTTGCAATAGGGAGAGATGCAGACTTGATATTTCAGTCAATAGACATTTATAAAGCATCTACTGCATGCTGGGTAGTGCATTAAGCACTGGAGGTACAAAGAAATGCAAATTACAGAGTCTGCCCTCAAGGAGCTCCTTGTCCAATGGCAGAGACAAGCAAGCAAATCTGTACAATCAAGCTGTATATGGGACAAATTTGAAATGATCAGCAACAGGAAGATGCTAGGATTCAGGGAGACCAGGAAAGTTTTCCTGCAGAAGATGGGATTTTATCTGAAAAACTTCCAATAGTTAGAGATGGAATGGGCTGTCTTGGGTGCTAGCAGATTCTTCAAGCCAAGCCTGGCTGATCATTTATTCCAACACTTATAGAAGTTTCTGTTCAGATCTGGACAGGACAAGATGGCCACTAAGACCCCTTCCTAGTTTTCTATTCTAAAAATACATTTTATTCCACTCTCTACACCTGTCATACTGCTGTGCCCCTCTTTCAGTCACATAGCAAGAATAGGAGGATAAGAGATTCTTATCCAGGCATCAAAAGAAACAGAATAGGTTTTCATTGTGCCAGGGAGATGATCAGTGTGACCCTGAAGAATACCCAGGCTTTCAGAAGAGAGACAGACACTCATAAAAAGGGCTCCCCAAATAAAAAAACTCCTTGCTTACAATTCAAAGGAGCATCAGCATGGTCGTGTTCCAACAGGGAAAACAATGTTCTACCTTCTTCTGGCAATCACTCCCTTTACATCTCATGTGACTACTTGTAATACAGAACCAGTATTTCACACATTCATGTCCTTTGCATCCAAGGAATATCAATCATTGCTATTTATAAAACTCTTTAAGGTTTCCAGGAACTTAACATACATTATCTCATCTGATATCACAGTTTTATAAGGGAGCCATGTCAAGTATTATGATCCCAAATTTATACACAGGGCAGCATGTATAGTAGTTAGAGTGCCAAGCCTGTAATCAGAGAGACCGATCTCCCTGAGTTCAAATCTGGCCTAAGACACTTACTAGCTGTGTGACCCTGGGCCAGTCACTTAACAAATCTTCTATGAAACGAGTTGGAGAAAGAAATGACAAAACCACTTCAATATCTTTGCCAAGAAAACCCCAAATGAGGTCACAAAGAGTCAGACATGACTGAAATGACTGAACTACAACAATTTTATAAATGAGGAAAGCAAAGCTCAGAGAAGTTAAGTGTATAACAGTAATAATAATAATAATATAACTAACATTTATATAGCATTTGCCATGCACTAAGTGCGGCACTAAATGCTTTATAAATATTGTCTCATTTGACACTCACAACAACCGTGGGACATAGGTGCTATAACCTAAAAATACCCCCTTTTACATATAAGGAAACTGAGGCAAACAGAAGTTAAATGACTTTGCGAGGGCCACACAGTTAATAAATGTCTGAGGCTGGATTTGTACTCAGGTCTTCCTGACTCCAGGCTCAGAACTCTATCTACTGTATGAACTAACTGCCTACCTGGTACAGCTAGTAAGTACCCAAGGCAGGATTGAAATCCAGGTCCCTGCTGACTCCATATACAACACGTTTTCCACTACATAGCACTATTTTTCTCAATGAGATTGAGGGCCACCTCAACCAGGCATCTTTCATGGAATCCTGTTTTGATCCTACTCCTCCTCCCACATCCACTAAAAGTACTTTATTTCCTCAAATTTTCATAAACTCCTCTGTCTAGATCTCTTCTATGTCACACATACACACAAATTCACACATATGCACATATGTACACATGCACACATATTCTACTTGAGTAGAGTGGATCTGTTTCCCTATTATATTCCCATTAATACGATTTATGTTCTTTGAGGTCAGGGACTTACAAGTATTATCTTTTAATCCCCAGTGCAAGAGAGACAGAATAGTATAATGGAAAGAGTCAGTCTCAGACACAAACATTCATGTTCAAGTCCTTCCTTTTAGTAATATTGTCTGAGTGACTCTTGGGAGGTCACTTACACTTATACTGGTGACCCTACTAGACCAAAATTGCCAATCTGTTGTCCATCAGCGTTGGAAGAAAAAGAGTCCTCATTAGGATTCAAATTTTTCCACTAACAAAATCCCACATCTGTCCAAAAGGAGAAAAAAATCCTTCCACTCATATAACACGTCTTACACGTGATAACTCAATAAACCTTATTAATTAAATGAATGAAAAAATGAATGCCAGACACTCAGTTGGTGCTAGAGATAAAAAGACAAAAACAAAAAGTTCCTGACCTAAAGGAGCTCACGCGATTCTGGAGAGTCATAACATGAACATAAGCTAATAATAACAATAACAGTAATAATGATGATAATGATGATGATGACAATAATAGCATTTACATACCACTTTAAGATTTGCAAAGTGCTTTGCAAATAAGATCTCATTTGATCCTCACAATGACCTTGGGAGGTAGGTGCTATTATAATCCCCATTGTATGGATGAGGACATAGAAGAATAAACTTCATTTAGAGGTTGTGATTTGCCCAAGGTCACACAGCTAGTAAGTGCTTGAGGCAGAATTGGAACTCAGGTCTTTCTGATTCCAACTCTAGCCCTCTATCCTCTTCCTATTACGTGACCTAACAACATAGAAAAAATGTATAGATATACACCTATGCATTTCTATATATACACATATAAATTTCTATTTATAGAGGTATACCTATATGCATACATACATATACCCAATATACATATGTGCACAAAAATAATTTTAAGAGTTACTGAAGGATCAGTGAAGCTTAATTTAGGAGGTGACAGTTAAGCTGTGCTTTTAAGGAAACTAGGGATATGATGGGTTGTAGACAGGGAGAGAGTACTTTCCAGTTACAATTCAGGGACCATTTGTGCAAAGATATGCTAATGAGAGATGATAATAAAATATTTTTGAGGGAAGGCAAGACTTGTTTTTCATTTTGTTTTCATGTCCTGAGCACCTAGAACAGGGCCTTACACATAACAGGTGTTTAATAAATGCTTACTAGATTAGTCCATCTTTTTCCCAATCTACATATTCTTGATATCTTACGTTGTTTTTCCTATACAAGTCTTCACTGGTAGTATGTTATACCTACTTATACCCACTTATGCAACTTTCCATTGCTTTAGAATAACCTACAATTGGCATTAACCTTTAAAGTATCTAAAAATCACACTAATTCATCCTCTAGGAAACAGACTGTACTCAAGCATCATGGGATAGCAGCAATTAAGCTCACCTGCAAAGACTCTGTGCTTGGTGCCTTCTGAAGTGAGAGAAGCAGACATATGCTGTGCACACCAGAAACCCTTTGGAGAAAATGAAGGCTTCATTTTGTCAATCATTTATTTTGAAAACAGCTGTTAGAATTCAGTCCAATGACTGATAAATAGCAGGCGACTCTCCAGTTGTTTGCAAACTAACTCATTGTTGGGATGAAATCTACTGTCTTTTTTTCTCCTTTAGCCCAATCCAGTTCACATGAATAGATAAATTCAGTTAACATTCCCCGCACTTGAATTTTCGCACAAAACTGAGCAATTCAATGGGAAGATCCAGGAGCACTAAAACATTTTACAGTAATAGACAATCTCATCAACTGGTTGTTGTTGAGTCATTTCAATTGTTTCCAACTCTCCATGACCCCATTTGGGGTTTTTGTGGCAAAGACACTAGACTGGTTTGCCATTGACTTCTCCAGCTCATTTTACAGATGAGCAACTAAGGGGCCTCCTGACTCCAGGGCTGGCACTGTATCTGCTGAATCACCTAACTGCCCCATCCATAGTGGAGTGGGTTAGGAAGTAGAATCAGTCAGCCACTCTCACTTGTTCATTTCATCTTCTGACTGCCTCATTAGATTGGAAACTATAAGGACAGGGATTGGGTCTGACCTTCTTTGTAATCCAATGCCTGATGCATAGTAAACCCTTAATAGATGTTGGTTTTTGACTGATTAAGCTATACAAACACTGTATAAACCCTTAATAAATACTCCTTCTTTACTCTGGGAAGTTTTATCAAAGGATATAAAATCCCATCCTTCTGTCGGTAGCTCTGACCTCCCAGCCAGAGACAGTATCCTGGCAAGGCACATCAATGTTAGATCTTTCTCTCCATGTTTTCTGAGATTATAACACTACCAATTGGCTTTTCATTTATAATAAGCATCTTTGGTGTCCCCTTTGTACAGGCTTTTTTCATAATTCTAAAAGGCAGAACATCATAGTAGAGTCATCGTATTAAAGTCTGAACAGACCTGAGTTCAAATTTTGCTTCAAACACGTAGTAGCTGTGTGATCCTTTGCAGGCACAACCTCTCTGGGCCTTAGATTCTAAGGTCCCATCTAATTCTAAATTTTTGATTCCACAACGCTAAACAATTTTGTCTTTATGTATTTCTTAAGGGCTCATTTTTCATTATTTTATACCATAAAAATATAGCATATTAAAAACATAATGGCTTATACCTCCCTATTAATCTCTAATGATCATTTCTTCTACTTTAAGATTTAGAGATCATTTATGACAGTTCCTTCACTTTACAAAGGAAGAAATTGAGAACCAGACAAAAGGGACTCACTAAATGTCATGGGCCAAGAGACTGTACACACAGCCACAATCAGGGACTTTGTATATTTAGCTCCCAAAATATAACACAGCGTAATATTTCAGGGCATATTGCTGAAGCTATCCCAACTATTCCAGATTCAATTTAGCAACAAGAACTAGCATTTCAAAGGGTTTTCCATCCATCGTTTCTGTTCACTCTTTTTCTAGGACCCCCTTACCTGCTGCAGTTAAATAGATAGATGTTACCATAGATGCCTACTCAAGAATGACACAGATGGATATGGGCTCACATCCAGCTGCTGAAGAATTCAGATATGCAATTACAGATTCTCCCAACCCCAAAGCATTGGCTCCAACCCTATTTTTTGTGCTCCTGCTTTGGAGGAAAGAGAAAGCACTATTGGCAGCTCAATTTCCAGGCTTTGACATTGGTGCCGGGATTCATTGGAGGGCTATGTGTCAGGTTTTCAGGATCAGATTTGAGAATAGAGGAATTGGGAGCCTGGGGGAAAGGAGAGGGTGCATAAAAGCAAAGCAGAGTGCAATCTAATGAGGAACTCAAATTTCATCAATCCACATAAATTGCAACCACCATGACATGCCAAGAGTGCCTGTCACCTGTCTTATCTGTCACCCCAACTCAGAAAAGCCATCTTCCTCTTGCCATCTGCCCCCTCAGCAGAGACATTGCCCGTGATTGAAAGGTGATAGAAATGCTACATCCCTCTTTGTGGTTCCAATTTCACAGCTGAGTAAGGGCTAGCCTGAGCACAAAGTGTCCCAAGTAAGGCATGGCAGAAGTGGCAGATGGGGGAAGCTCATTAATCTGGCATTTCCCTCCTTTCTGATACATACCTACTTTCTCTACCCCTCTGGTCAATGACAGGGTTAGAGTCAATGACCTCAACGGCCACAAAAGGGGAATGGATTTTATTACCTCTACTAGTCACTATGTACATAGAGCATTTAGCTTCTCCAAGATGACCAAATTCCAATCAGGCAGAAATGAGGGACTGGTGCCTCTCCATTAATCTCTGATTACATTTCCACTCTATGGTTTATTTAAAGAATATGCTCCTTCCAGGGTCTGCCGCAGCTGGAGGAGACTGGGAGGATAGGACGGGTGAAAGTGACATCTGTCGGTTAGCGGTAATTAAGCTGAGATGTGTGGCCGTTCCCAAGCTTGAAATGGTCCCGTTAAAGTGTTGATGAGCAGTAAAATGTCTGATTAAATTTTAAGCAGGGGGAAATGGACCAGTCTTACCATAGGAGGAAACTAATTGAGTGGAGTATGTGAGCCACTAAATCAGGGTAGCTGGACTACCAAGGAGGTCCTAACACTAGTTTCCTGGGAAAAGCTACAAAGTGTTTACATTATTGGGCCTTGAGAAACAGCTCTGCATGTGGCCATGACCAATTAGCCTCCTACAGAGATCCAATGAATTGGGTCTTCTGAATTGATCAGAGATGCCAGTGATAAACAAAAACTGAAGGGATTTCATTTAGATGGTGGTGGTGGTCAGCCATTTTTCAGCCATGACTGACTTTGTAGCACCATTTAGGGTTTTCTTGACAAAGATGCTGGAGTGGTTTGCCATTTCCTTCTCTAGCTCATTTGACAAATGAGGAACTGAGACAAACAGATAGGGTTAAGTGACTTGCCCAGGGTCACAAAGCTAATAAGTGTCAGAGGCTGGATTTGAACTAAAAAGATGTCTTCCTGACTCCAGTCTCGATGCTCTATCCACTGCACCACCTAGCTACCTCATGCTGGGCAACATTCAACTCTAATTTCAAAAGGTTTGTCAACAACAGGTATTGACTTTTGCTATGTGAAGAACATACATGGCTTGGTATTGTGCATGATAAAAAGATTAGCTCTTGCACAGTACCTAGCATCATGGAGTTTATGCTTTAGTAAAGGGATGAGACAGGGCATGAAAATCGCATGATACTATACGATATAACGTTATTAGTTAGAAAACCAAGTTTGATATGAGGTCTAAAGTTAAATAATTTGCCAGCATTTTAGCAAACGTGAACCATTTATGGAAGAGCACCATGGGCTGAATGAAAGTCTAGAGCAAAGGTCCAATCTGAGAAGCTCTGATGAAGACCATTCTTTTGGTTTTCTCTATCATTCAGGTCAAATGGATAAAAATGATAGCAAAATACTGTTTTTCCCTTGCGTGACACTTTCCAAATCCCATAGCTATAACTTGGTACTGGCTGGCCATTGCCTGTGCTTGAACTCACTCCCTCTTTGTCTCTTTCCTTCAGGATGTAGCTTCAGTTCCATTTGTACATAAAGCCTTTCTTGATCTCCTCAACTAGATTTTATTTAAATTATCTAATAGTATGGGTTTTTTTGGTACTTCGTATTCATTCTACATATTGATTCTACATATTGCTATGTAGCTGACAAGCTCATGGCTCACTCTCCTGACCCTCATTCAAAGCAACAGGTCAGGTCCCCAGGACTTATTTAACTATCTTCCTTCATAGTTCTAAGGATAACCATGAAGGTTTAGAAAGTATAATACTATTGCTCAAAAATATGTTCCTACCAATATCAATCTACCAATTAATAACTCCTCAATACCACAATCAACTAACATCAATTAACTTTCACAAAGGCATATTTGCTGAGAAAGTATAACAAAGAGAGAAATGCAAAAACTTCTTTCACCCTGCCAAACTAGGGCCTATTCTCCATTCTGCTCACCTAGTCAGTCCACTGGAAAGTGAATTCAAACTTAAAGTAGTTGCTACAAATCATTTTCCCACCTGACATTCTGTGGTGAATTTCCTCAGTTGAGGAGTACTTTTCCCCCTTTGAGCTTACTTCTGGGTCTTGGGCAGCCAATAGATGAGTAGGTCCCTCACTTGCAGGACCCAGTATCTCAGCTGCTATGTCCTTTCACTGCTAAGTTGGTCAAAGCAGGTCACTCTTTTTTGAGGTTTTTATTTTATTTGTTCTCAATTGCATATTAAAACAATTTTAAGATTCATCTTTATAAAAAATATTAGTTCCAATTTCTCTCTCTCCCCTCCCCGCTCCTTAAAAAGGCAAGCACTTTGAAATAGATTATATATCTACAGTCATGCAAAACATATTTCCATATTAGCATGTTACAAAAGAGAACATAAATCAAAAAGAAAAAACTGAGAAAAATAAAGAAAAATTTTTTAAGGTATGCTTTGGTGAGCATTCATACTCCATCAGTTCTTTCTCTGGAGGTGGATAACATTTTCATCATAAGTCCTTTGGTACTGTCTCACATCATTGTATTGCTGAGAATCACTAAATCATTTACAATTGATCATCATACAGTATTGCTGTTACTGTGTACAATGTTCTGGTTATGCTTAGTTCAACCTGTATCAGTTCATGTAAGTCTTTCCAAGTTTCTTTGAAACCATCCTGGTCATCATTTGTTATAGCACAAGTCTTCTATCACAATCATATGCCATAACTTGTTCAGCCATTCCTCAATTGATTGGCATCCCTTCAATTTTAAATTCCTTGCCACCACAAAAAGACCTGCTATAAATATATATAGGTCCTTTTCCTTTTATCTTTTTTTATCTCTTTGGAATATCGACCTACTAGTGGTATTGCTGGGTCAAAAGGTATGCACAGTTTTGTGACTCTCTGGGCACAGTTCCAAATAACAGTTGGTTCTTTGAAGGACTCATGCAGATAAGATCACAGATGCATTAAAGGTCTGAAGGTGCTCTTGTTAAAAATCGCTGTACTTTGTATAGCTAGGAAGGAAATGCCCGAAGTATACTCAATGTAATGCAAATGAAAGGAAGAGCTCTAAAGTCAAACTAAGAAAAACATAATGCCCAGAAAAAAGGAAAGTGATTCAAACATGATACTCATTTCCAGTCAGGAGCTCTACATTCAGTTTTGTTCACCAGGTTTTCAGAAAACCATTAATAACCTACAAAGGATCTAGGAGAAGGCAACATTAAATGGCCTTGGATTCACACCAAATCAGGGTCAGCAGAAGGAAATGATTATGTTTAGCCAGGAGAAGAGAAGACATATGGAGATATTGATAAGTTGTGTTCTAATATCAGAAGGACTGTCACAGGGAAGAGGTCTTTAGTAGCAGAGTATCCTGGTCCAGCAGCAGAGTGATCTAGTGGAGCAGCCAGCCTATCAGTGGAACCATATAGCCTGTCTGTGGAGCATCCTTACATCTGAACAGTTCAGCACAGCCACAGAGCAGCCCTGATTTGTGGCAGAGCCTCTATTCAGCACAGTTGCCTTGCCTAGCAGTGAACTTCCATGAGTACAATCCAAGAAAAAGAGATGTGACTTTGAGTTTAAGTTACAAGTCACCCTGGCTACATGCGTTCCCTACATGTGGGCCTCACTATCATGGGACTTAATGTTTGTGCCCACTCCTTCCTGTGGACACTGTGTACATTTGTGGGAGAGTGTACTGTTGTAATGTTACGTAGTTATTATTTTTGCTCTGCCTTTTAAGTAAATGCTTTTGTTAAAAGTTAACTGTTAATGGGAAACACACTGATTGGGGCTCAGAAACTATAGGGTTAGTATACTCCCCATACACACATACACATGCATGCAAAGTTACTCCCTGCCGCACTACTGCCAAATCCTGGGATTAGTTGTAGCAGACACTGCTCTGAAGATTCAACTTGTTAATGGAACTGGGGGTGGGGGAGGAAGCAAATCCAACAAGAAAGGGGGTAAAGAGAACTAAACTAATACAGTTCTATTTTAACCTTATCAACCACATGGAATGCCCATAGACTCTGAAGCATAAAACTAATTTAAATGGAAAGATACAGATAACACTGAGCCATCATGCCTACAGATGCTTCATGCTTTGCTCTATAGATGGATGACCCAGGACTAAGAAGTGTGCTCCCAGGGAGTATAAATTGAAATCAGGAACTGCCATGGTTCAGGGGCATTCACTATGGAGCTTGTATCCCTGATGAACTGGTGAATTAAAGTAAACCAAGGCCATTGAAGTGTGTGTCTTGCTTCCATTTCTGTGCTGAAAGCATAACAATTTTACCGAGACTTCAGGGAAAATCAGAAGTAGAAAGGGGTTGATTATGCCCACTCACCCTGGCGAATGTGGAGCATGGTGCTTGCTTATGTCTGGGAGTAGAATAGCCTCTTTCCAGCCCAAAATTAGTGGCCTGGTGGTCCAGATAGGAAAGTACCCTACGTACTAGGTGGCATTGACAGACAGAGGACACGTAAGGCAGTCTTGCAAACAATTTTCAGGAATTCTTTCCAGTCCACAAAGTGTGACTTCACCTACATTTGTCAATTTCCCCTTCTGGTTGGTCAAAAAGTCTTGATTTATTAGGTACTCTACTTCCAGCACTGATTCACTATTTCTGACAAGGCACTAGGCGAGGGAGAAAAGGGATTCCCCCAGGTCATCTACACATCCATTCCGTACCTCTGGGCTAAGACCATTAGCAACTATACCAACTGCTTCCCTCATGAAGCCTCATGAAAACCATGCAATGAAAGGATTTGCAATGGAATATTGTCTATTTGAAATATACTACATGATTTTACATGATACAATGGAAAGAGTATTGACTATGAAGTAAGAGAACCTGAGTTCAAATCTTACCTGTGACACTATCTGTGTGACTCTGGGAAAGTCAGGTGCCTCATCTGAAAAATGAGGGATCTGGACCAGATAACTTCTCTGATCTTTTCCAAAGTCAAGTCCCTTCCAAATTGTCCCCAGTCACATTGGCCAGGCTAGATTCTAGGCCTCAGGAGGCAAAGGGTTCTCCCTCACCAGATATCTTCAAGCAGACACTGGATAGACATTTATTGGGTTCATTAGAATAGAACATAAATTTCTTGAAAGCAAGATGGTTTGGCTCTGTATTTCCAGTTTCTAGCACAGTGCTTTGCACACAATAATAGGTGCTTACTAAATGCTTGTTGACTGATTGATTGATGGATGTTGTGGTGGAAATTCTTGGTCAGTTATGGGTCACACTACATAGCTATCAAGGCCCTTCCCATCTCGGTAAAATCCTATATTTTCATGGCCAAGTCACAAACTCAGAGAATCACGGTATTACAGATTTACAGGGGACCTTTCAGTCAGTCATTTTTCATTCATGTCCAACTCTTCATGACCCCGGTATGGGGTTTCATTGGCAAAGATACTAGAGTAGTTTGCCATTTCCTTCTCTAGCTCATTTTACAGGTGAGGCAAATAAGGTTAACTGACTTGCCCAGGGTCACACAGCTAGTAAATGTCTAAGGTCAGATTTGAACTCATGTCTTCCTGACTCCAGGCCTGGCAATCTATCCACTGAACCACCTAGCTGCGCAGAAAAGACCTCAGACACCATTAAGTCTCACACTTTATTGTACAAATAGGGCAACAGAAGCCCAGAGACCTGGAATGATTTGCCTAAGTTCACACAAGTAATACATGGCAGGGCTGGGATTCAAATTCAGGTCCTCTGGCTCCTAATCCAGAGCCCTTCCCACTCCACCACAAGCCTTCCAGTATGTTTTCTTTTCAAGCAATTTGAGCCAGGCCCCTTGGAGTGTGACAAGAGGCTGTGTTCCCACTACTACCAGGTGTCAAGGACTGCTATGAGTAATGAATGAGCCCATTACTGCTTTACAGTAAGGGAGACAGGTTAATCCTTTGTCAAATCGCTGCACACAGTGTCCTCCTGCCTTGTTCCAATTACCCAGGAGGTGATGACACTTTCTCATCTGCAGCCTTTCAGGCACCCGCTGCTGACATATATTTAGGACAGGGCTGGGTATTTGCGCTTTAACAACACCAAGGCTTCAGAGGAGCCTGTCACCACAAATACACCTAACAAGGGTTGTCACTGATGACTAAGGCCTTCACTTTCTGCTTAAAAAAGATCCTCTTTAAAAAAAGAAAAGAAAAGAAAGAAATCTGGAGGAGGGATGGAAGAAATCACATTCTCATCTCATGGCTGAGGGATTATTTTTTGTTCTCCTGAAGTAAAGAAAGAATTTCCTAAAGGAAAAGGTAAGTCCCTAAAGATGTGTTCATTCTACTAACCCATTCATTTTTCTCTCTAATAAGAGCTGTAGTAACATGGGGTCTAGGGAATTACCTCCCTGGAGAAATTAAGCCACTCAGTTTGAGAAATCCTGCCCTGAAGCTGAGTTGCTCTGATTGGCAAGTAAGGGCAAACTCATCTGACCTACTCACTATATTTAACTGGCAAAATTCCATGCTACACATCTCATCCATCCACCTCAGACATTGTGCCATCTGCCCTGTTGACTGTATACCCATCCCCTTTCCATCTCTTTGAGAACAATAATCAATGGAAAGGGCATGTCAATCAATTCCCCTTGAATTTAATTCACCATCCCTCTGAATCTTCTGACCCAAACTCCTATTCCTGGTTACCATTCCCTTATAAGTATTGTCTCCTCCGTTAGAATGCAAAGTCCCTGAGGGTATTAACTCTCTTCCCTCACTCTCAGGATGTTTCTACCTCCTGCCAGCAGTCTTAACTTCCCAGTAAAAGCTCTGCTCTGTGACCATCTCTTCTGATTGGTCCAGAGGCTCCAAGGGTGAAAAACCTGCAGCCTCGAGGCCACATGTGGCCTTCTAGGTCTTTGGGCACAGCCTTTTGACTAAGTCCAGGTTTTACAGAATAAATTCTTTTATTAAGGGGATTTGTTCTATGAAGTTTGGATTCTGGACCCCAGACCATCATTCTTTGAGGTGCTCAGGCCATAATCACATCACTCTCAGCTCCACACCTTACTCTCTAGACTTTTCCACATCCTCTCTGGAAGCCCACACCCATTCCCCTACTTTCCAGATCCCTTTTATGTAATATCTTCCCCTATTAGAATGTAAGTTCCTCATGCCCAAAGGGCTATTAAAATGTGCATACCCTTTGACCCAGCAATAGCACTTCTAGGGCTATATCCCAAAAACATCATACAAATGGGAAAAGGACCCACATGTACAAAGATATTCATAGCAGTTTTTTTTGTGGTGGCAAAGAATTGGAAATTGAGAGGATGCCCATCAGTTGCGGAATGGCTGAACAAGTTGTGGTATACAAATGTAATGGAATACTATTGTGCTATAAGAAATGATGAACAGGCTGACTTCAGAAAAACCTGGAAGGACTTGTATCGTCTGATGCTAAGTGAAGTGAGCAGAACCAGGAGAACGTTGTACACAATAACAGCCATGTTGTGCGATGACTAATATTGATAAACTTAATTCTTCTCAACAATACAAGGATCTAAGACATCTCCAAAGGCCTGGTGATGGAAAATGCTATCCATAAAGAAGAAAGAACTATGGAGTTTGAATGCAAATCGAAGCATACTATTTGCTATTTTTTTTCTTCTGTTTTGTTTTGTTTCCTCTTTCTGGTGGTTTAATGTGTATGTATAGCCTATATCAAATTGTGCTCTGTCTTGGGGAGGATGGTGGGGAGGGACGGGGAGAAATATTTTAAACTCAAAAGCATATGAAGTGATTGTTGATAATCAAAATAAATTAATTTTAAAAAATAAATAAATAAATAAAAGAAAAAAGAATGTAAGTTCTGTAAGGGAAGAGATTATCTAATTTTTTTTTGCTTTTATTTGTATCTTCAGTACTTAGCACAGTGCTTGCCAAATGCTCTATTTATCCTTTTGCAATTGTATACCCAGTGCCTAACATAATTTCCAGCACATAGTATGGGTTTAATAAATGTTTTATCATTCATTCATTCTCTAATCCATCCATTTATCCCATCAAGTCTGAAATGTTAAAAATGTTTACATTTCTTCCAAATTCAGCCCAGGTGCTACCTCCTCTATTGAAGTCTTTGGTATTAACATAGGATCCTAACTGTTGAGCTCGAACAGCTGTTCGAAGCCATCCATGGAGTTCAAACCTCTTATTTTACAGATAGAAAAACTCTGGCCCAGAGAGGTGTAAAGTATCTTGTACCAAATTACATGGCAAGTAAGCAGCTGAGCTGAGACTTTAACCCAGGTCTTCTGACTCCCAAAACAGTGCTCTTACCACTGAACCAAAGTGGGCTGTATCCATATGAAAATATCACTCAGTACTGGAGAAACCAAACCTCTCACTGATGCTTCCTTGGGGCCTTTCCCTCTTCCTCCTCAGTCACTACTAGTTTTAACCAAGTTTCTCCAACATCTAAATACAGTCATCAAGTCTTGAGGACCCAAAACCAACTCTGTACCTTCAGACCTTGTGCTATTAAAGAGTATCATCAGCGAATAGCTACAGCTCTCCACATGCCCAAGGTTGACTCAGTCTAGAAACCAAACAAATTAAATTGAAGACACAATAAATAACCACAGATTTTGAGGCAGAATTTAGGGGAATAATAGCAATTTACATTGATATTATATTTTATGGTGGTGAAGACTGTAGGCACTAACTACAGACCTGAAGAGAGAGAAGTTTGAAACCCATTCCTATAACATGCCAGTGCAGCTGATTGCTAAATCTCAACTCACCTGACTCCTCCATTTGATTTCAATCTCTACATTATAGAATTCTAGAGTGTTGGAATTTAAAGAGACCCTAGAGATCATCTAACTATACCCCCTCTTTCATAGATATAAAAAAATGGAGTCCCTGGGAAGTTGTGACTTGCCCAAGGTCACCCAACTATTCTGGTAGAAATTTTAAAAAGGCTTAAAAACAAACTGAAAATTCTTGTAAAGGTGTCACTAGTGGCTTTACAACAATAAAGGTTCAATTGATTTTATTAGTGGAATATTAGCCTCAAACTATCTAGCAAGGCACCTGTGTTGTCTCAGTCAGCAAGAACAGGTAGGACAAGCTTTCTTAACATCTAAGGGTGACGATGCACAGTGATCATACTCATATATACTTCTAGCATCCTCCTATTTTCTCTCTCCACACTTCTTTATTGCCTCTCAATGTTCCCCTTCAGCAAGATTCCTGAGGTGGAGGAGAGGAACTATCTGTCCAAATACCCTTCCCTCCCGTAAGCCACCTGTTCCTGTCCTGGCTCTGGACTCCCTTGTCTTTCTCCTTTCCCATCCCCAACTACTTCTGTGTCTTAAATCTCCCAAACACAACACAACATGATTCACTAATTCATGCTAAGGTATCAGTGCTCTCATTTGCAGATTCATAAGTATACAACCACATAAGCTAAAGAAATGGATCTCTAATTATGGAAAAGACGCTCATGGTTTGAGAGCTGTAAGGAATCTCAGAGATCATCTGGTCATAGATTCATAGAGTTAGTGCTGGAAGGGACCTTGTAGGTCATCTGGCGCATTTCCCTCTCCCTCTGATTTTATCTACAAGGACACTGGGGTTTAAGGCGATTACATGACTTACCAAGGGTCACACAGACGTTGGGCGGCAGAGACAAAGTTCAAACCCAGTTGCTCTAAGTCCAAACTGTATAGTCTTTCCACTGAATCAATATTGAATTTGACCTGGCTTCCTCCAAGAATACACTCGCCTATGTTTAAAACCATCCCTGATATCAGAGAGGTGACTAGTTTGCTTTTGCGTCCATGTGAGTCCTCCCAAAGGGAGAGTCTGTTTGCTACAATTTTGTGCATAATGACAATGATAATAACAATAATGATAGTGATAATAACAACTTATATATTTTTCAGAGTCTCCAGTACGGTAGGGCAATTTGTTGTAGTGGACTTACAGGATAAACCACTACAAAAAGGTTCACTTTTATCACCCTCTGGCCCTCTGGAGCCAACAGAAAGCATTATAGGGTAAACTCTTTGCAGATCAGACCCTATAGCTGCTCCATCATCTCCATCCCAATTTCAAAAAAGCTTAATTTCAGCTGTATCCTAGAGAAAGAATGAGTTGGCACCAAAGATAAGCAGGAAAGCTGTCATAGACTCTGAAAGATACATGAGATTTGAAGAGCTATCAACAGCTAGGTTTCTATAGCACCTCCCCATGCTGCACACCCCCAGAGATTCCCCCTCCCTATTGCCTCACTGAGTTGCTATAACTGGCTTTCTCTGCTATGGCTTTCCCTGCATCAAGGTTAAGAGGGAAGGCAAACACATGACCCTCTGGGACTCTGGCTGCACTGACAGAAGGGACCTGTATGTCACCGTCAGAACTTTCTGGACCCAGAAACATGGTACAGCCTGAAGAGCAGTTGCTGACCCTCAGGGCCTATGGATTTGGCAAGAGCAGACCTGGCTTTTTAAAAACTACATCAGAGCCAACCCAGTAGAAAGGTGGCTAAAGAGGAGCATGGTACAGAGGAATAAACATGGGCAGAAAGCCTTATTTAGGTCATTTACAATACTTAGCCAGGTGCCTGCCATCCTGTGTCCTAGTCCCAGCTTACCAACTTGCTACTCTTCTGACCTTGAGCAAGTTTTTGCACTTTTTCTTGGCCTCGGTTTCCTGGTCTGTCAAATATGAGGTTTAGATGGAGTGATTGAACCCTTGTTGCTTGCAACTTAAAATTCTCTGAGAGTGATTTAGAGAAATATGGAAAAACTTTGTTCACATTGATGCAGAAGAAAGTAAACAGAATCAGAACAGCATACATAATGGCTATAGTAGTTTAAATGAAAAGAACAAGAAAATAAAGCCAAGTGCCAATTAATTATAATGACCAACCTTGTCCTCCAGAAAAGATGAAGAAGTACCTTCTTTTCAGAAAAGAAGTGGGGGGCTGGATATGATGGCACATACCTATAATACTTGCTACTGAGGAGGTGGAGTCTTGACCTTATCACTTGACCTCAGGAGTTCTGAGCTGCAGTCTCACTCAAACCTATAGGGTGCTCATAATAAAGTCCAGGACAAATATGGTGAGCCCTTGAGAACAGCTACCTAAAGAGGGGTGAATTGACCTGGGTCAGAAACAAAAAAAACTGTGAAAGCAGTCATGCTGTTTAGTAGTGGGATCAAGCTCCTGTATGGTCACAGTGCTTCCAATCTGAGCAAAACAGGACAATCCAGGCTCCAAAAGAAGGGGCATTGGGGGGCCTGTGGGTTCAGAAAATTGCATGTATTGTAAGGGCTATCACGTGAGTTAGTTATGCTTAACTGTTTTTCTTTGTTATACTACAGTGACACTGCGGTGGGGGGAGGGTGGATGTGTATCAAAAATGACTGATATAAAAACAATTAAAAATAAAATATTTTAAAATAAAATGATTTTATATCTATCAATCAAAAAGAGTTTATTAAGTACCTAATGTGTGGCAGGTACTGTTCTAGGCACTAAAATTAAAATGACAAAAATTAAATAGTCCCTTCCTTCAAAGAGTTGACATTTTATCAACAATATACATAGAAATTATTATATTTGACAGTAGAAGCAATAAGGAACCACTGGAGATTATTGAGTGGGAGTACCACAATGACGGTCAAATCTGCACTTCAGGAAAATCACTTTAGCAGCTGAATGGATGACAGATTGGAGAGGGGAAAGACTTAAGGTAGAGAGACTAGTTAGAAGGCTACTGTAATAATCCAGATGAGAAGAAATGAGAGCTTGCCGCAAGGTTCCAGTTGGGAGCAGAGAGGAGGGGACATATAGGAGATACGTTGCAACAAAAGAAACAAAATTGGACAACATTTTTCTCTTTCATGTTGTTGGTGAAATGGATTATTTGCCTTAATGACCCTTAAAATTCCAATAGTAAATAATTCTATAATTTTGTCACAGCTTAATCCTTCAATGAGAGGAATCCTAGAGTAAAAGGAAAAGAGCTGGCCTTACAGTCGGAAAGACCTGGTTTCAAGACCTGCCTCTGACATCACTGGCATGGATAGAAGGTCTTTCTTCACCTGGAGTTCCTAACACTAATAAAGCCCGAGGTCCAACTAAAAACAAAACCTGCCAAAAAAAAAAACCAACAGCCTATTTCCAGACTAGGTCAATAATCAGATTATTTGTATTTATTTTATTTTATTTTTCTTGATACCTTTTGGTTTTATATTACAGAAATTTCCTGATATATTTCTACCTATATCCAACCATAAAACCTTCCCTTGTAACAAAGAAAAACAAGTAAAATTGATGGACAAATAGACATCTCTTTATATGATAGCATATGTGGCATTCCACTCTTATAGTCTCCCACTTCTCTGCTGGGAGGGAAGTACATTCCTTTATCCAGACTCTGGAACTGAGACTGATCATTGCAACTAGTCTGGGTTCAGTGGACTTTTAGTGTTCTTTTCACTTACATTAATATAGCCTGAGATGCCTTTTTATTCACTTTGAGGGAGAGTTCAAAGTCAGCAAGCCAGCATCCACCAGTGGTGAATACTTCTAGCTCTAAACCCTAATCCTGTGACATGTTAGGGGAATTCTATACTCACAGCTGAAATATGACCAGGAAATCCCTGATATTTGACAGTTGTCATTCTGTGGCATTTAAAACAAGCAAGATTTTAAAATATTACGTGCAAGATTCTCAATGTCTCATTAACAGGCAAGTCAAAGCCACTCAGAAGAAAAGTATACATTTGAAAATAGTGGAAATATATTTTTAAAATGCCTGATCCAGAAAGCAGTCATCCTTCAAAAGCTGGCCAGTGGCCTTCAATAGACATCACAGGTCAAGAGACTATAAGAATATAGGCAGTTAGCAAGCAGGTACAGTATTGTATATATTTTCCTACATAGCTCTAAGTAAGTTTGGCGTGGTCAATAAACATACAGCAGCACTCACTGAATGTTTTGTTATGTGGAAAATTAAAAAAAAACCCAAGACACAGAGTTTCTGGGTAATTAATAATCAATTTATTAATTAGGCTAGCTAATAATCAATAAACTAATAATCAAGAGTTTCTCTCCATAACCAAAGACAACTAATGGAGACAGTGAATGCTTTAAATATCTTTGAAAATGTGGTTGCCTTTGACAAGAGAAAATCAACCCTGAGTGGTGGACATTTAATGAGGAGGAGGGCTAGAACAGCACTTCTTAAGCTGTGGGTCAAGACCACATAAGGGTCGTGGAAAATTTGGCAATAGTTAAAGGTTCCTGAACACGCAATGACCAAAAATTCAAAATGGAACATGTAATGAATCTGAGGTTCTTCTGGCAACACTTCCCCTATTATAGGGCTTCACTGCAGCCTTGGTTCTAAACACAAAGCATGTGCACTTTGCACTGAGCATGCTTTCAGGCCACACAATGCCAAGAACCGAGAAGGTTGTAGAAACACTATGGGCAGTGGAAAAAGTTTAAGAAGCCCTAGGTTAGAAGTCTTCAACTCTTGCTTCTGAGAATGTGACTCAGCTGCCTCCAGCAATCTGAACAGTGGAATCCATCTGTATCCAGACCACTCTGGTTGGTTTTTTCCTTCATGAGCTGGGTCACCTTAAACTCAAATGAAGGAGTACTAAGACAGGAGCTCCTTTCCATGGGGTAAGAACTCGCCTAGGCTGGATTCTGTTTATACTCTAAACAGAAGTAAGATCTCCTAGTTGTGTGGGGTCCCACCCAAGATTTAAGAGCATGTTCCTTGAAGGGTAGGGGCAATCTCATCAATCTGTCATGTCCTTCAGTGACTGAAGTCTTTTTTATAGCAGCCGGGTCTTAATGAGGAAATTGAAGAGAAAAGCCAGGATTCCAATTTAATAATTGATCAATAATGTCATAGTAAAATGATAATTTCAGTTATCTATTGTTGACTTTGTTTCTGAAAATAATGATGAAAGGCATGCTGAAGTCATTATTGGACCCCAGGAGCCCAATGTGACTTGGGCCCAATGTGAGTTGGGCCCAGGAGAATATCTAGGAGAAATAGGAAGGATTAAAGAAGTAGATTCAAAAAGATGGTGAAGTTTTGATCATCTCTCTTCCTTAAATCCATCTTTTCTGCCTTTCTATGGAGTGTGTATGTTATTAGAAATGAGGCCAAACATCACTGAAGCCAAGTTCATTTGAAATAGTTATCACTGAGGTAGTATGCTGGAAAATCTGGGGTCAAATCCTACCACAATCACTTATTAACTATGTAACCATAGGTTACACTTAACCATTCTGAGCCTCAGACACCTCATCTACAAAATGGGGATAATAATAGTACCTACTTCACAGGGTCCCAGTGAAGATCAAATGAAATGAAACATATAAAGTACTTTGTAAATGTTAAAACATTTATGCAGGTGATTTCAAGTAGTGAGAAAATTATCTGGGACCTAGCATAATAATTAAAATTTTGAAATTATTGACATACAACAAATCTTACAATTTATTAAATCTTGAATACTTTTTTATAAATTAACATGCCTTCTTTTGCTACAATGATTTCTTTTACATGGTTTGACTTTGACTTCCCAAGATTTTGACACACGCTCTTTAATTGTTCATCACAAAACCAGACTTCTATCACACTGGATATTTAAGTGTACCTCTAAAGAATAATCCATTTTTCCAAGTCCACTCTTGAATATAGCCTCTAAATTATTAATAGATTTTAATTGGACAAATTCTTAGAACATCAAAGCATGGTTATCTGCATACTTTGGATAAATTTCTTAATATTTAATGATGTATGACATGTGCAGGGTCTTATTGCAGTATTCCATCTCCATTTGAGAATTTCTATCATTCCAGAACAATTCAGCTTCTTAATAGATGCATATGTTGATCAGAGATCATCATTCCCTCAATAGGGACATGGCTTTAAGGGACACTGGAAGTTAAAGATGACAAAAACATTTTGTTGTTTATATTTTACAGTTTGATAGAGATGTCTATATGGACTTGGGAATAGGTTTTAGTATAGCCTTGCATGGAAAAGTGAGTTGTATTAGTAAAACTAACCTCTTTCTAATGTTTTATTGGTCTACTCATTGTTTCTCCAATTTCAGGAAGCCAATGATACACTTTAGAACAGTGATTCTCAAAATTTGGGGTCTCATGACCCTTTTATACTCTTAAATTTTTTGAGGACTGCTCCCAAGGACTGTTTATATAAACATCAAAGGATGTTCTGGTAAATATTTTATAATTGATTCTCAGGATGAAAGAATGTATACATGATGTACTTTCACATTAAATCTCAATTATTAACATCTTCTCCATCTAGACAATCAAGGAAACCATAAATTAAGCCCTGTTTTGTTTTGTTTTTTCTGATTTCAAAGATATAAATACTCACATTGAAAATTTAACAACCGGCTTTCACAAGCCAGTTCAAGTTGACTGCAGCACACCACTGGTTGTATCTATTGATATCTATCATATTGGAAAATAAAATGTCTTACTATTATTATGAAAATAGTTTTGGCCTTGTGTACCTGCTGAAAGAGTCTCAGAGACCCCAGGGATCACTGGACCACATTTCGATGATTGCTTCTATGGACAAATCAATAACCACACTCTAGCTGCCAGGTCCCTTTGAAGGTCTTTGCTGGGTTTTTGTAGGATTCATTAGGTTTTTGTAAAGCAATAATTTGTCAGTTTAGAGCATTGGTTTTCATTGTGGACTCCACCTTTCTTTGCCCTTCAGTGCAACTAATCTTATTTCATTGTGGACTTAAATGACCCAATAATCCTCAAATGCTTGATTTCACCACACCAGCAGCCAGTGCAATATCCTTAATAGTCTTTGAAGTGTACTCTTTAAAAGCTACAATTTTTGCCAATCTTAAAAATCAGAATTAAAAACATGAGAGTAATGAAATAACTTTATGTGGCATGAAACCCAGTCCTCAACTGCCAGAGAACTAATCATGGGTAAACCTGCTTAATCCAATCTCATTCAGTTGAGGTCAGATGTTCTGGGTCAGCCTACCATCAGTAGGAATACATACACACCACCATTGGTGTCACAAAATAAAACATATAAAGAAGTTATGTCCCAAGTCATTTGCATGCCACTATATTATCACCACCATAAATGTTGTTGTTGATGGTGGTGAGCTTGTTCTTTTCATTGCTGTATTGGAATTCAGATAGAAATACTCCTGGACAATTTACTATTCTGCTACTAGTGCCTCCTTCCCTAAGGTTATTTTCCATCTACTCTGTGTATGCCTATTTATGTACAGGTTGTCTCTGTCATTAGAATGTTGGCCTCTGGAGGGCAGGAATCATTTTTTTCTCCTTATATCCTCAGTGCTCAGCACAGTGCATGCCATATTAGTAGGGGGAAGGCAATACACATTAATTTAGATCCCACTATGTGCCAGGCATTGTGCTAAGTGTTTTTTACAAATATTGCCTCACTTGATCCTCATAATAACCCCAAGAGGCAGGTGGTGTTATTATCTCCATTTTATAGTTGAGAAATCTGAGACAGAGGTTAAGTGGTTGAGTGATCTGCCCAGGATCATACAGCTAGTAAGTGTCTGAGGCCAGGTTTGAACTCAGAAATTCCTTACTGCAGGCCCAGCACTCTATCCATTGCCCCACCAGTATATACATTAGTATTTGCTCAATAAATGCCTGTTGATTAATACTATTTTTATACATAATGTTCTGTTGACTATGGCACAGGCTGGCAAAAAAAAATGCTGTTTTTGTAAATGAATAAAAGCATTGAAATTACAGTAATCTCACTTTCTGTGGTCTCACTGAAAGTACCTTCATCACAATTCTAGTAGTAGACAAGACAACAGCAATGATCTACACCTCATTCTTTTCCCACATGGTTTTTATTTCTTCAAATAAGTCTCTATATTTTGAAAGTTCTCTCTGTTACTTATTTCATATTTATCCTGTATGTCTTGCCTTGTATATATTTATTTTCATGTTGTCTCTTCCATTGAATTGTAAGCTCCCTGAGGGCAGGGACTGTCTTTTTTGTATTCCTAGCATTTATCACAGTTCCTGGCACAAAGCAGGCTCTTAATAAATGTTTATTGATTGATTCTCTTTTTTGCGAATCAATGTAATTACCCAGGTGATCATGGGAGACTGTGTGATCTGTGACAACAGTCTATTTCCAGTCGAATTTATCGGTTAGTTTTTTAAGAGATACTTTTACTTTTAAGGGTTAGTTTGAGGTTTGAATTTGTAGTAAAGAATTTGTAATTTGCTAATTTATGAAAGATGTTGAGCTTCCTATGTATAATTCTAGCACTAATACTTATCTTGAGGAAGAATGACTGGCATGTTGTCCTTAAGCTAAAATTTCCCCAATGTATAGTTTAAGTTTCCTTGCTTAATAAATCAACCCTCCTATTTTCAAAGAAGGATCTATGAGAGAGTTAGTTGTCAGATGCCTAAAGCCGGAGTAAGGGGAAAGGGAACACATGTTTAGAAAAGGAATATTGCTAATGGCTAATGTTCTTCTGAAGAATGGAGGTATAAACTTTTTTTAAAAGTGTTTCAGTAATATACCTAGAAAAGAAAATTACTGTTTTTAAAAGAACGTTTAATTTTTTTTTGAAGAAAAGGGAATCACTTAAAAGAAATGACCTGGTGGCCTCTCAGAGAAAATGTACTATGAAGTCATCAGGCCTGCTTCTTGTCTCATCTAGTTCTCAACTATGCAGCTATTTTGACCATACTCATCTTTTTTTCAAGTAAACAAATTCATTACAAGAGTAGGAACAGAGGCCTTTTGTTCTGATTCTCCACAGAGCCAAACACCAGCGGCCTCACCAATCAATACATGAAGGATGTGTCATTTCAATAAGGGAGAATAATGTGGTAAATTCCTCCAAAACACAGATCATAGCTTCTCTATAATTTAATGAATATGTTCAATAACATATAGACATTAAATGACTTACCCAGGGTTCCATAATGAGTGTCAGAGTTAGAATTTGACTCTAGGTCTTAACCACTCCACCACTCTGCCTCAATAATAGCTTCACATATCCAAGAAATCTAAATGTAATAAAAATTGTGAAGAGAAGAAAAAAAGGAAAAATTGTGGGGAGGGGCAGCAAAGGGTTACTTGGAGGAAGGAGAAAAGGGTCACTGGATGACCTTATAGCAACATGCATGATCTCTAATGTGCTACAGTTATAGGCTATCAAACATTAATACACTCTCTGGGCTAAAGGGAATGGACCCATTACTTTCAACTGCAATTTGCCATCTGTGAAGTGACTGGTCTGATTTTAAACAAAACAACAAATTGATACCAAAAAATGGGAGCAGGTGAAGCGATGCACAGAAGCTTTATATAGAGTCAGGAGTTGACCAAAGATCAAAGGAACACACAGAGCAATGCCCCCTCCCCCAACAACTCAGTACATTAACCTGAGCTCTGTTAATTGCTCTGAACAACACTGGCAGAAAGGACGTCAGGACCACAGACCTAGAGCAGGTGTGATGACACAGTGGATTTAGGGCTCCAAGGGACCTTAGAAGTTTAGCCTAACTCATCCTTTTACAGAAGATAAAACTATGACTAAGAGGTGAAAAGTTAGTGGCCCAAGATCATCCAACCAACAAGTAAGGAGCCAGGATTCCAATACAGCCCTCTAACTCCAACTCAAGTCAAAAGGCATTTATTTATTCAGTACCTGTCAGGCATTGCACTAAGTGCTGGGGATAGGAAGAAATGTAAAAGAGCTTTCATGGAGCTCACAGTCTAATGGGGGACACATCATAAAAACAACTATGTGCAAACAAGATGTATGCAGGATAACATAGAGGTAATCTCAAAGGGTCAGTACAAAAAAGTAAAGAGGTCCCAGAAATGGTTTCTTGTTGAAGATGGTACTTTAGCTAAGACTTGAAAGAAACCAGGGAAACTCCACTTCCTGGTGGAGATGAGAGGGGAGAGAGTTCCAAGCAATGGATATATTCTGTCAAAGTGGCCAGAGTTGAGAGATGAAATATTATGTGTCAGAAACAGCAGAGACAAATATCCCTGGATTCTAGAATATTTGGGGGGAGAGGTAATAAGACTGGAAAAGTAAAAAGGGATCAGGTTATGGAGAGCTTTAAAAGCCCAACAGAGGATTTTACATTTGACCCTGGAAGTGATGGTGAGTCTCTGCCATTTATCAAATGAGGGGGAGGGGTAGCAATAAAATAGTCAAACCTGAGCTTTATGAAGTTTAATTTGACAACTAACTGGAGAATGGAGTAAAGAGACACTTGAGGCAGAGACATCAATCTTCAGGTTACTACAATAGTCCAGGTATGAGAAAATTGTATCCTGTACCAGCTTAGTAGTAATGTCAAAAAAAGAGGAGTGGGCCATCTACATCAGATGTTACGAAGGTAGCAACAATTGAATTTGGCAACAAGGGATAATAATGAACAACACTTCAAACTGAGCAGGTGTTAAATAAAAGCTTGATGAATTGGGAAAAATCCATAGTTGGATCCTTTCTCTCTTGCCAGGGATTGCACTCCTCAGATCCACATCTATTATCTTCATTTCCTGCTGGATATGGTGTCTTCCATACTGAGAAAATAACTCCACTGTAAGTCATCACGGCTAATGGATGGAAGGAAAGAATGAAAAAGAAAATTTCTCTCCCTCACCCACTGGTTGAAATAAAAAGGAGAAGAGAAAGAGTGATCCTCTCTCAGGAACAGGGTTCTTCCTCCATAGCTGATTTTCCTCTAGACTCTAGGTGTCACACTCACTGAAGCTGTTTCCTGTTCTGATTTTCTCCAGAACTGACAAACTAGCTTTTTAAAGGTCACTAGGAATGTTATCAATCTTTAGCCAGTCAATAGTAGAATACTTACTGTTTTCCTCTGGGGAAACTTGCTCTAAATTTCATAAGGGGGAAACCAGGTATAGACTTGTTTTAGTACTTAATTTACTGCATTAGCATGTTATTATCCTTTCCATGATTTCATCATTTGAGCCAGGAGCCTGTTTTCCTCAACAACTCCTACCCACAATCTTTAATGCCTTATTTTGTTAGTAATAATATTTATGATTTTTTTCACAATCATTTGGCATTGTCCCTTCTTTGAGACATATTAAAAATAAACTTTTCAATTCTTTCAAGTTGTGCCATCTCTAAGACAGACTTTTTTTTCTATATGTAGCTAATCAGATCCAGGTGCTCTTTACATCTTTTTATTCCTTAATTCCACACTACTATCTCATGTAGCACATCAAGTGAAATGTTAGCCTCCCAGTATGGTGGCTCCAGTGCTATCAAAAAGGGAAACAGTTTGTTACAGAAACATTGATAGATCTGTTCCATTTTTGTCCATTTGTTGTCAACCTAGTTTCATCTATAAATGCTCTTGTGTTGATTTGGATGGCTTGGGTCTCAGTCAAAGCTTTCTGCAGACTTGATTTTCTGTTTATTGATCTTTGCAGCTTTATGAGGAATTATCGATCAACATCATAATAATCATATTCCATTATCTTCCTATTCATGCATGAATTCATTCAATATTTCTAAATAGTTTCTCTGTTCAGAGCACAGAGTTAGACACTTTGGGAGATACAAAGACAAATGAAACAAAGTCTATTCCCATAGGGAAATTTAATTCAAATTGATCTGTAACCCTTTCCTCCCTTAAACAAGTTAAGAGGGAAATGGTTGACCATGCCTTGGTAGCATCCATCTCCTGATAGAGAGAGGATAGACTCAAAACACAGAATGAGACACATGGTTTTTTGGGGGTCTTTTAATTTTTTTTTGGTGAGGCAGTTGGGGTTAAGTGACTTGCCCAGAGTCACACAGCTACTATGGGTTATGTGTCTGAGGCTAGATTTGAATGCAGATCCTCCTGACTCCAGGGTGGTGTTCTATCCACTACACCACCTAGATGCCTCAAGACATACGGTTTTTAACTCAACCAACATGTGAATCCATTTTGCTTGACTATTCGTATTTGTTACAAGGCTTTTGTTTTCCTTATTTTTCTTTGGATGGGGGAGAAGTGGAAAGGAATAAAATAAATACTTGTTAGTTAAGAAAATCAAAGAAAAAAAGACTTCAGACTCCTCCACTGATCCTGTGTGGGTTCTGGAACCTCAGGTTTAAAATAATAATTGTTATCATCATCTCCATCATCATCATTAATAATGATAATAATACATTTGGAACTGTCAATAAGTACATAAAGCGAAAAAATTAGCATTTTCCATCCTACACCCCCCCACTTTTCCCAGGTGGGTACACAAGTGCAAAAGCTTTTCTTCAAGGAAAAACCAGTGAACAAAAAGCAATTTTTAAATATGTGTGTGTGTGTGTGTGTGTGTGTGTGTGTGTGTGTGTGTGTATCCAAGAGGCTTTCATTTGCTTGAGTTATGATTGAAACCCAGTGAGATATGATTACAGTGAGCCCTTGTTTCACGGATGATTTTTAATCCTGTTGGCAGAAGAAGACAAGGATATATGTTTGTTGACTGGTTCATATGCAGATCATCTCAATTCCTAGGTATTGATTTAAAAGAATTCAAGATGAATACCCCCTGTATTAAAAAAAAAAAAAACAGTGTTTGAAATAGAGGGGGAGGTGAAGAGGACATCAACACTTAGAACTTTGATACTCTTAGGTAGCAGCCACTGGAGAAGAGCATCTGCCTAAAGAGTCACATGGTATTCTAGTGAGTAGAAAAAGATTTTCAATGTGCTTTTTTGTTCTTCCTTTTTCTTTCTTTTTGAAACATAAGGGGAAAACTTAGAGAGTAGGGTAGAAAGTCAATCAGTGCATCAGTTATTCATCTCCATAGGTCCAAGGGTTAGGTCTTAAGCAAAGAGCCAAGCAAAAGGTAAACTCTGGGACTCTCTGACTAGTATTTGCTGAGGCATCTTGGAAGACCAGGACCTCCCTGAAAGAGACTGAGTGAAAATACCAGGAAAGGTGTCTAAAATTCAAAACTCAGGTTACAAAAGACAGGGAAAGACTAGCATATTAATGCTACATGAAATGTCAAGCTCTTCCCTAACTGATTTGTAACCATCCTTCCCATGACTATGAAGTTGGGAAATCAAAACTGAAATACAATGAAATCTCGTTCACTTGGGCTTCATTAACTAAAATGGCCAATATTTCAGGCAGTAGTAACTGGAAAGATTTCCCTTTTCAGTGAAAATGAAGAAAGGTTTAGCTAAGCAAATTGGTAGTCTAAAGAGGTTTGCAGGGGTGATAAAATGTTTCCAAAGTCTCTAAAGACACCCATTTAAAGCCACACAATGGTTAAAGGAGTTCTAAATAATTTCATCTATTTATTTAAGTAAACTTCCCAAAGACCTCAACAAAAGCTTTTGAAGTTACTGCTGTCCAACTCCAGAAATTTCTCTTTTTAATAATTTTTAAAATTTATTTTAAACTTAAATACAAAATGAGAAAAGAAAAAAAAAGCTGCCGTATACACAGCAGAACATAAGAAAGGACTCAATATAAAACATTAAATTTCCATTTCAATAAAACCTACATAATAAATACTACACATTATTTTCAAAGGTGCCTAGCTTTTCTTTGCTTGCTTGTAGGTTTTCTTTTGTTTTCTGCTGTTCACTTTTTACATTTTTTATCCTCTCCCTCCTTCCAACCTAAATAAGGCTACAATTAAATGCAGATATATATATGTATGTGTGTGTATGTACATATAGATATCTGTAAACATACACATATAATACTGTACTATGCTTATTTCTACTTGTGATCTATTTCTCTGAAAGTGGATAACATCTTCCTCCATAAGTTCAAGTCTGTCCATGTTTTTCTAAATCAACCAACTCATCATTTCCTACACCACAACAATATTCCAACGCAATCACGTCCTATAGGAGAGATCGTCTATGAAAGTTCTCTCCAACTTTCTGCATTCTTTCTATTCTTGGCTGCATAGGGTTTTATTTATATAGGAAATGTTTAATTTAAAATGATCAAAATTATCCATTTTACTCTTCAACAATGTTCTCACCTTATAATATAGTTTAAAGACTGATACTATTGCATCTGCATCCTTTACATCTTTTTCCTCTGGTATCTTTGAAGTTTCTGACCTTTTGTTCTTCCAAATGAACTTTATTATTATTTTTTAAAACTCAGTAAGACATTTTTAGTAATTTAATTGGGATGGCATAAGTATATAATTGGGATGAATGAGTATATTAGTTAGGTAAAATTATTATTTTTTATTATATTGGCTTTACCTACCCATGAACAACAAATATTACTTTGATTATTTAGATCTGACTTTATTTGTATAAAAAGTGTTTTACATTTATGTTCATGCAGTTCCTTTGTCTGTTTTGGCAGGTATACTATGGTATTTATAGTGTTTAGTTATTTTAAATGATCTAAAACAATATTGAATAATACTGCTGACACAGTGTAGTTTCCCTATTTTTCTCTTTTGATTAATTCTATTTTACCTTTAACTTTGTTTGAGATCATGATTACTATCCCTGTTTTTTTTTACATAATAAATTCTACTCCTGACCTTTATTTTATGTTGTGTGTATCTCTCACTTTTATAGCTTTTCCTGAAAGTAATTCAAAATTTTAATCTGCTATCAGTTTCCATTTTATGGGTAAGTTCATCCCATTCACTTTCTAAGCTAGTGTATTTTCTTCCTTCCCATTTTTCCTCACTATTCTTCTCTTATTCCTAGCCTTCCTTACTCCTCTGCTTTACTTCTACCTACTTACTACCTTGTCCTCCTAATCCTGAATCTACGCATCCCTCCAAAAATCCCTCCCTTATCCTCTCCCCTCACCCTATCCCCTTACCCTCTTATTTCTTCCTGAATTTAGAAGACTTTTATACCCTTCTAGATGTATATTTTATTCTCTCTTTAAGTGGTTCCTGATGAGGGTAAGGTTCTGGCATTACCTACTCTCTACCCTAATGGCTTCTTCTGTATCAGGTTTTTTTTTTTTTCCTTTTATGCATCATTTGTATGAGATAATCACTCCTTTTTATCTCTCCCTATACAGTTTTATTTTTTTTTTAGAATTACCCTATCATACTCAGCTCAGCCCAAGTCTTTCTTTCAAACTACCCAAATAATGATGACAGTCATAAAAGTACTGATAATATTTTTCACATATAAGAAGTAAACAATTTGACCTTATTAAGTCCCTTATAATTGGTCTTTAATGTTTACCTTATATTTCTCCTGGATGTTATATGTCAAATTTTCCTTTTACTTCTGCTACTTTTATAACAAAGACCTGAAAGTCTTTCAGTTCATTAAACGTCCTTTTTTTTCATTTGGGATTATATTTAACTTTGCTAGGTAAGTTTCCCTTGGTCATAACCTCAATTCTTTCGCTCTATGAAATATAGTATTCCAAGATGGTGCTTCAAGGTAGTAGCTTCTAGGTCTTGTGTAATCCTTATTGTAGCTCCATGATATTTATTTTTTTTCTTGTTGCTTCTAATATTTTCTCCTTAAGCTGGGAGCTTTGAAACTTGGCTATCATATTCCTGTAAGTTTTTCTCCTGGGATTTCTTTCAGGTGGTGATCAGTGGGTTTTTTCTATGTCTGCCTTGCTTTCTTATTCTAGAATTTCAGAGCAATTTTCCTTGATGATTTCTTGAAATACTGTATCAAGATTGTTTTTTTTAATCATAATTTTCAGGTAGTCTGACTATTCTTATATTATTTCTCCTTGATCTGTTCTCCAGATCAGTTGTTTTTCTGATGAGATATATCACATTATCTTCCATTTTTTTCATTCTTTTGATTTTGTTTTATTATTTCTTGGTATCTTAAAACATCATTAGCTTCCCTTTGTCCAATTCTAGTTTTCAAGTAATTATTTTCTTCCTTAAGTTTTTGATTCTCTGTTTCAAGTCGGTTGTCTTTATTCCCATAATTTTCTTGATATTCTTGGATTGCTTTTATTTTTTTCTCTAATTTTTCCTCAGTCTCTCTTCTTTGATTTTTAAAGTCCTCTTTAAGTTCTTCCAAGAACTCTTTTTGTGCTTGGGACAATTTGACATTTCTCATTGAAAAGGGAGTGGCTTTTTGAGGTCCATTATCTTCCTCTGAATATGGACCCAGATGCTCTCTATCCCCATAATAGCTATCTATGGTTGGGTTATTTCTCCTTTGCTTGCTCATTTTGTTTATTTGTTTTACTTTGTTTTTAGCAGCTATTAGTGTATTAAGTTCTAGTTCTGAGGTATGGGGAATGATGCCCCAAACCTCAGATCCTTCTTACTGTTACTTTCTGATGTCTGTCCAGGAGCTCAATCTTGGGTTCTCCTCTTCCACTCCTAAGCTATGGCTAGGGCCCCCAGCCACACAAATGATCTTGCTTCCTGCCATCCTTCCAGTGGCTGCAAACTACAGCTATCCTAGAACTGAAACCAGGGACTCTGCTCTCCTGCAAGGGCCCACAGCCAGCAGGGTCTCTGCCCCTTTGCTACTGTGCTCACCAGATGTGTGCTAGCTCCTTCTCCCAGCAGCCACAGCCCAGGATGCATCTGGTCAGCACAGCTGTGCTTGGCATCCCTCAACAATGGAAAGTCCTTCAATCTTCTACTCAGCCATCAGACCCCCACACTGTCCATGAGGTGAAAGTTTCTAAGGCTTAGGCTGCCTCCCAACCCCAGCTGCCCCCAGGGTTTGTTGATTCTGCAGAGTCATCCAGGAGGTGTTTGCACTTCACTCAGGTTGAACCTTCACCCTCTGGAGGTTCAGGCTTTCCTGGGGATCTTCTCAAGTTGTCTTGGGACAACTGCTTTACCATGACTTTCATTTATTTCCTCTGCTCTATATTCCTTCTGAGATGATGTTTTGACTTTTTTGTGGAGAAATTTGGAGAGCCAAAAGTCCTCTACTTTGCCTTTTTCCCAGAATCCTCTCCCAACTTCAGAAATTTCTGTCTCCTTCCTGCCTCCAGGAATTCAGTGATTCTGGGCCTTGGTTTCTTGATCTATAATGCAGGGTGATTGCATCAGTTAATCTTTGAGATCTTATAAGGTTTCCTAACCTCTCTGTTTAATAATTTAAAGCCCTTTACAATACGGCTCCCACATCTCTTTCTAGATAAGGTTTCTTCAACCTGGAATCCATGAAATCAGTGATTTTTTTTAATACTTGATAAGTCTATTTCAACACAATTAGTTCCCTTTTTATTTGTTGTTGTTCACTTGTTTCGGTTGTACCCACCTCTTCATGATCCCATTTGGGGTTTTATCGACAAAGATGCTGGTGTGCCATTTCCTTCTCCAGCTCTTTTGTAGATGAGGAAACTGAGACAAACTGGGTTAAGTGACTTGCCCAAGGCCACCCAGTTAGTAAATATCTGAGACTGGATTTGTATCAGGTCTTCCTAGGCCCAGAGTTTTATCTACTGTACCACCTGGCTGCCCTTCCTTTGGAATATTGTTGTTTTTTTTTTTAATACATTTAAAAAATGTTAACCTGAGAAGTAGTTCATAGGCTTTATCAGACTTCCAAAGAAGTCCATTATAAAGAAGAAAAGTAAGAACTCTTATTCCATATCAATCATAGGACCATAGGTTTAGATCCAAGGGCCATTACCATAGAGGTCATCTAGGACATCTCTCTGAGTCAGACAGATGATTCAGTGGATAGACCATGAGATCAGGAGTTAGAAATATCTGAGTTCAAATCCAGTCTCAGGTAATTACTATCTCTATGACCCTAGATAAAAAACTTTACTTCTGGCTGCCTCAGTTTTCTGAGGGAAAATGAGGCAATTGTAAAATGGGGAAATAATAGCAGCTACCTCCTAAGGTTGTTCTGAGGATCAAATGAAACAATATTTGTAAAGCTCCTGGAACATAGTAGGCCCTGAATAAATGCTTGCTTCTTTCCTCTCCTTTTAATGATGAGCAACTAAAGACCAGGGAGGTTAAATGAACTGACCAATATTATACAGGTAATAAGTAATAAAGTTATGATTTTAGTTCAGGCCCTCTGAATCACTCATTCTGTGTTCAAACCCAAGTAGGTATGTTTGCTGTGTCCCCCCCCCAAAAAAAACTACTCAGGGGGTTGGAGACCAAGATTTTTGAAAATATCCTCAATTGTTTGGCTAGTTTTTGTTGTCGTTTGTTCATTCATTCTTAGAGAAATAAAGGCTAAGTCCCTTTGAAAACAGAAGGATGAGTTAAAAAGTCAAGCATGAAAAGAGCTACAAAGCTTGTAGGCCGATAGAGGAGTTGGTTAATGAGTATAGAAATCATAAGGAAGAAGGAGAGAAGCTTAGAATATGAGTTTTTAAAAAGGCTTTGGAACTCCATAACAATTGGGAATAGATTATCAAAGAGGTTTTAGGAGACCTGGCATCACACTAGAGCAGGATTTTTTCCCCTTTTCTGATTTTCTATGATGTAAGGAAGCAACAGAGAGCTGATTAGGGTGATAGAAAGGCAGCCTAACATATTCCCTGCAATTAGTAACACTTATGGATTGCAGTAGAAGGGCTACAAGTATTTTGAAAATTGGTAAAACTGAGGCAAAGAAAGGTAGAATAATTTGTTAAATTGGACTAAGGACTAAATTGGACATGGACTAAGCATTTCAAAAGAAGATCCACTTGAGTAATTAGGAATGCTTAGTCTGGAAAAAAGATGGATATAGAAGGGTAAGACACAACCATCTTGAGGTATTTGAAAAATGAACACATAAAGAAAATGACACTTATTTTTCTTGATCCCAGAGGGTGTTGTTGTTTGTCCTTCATTCTTGAAGAGGACCATGACATCAGAAGAGAGATGTCATGACCTGCAAATTAATTGGATTTAAGTGAGGAAGGGCTGTGCAAAGTCACCAGCCTCACTCTCTCTTTCTGAAACATCCGGGTCTGGTGGCAGGATATAGAATCAGGATGACTGGAGATGGTCCCATATGCAATGGACCTTGGTCTTTTTAAGATAAGGTCTTTCCCAGGTCTCAGTTTGTCTGAGGCACACCCTTTCAGTGATCAAGGCTAGGTAAAAAAAAATTACCCCAGAGGGTAGAAATAGAAGCAATGGCTGGAAGTTACAAAGAAGGACATATAGGTTTAATATTATTTAAAAAAAAAACCTTCCAAACAATTGAAGCTATCCAAAACTGGAATATCTTGGGAAGCAGAGAGTTCTCCTTCACTGGAAGTCTTCATGCAAAGGCTAGATGACCTTTTGGAGATCTTTTGAAGGTATAGGTTAGAAAAGATTTCAACCCTTAAATCCTGAAATTCAATGATTCTGGACCTTGGTTTCCTGATCTATAAAATAGGGAGACTGTGCAAATCGATCTCTAAGTTCTCTTCTAGTTATAAATCCTATAATCTCCAAGATTTCTGGATATCCTACAACCAAACAAACTCTGCAAGATTCAAACTTAGACTACTTGTGTATCATGGACCCCTTCAGCAGTCTGGCAAAGCATATGGATTCCTACAAATCATTTCCTACATTTATGATTGAAGAAAATGCTAAATTTCAGTTTGAGGTTAGTGAAAATACAGTCATCATTTTTCCCAATGAAGTTCATAGATTCCCTGAGTCTATCTACAGATCACTTGAGGGTCTGTGGACCCAAGGTTAAGAACTGTTTTAACTCCAGTAAAATATATAGTTCAAATTTTAATGGATTTCCCTGATGGGGGTACTCTATCTACCAGGGCAGTTTAGCACAAGCATATCTTCTCATTCTACTCAATTGTCAATTTCTCCCTAAGCAGCCATATTGGACCTGTCCGAGGTTGTGAAGAACTTCAAGTTCTTGTAAATTTTCATAAATTACAATGAAATACTCCTACTGACAACCTGTTACTCTTCACTTTTATATTGTGAACAGCCCACTTCCTAATCTGATCACTGATTGCCTTATTGGCTCCCCTATCATATTCCCTACAAAGCAGTGGATAATGCCATCTGGCCTAATGATATACCCTAACACCCCCTGACCTTTCTAACAGCCCTGATTCTGCACTCAAAAAAAAAACTGTTTGATCTTTCTGTCTGACCTGCAGCTGAATGGTGAACATATACTATTACCTTCTATTAGAATGGGAGTTTCTTGAGAATAGAAAATATTTCACTTCATAATTTGTATTTCTTCCTCAGTATCATAAATATCAGATAGTAAAAGATTAATAGATGGTATTTTCAGTCATTCATTCATCACATATTTCCTTAGAAGTAACCCAATTCAACCTATTCTACATGTTGCATTTTACAGACGAAAAATCCAAAGTCCAAAGGTTTGAAAAGGCTTTCCCAAGGTCTCAAAGGTAGAAAATAAGGGCCAGAGTTGTAATTTGGACTCAGATCTTACTCTATATCCAACACTTCATAAGGCTCTATATAATCTCCAAGAGATTACGATTAATTTAATTATGGTATCTTCCCAATGTCATGGAATTGACTCCAAGTTTTCAAAAGCAATGGAAGTAAAGATCTATTTCCAGCAGTATTTCTACTGCTTAAAAGTTTTCCAGTTCCAGTTCGGCAATGGATTGTGTTTGATGCAGAAGGATCAAGGAAACTAATTTTACAATAAGAGTTGGCCACCAGGTGATATGTTTTCAGCCAGGACAACAGACAAAGATGATATACTGAAGCTTAGAGGGATGGCAATAAGAACAAGTGGAAGGGATGCTCACAATGATCAAGTCTGAAAATACTGAAGTTTCTCCCTTAGTGCCCAGTACAGTCATATGTATTAAGTCTATGGAACTGAATTGATAACACAGATCTCATCTCTATCAACAGTCTCTTCAATACTCTTTTCTAAGTTCATTACAATTATTGCAGCTATAGTTGGTGCTATGCAAGATGGCTATGCCTATGTTCAAACTATTAAAAACATATGTAGATAAATGGTAGCATAGAATCCTATATTCAGAGCTGAAAGGGACTGCAGAGACTACCCACTCCAATATTGGCACTATAGAGGACATTATGCCTCTCCCCACCACCAACCACCATCTCCTACCCTCACCCCACTACCCATCCCTACCCTTACTCCTCCCATTCCAGGGAAAAGTGTGAGGCAATGGATAAGTTGATCTGGTTCTAGGTCATGTTCTGCCCCTGTTTAGTTCTGTGACTATGTGCAAATCACACTGTGCCTCAGTTTTCCAAATGTGTAAATAATCATGTTTGCCCTACCTAATTCACAAGCTTTTGTGAGGTTAAAAATACAGAGTATCTATGAAAGCCCTTCTGAAAGTGAAAAATTGGCTACAAATGAATGTGCTATCATTATTATCATGTAATAGAAGCATGTGCAAGGGATGTACTACATTTCCATTATGGCATAAATAATAATAGCTAGCAGTTAAAAAGCACTTGAAAGTTTGCAAAGCAATTTACATATATTATTTCATTTTATCCTCACAAAATACCTGTAGAGTAGGTGATGTTACTCTCTCCATTTTATAGGTGATCAAACTAGGGATCACAAAGGTTGAATGATTGCCCAGGATCACATGGATAGTAAATGATTCTGACAAGATCCAAATTCAGGTATTGTTTACTATGAGAGCAAAAGTGAAAGTGAAAGGGAGAGTGACAGCAAGAGTGAACAAGACAGAGAAAGACAGAGACAAAGACAGAGAAAGACACAGAGAGAGAGAGACCTTGTCCCAACTAAGAGGGCCTACAGTTATAAAGGAGTTCTTTATGCCAACAGGTTCTTGTTCATTTTTGTATATTGAAATATTTGTTAATGACGTTAAGCTCATAGAGGACGGAAGTGGAGAAAATTTAAAACTCAAACTTATGGAAGTGAATGTTGAAAATTAAAAATAAATAATTTTAAAATCAAAAAGTAGTCATTTAATAAATGCATATTAAATTGAATTGAAGCATCATGAAACAATAGAAAGTGAGAGCTGGCTATGGAGTTGGAGGTTCTAGGTTCAAATCCCAACTCTGTCATTTATTTACTACTTGTGTGACCTGGGGCAAGTCACTAAATTTCTCTGGGCCTAGTTTCCTTATCTTTAAAACAAAGAAGCTAGACTAAATGAACTCTTAAGTCCCTTCTAGGGTAAGATCTATGACCCTATAATCATTATTTTTGCTGCTATCATTATGACAAAAGTTACAATTAGTTTAAGGGTTTCAAAAGCACATTATTCTGCAAAACTAGATTGACAAAATCCATACAGGGCATCATCATCCCCAAATTTACAGGCAAGAAAATCCAGAGCCATAGAAATTATATGATTGCCTGGGGTCACGTGGTTAGTCTGTGGCAAAGCATGATGCTGGCTGCCTCTTTCCCAGGCCAAAAAGCTATTCAGTAGCCCCTAATGGCTCATTTCTCAATATTGCCCTTGAGGAGGTCAGGAAACTGGAATTCAGTCTGAAGATTGGTAGGGACTTGGCACCTGAAAGGTAACAATTCACTTCAAGTCCATAAGGACTTACACAGTACCCTACTCTATACAAGGCACCATGCAGGGCCCTGGGAATACAACTGTGGAAACAGCAACACTCTTTCCCCTAAGGAACTTATGATATAATGAGGTAGTTAATATAGTAAAGAAATAAGCAGGCAACAAGGTATAATGTGATCAACACAAAGGTGGGAGTTCTATGCAAGCTGTTATAACAAACAGGCAGTGAGAAAAGTTGCTTTCATCTGGGAGGCTTTGGAGCCTGAGGCAGGTTTTGAAGCAAGGGAAGGATTTCATAGGATCATAGTTCTATAATTGGAAGCCAAATCATGCAGTTCAAAGCCTTTACTTTTGCAAAGGAAGAAATGGAGGCAGGTTGTGACTTGTCCATGAATCTACATGTAGGGATTAGCTAAACTGGGATTTAAACTGAGGCTCTCTACATCTATAGTCAGCATAGTCATCTATGAAACACAGGCCAAATCACTTGCAGTTGATTAGCTTCCATGATGGAAGGCAAGCTATTGGTGACTACATTCTTTTTGCTCCTCCCCACCCCAGTTCTGTGTGTGTGTCTGTGTGTGTGTGTGTGTGTGTGTGTGTGTGTGTGTAGACAGATAAAAAAAACAAATTCAAAGTAATTGGAGAACAGAAGGAAGAGGCAACATTAATGATAAGAGGAATCTGAAAATGGAATTGGTCCCTTGCAGTTGGCTTCATCTGGGAAGTCATAAACAAAGACTCATTTAAGTATTATTTTTTATTGTGAATGTAACAATCATCAGCTAATCAACTGCAAGATGAGACAGAGAGACAGAGAGAGAGAGGAGAGGAGAGGAGAGTAGAGGAGAGGAGAGGAGAGGAGAGGAGAGGAGAGGAGAGGAGAGAAAAGATAGAGGAGAGAGACACACAGAGACAAAAATGGAGAAAGAGAAGGGAGAGGAGAGAAAGAAAGAGAGAGAGAGGTGAAAAGAGACAGATACGGAGACACAGAGACAGACAGAGACAGTGAGACACAGGGACAGAGATTGAGAACAGAGACACATAGACACAGAGAGACATACAAATAAACAGAAAGAGACAGATACAAATGCCAACAAGCCATACAGTCCCTCAAGGCGCTTGCATTCCAATGAAGGAAAACAACACAAAGAGAAGAATTAGAAAGGGTGGAGGGCACCCATAGTGGCAACATGCTGAGATGGCCAAAAAGTGATACAGAGGTGTGTTTGGAGGAAAATAAATTTACCTATCAGAACCTCAAAACCTGAGGCAGAATCTACAGTTGGGTAGGGGCAGGTGTGGGGGTGCAGGAGGAAGGTGATGGCCGGAGTGATCTATTAGTCAAAGATATGTGCAAAGATCCAGAGGTGGTAGGGAAGTCAAAGACTATCTTGTCCAAACACTTCATTTGGCAGAAGAGAACACTGAAGCCCAGGGAAATTAAGTGATTTGCCCAAAGTCATACATATAGTAGTATCAAAGACAGAATTTGAGCACGAAGCCTCTGACTCGATAGTCAGTGCTCTTTCCACTGTGCTGGAGTCAAGTGACTGTTTGACTAGAGTATGGGCTACCTGGGAATTAGTGGAATATAACAAGGCTGAAAGTAGAAGGTGATCTCAGAGTGTTGCAGGTTCTTAAATACCAGGCAGGAATGACCTCTGACTTTGCCAAAGAGTCTCTGAGATGAACCTGGTCTGAGAGCCCTTGTCTCAGGATGTGTGATTCAGCAGCAGTGATTGCAAATAACAAGCCATACCAGCGAATGCAGATTTAAAAGGCTGATGAACTCTGCAATCTTTATCAGAGCCAACAAATCCTTTTTTAGGAATGCAAATTTAATTAAACCACTTTCACTTCTCTTTTCTCCTCATTTCTGTGGGAAAATGTCACTCAGTGCTTTCAATAGATTATATCACTGGGTGACAGTCAGGCTTGTTTCTCTCCCACACAGCCGTTCCTCTCTTGGAAATAACCTTCACCTCTGTCTCTCTGTCTCTCTCTTTCTGTCTCTGTATATTTCTCTCTCTCTCTCTCTCTCTCTCTCTCACACACACACACACACACACACACACACACACACACACACACACACACCTGCAGAACTAGGGTATGGAGGAGTGAAAAGAACGTAGTCAACAATAGCTTGCTTTCCATCATGGAAAAATGATATAGTACCAGAGACTAAAGACAGACCTCCCTACAATTCAATTCAACTGCTGGTAACTAATACAACTGAAAAAAAAAATGACTAGACAATAAGTTATCAAAGACCATATATTCTTTGTGGGGGGTTAACGTGTAATACCAAAAGGTAAATGCAGAGTTTGACTTTATTTGTTATTTTGGTTGGACTCTATTATTCCATTAGTGTGGGCTGCTACCTGGTGAGAGAAGTCTCTACACCAAAGCACCTGCTCTGTAACTTATCTCCTTAGAGTTACCAGGTGCTCTAAGAGGTCACACAGTCCATATGTATCAGAGGTGGAGCTTGAGCACAGGTCTTCTGGACCCCTAGGCTGACTTTTTTTCCATTGCACTAGTATGGAAAAAAATAAATTCAAAGTAATTGGAGAACAGAAGGGAAAGGCAACATTAATGATAAGAGGAATCTGAAAATGGAATTGGTCCCTTGCAGTTGGCTTCATCTGGGAAGTCATAAACAAAGACTCATTTAAGTATTATTTTTCATTGTGAATGTAACAATCATCAGCAAGCATTTCAATGTACTATTACTTTAAAATATGATCAAAAGCAAAGTTTTGTATAATAGTTTCATGGTGTCCTTCAATCCTCCTTTCCTTTTCTTCAGATGTGATATTCAGGTTGGTTGATGTTTGTCCAATCCATGAGAATGAAAATGAAAAATTTTAGATATAATTCACAGTGATATTTTAATTAGCAATCTAATTTTCTCAAACATTAGAAAACATTGGGTTTTGTTTCCTGCTGGGAGGAATACATCTTCATGATTTGTCTTAAATTAGGTTTTTGGTGTGTTATCAGAACTATCAAGCTTGGTCCTGAGGAAGAGAGGAGAAAATGTAACCCCTCTTCTTTGCAGAGGTAGGGGTACTATGGATATAATGTAGATACTTTTTTTACTCTCTTGATGTATTTTTTGAACTGCTATTTTGGTCTCTCTTTTTGTATTTTTTTTGTTATACAAAGTAGCTTTCTGCATAGAGGGGAAGGAATATATTTGGAACTCTGATATAAAAACAAAAAATCAACAAAAAGTTTTAAAGGGAAATAAATTAAACCAGACTTTGGTGGAAGTAAACAGATAAGTATTCACCATAAGATTAACCACAGGGAGATTGGTAGACTACGCTGGCCTGGCCCGGGCCATATGGGGTGGCAGTAGGGGAATGCTCTACAAGATTTGAACAAGACAGAAATCCCCCGGTAAAGCTTGAAAGTACTCTACACTGCCATTCTTTCACAAGTAAAAGCCCACATTCATCTTATACCAAGTCTTTCTTCAACAGGTCTTTCAGTTCTGGCCAGAGGAAAAAGCATGTCAAATCTGAAACAGTCACACAAAGAAAAATGTCCCACCACAAGACTGTTCCTGACCCATGCTTCTATAAGAGTTAATCAACTCTAAAAAAGAAAGCCAGGTCTGGGTGTGGCAGGGTAGTCATTTCAAATGAAAGCAATAACAAAAACTAAAGTCCTAGGAGCATGAATCTTATGGAAAGATCTATGCTGGAAGGCAGATCATGCAAGACAACCTGAAGGTTAGAAAAGGGAAGTGATTAGTGCAAGGTCACATAGATAGTGATGGAGCCAGGATTTGAAGAGATACCCTCTGGCTCTAAATCCAGTGTTCTTTCCAGAGCACCTTCCGTTGGACCACACTGCCTCCAATTTAATGGGATATTTGTAACAACAAATAACTACTTCTTATTCTAGTACACTGTTGGTCGCAAAAGAAGCAACTTCACAAAGTGGGAGTAACACTGCCTTTGGGCTCAGGGAAAACTTGGTTTTAAAATCCTGCCACCCACACTTAATATATATGAAGCTATATGATGTTGGGCTGATTGTTTTACCACTCTTAACCTCAATTTCCTTATCTATAAAATAGGCATTATCATAATGTGAGGTTCAAATTAGACAATGCATTTCAAGTGATTTGTAAACCTTAAAGCACTATGTAAATGTCATGTATTATTAACATTTCTCATTCATGTGGTTATTCCTTCTACCAGAGCAGATTAGAACTCATCTGAGCCTCCTTACTTTGCATAATCTTTTTTCATTTCTCCAGCAAATCTTGCATTGAGCCCAGTATCTAGTATGAAGAAAGAATTGTGTGTGTGTGTGTGTGTGTGTGTGTGTGCGCGTGCGTGTGTGTGTGTGTGTGTGATTGAATTGAGGAGCTGTCCAGTAGACCTTTTTCTAGGTCCTATAACATTTCATGGGTTCCAGTGCAGTACTCAGGCTATCTGTTATTCCACTAGTTGGCTACATAACTGGCCCACCTCCCTTTCTGATTATACATTTCCTCAGTGATGGATTTTATGTCATTTCTTATACACAAATGAGCTAGAACAAGAAGTGAATAGGAGGGAAAGAGTAAGATGGATTGCTTTGAGGAAATTGCATTGCCTTTTCAAGAATTTCAAGCTTCTTCCTTACACCAAAACTATATGGTTAACTCCAATACTCTTCTTGTGATGTTACAGGGCTATGTCTTGTAGAAGCCCAGACTCCTCTCAAAATCAAAAGTGCTTCTTACCCTAAGGACCATGGCACATGTGAGCAGACTAAAGCACATTTCCAAAAAGCCATAGGCCTATACCACTTAACTAACAAGGTACTTTCTTCACAACAACTTTTTGAGGTAAGCACCCAAATTATTATTGCCAGTATAAAAATACTGAACTGACCAATGAAAGACCAGTCCATGAGCCATATGCAATCTTCTCTGCTGGTGCCAACTCCTGAGTAGGCTTAGACAGCCTGTTATAGTAACATAAGATGGTATGCAATTAAGGGCACTGCCTTACACTCCAGACCATGCACAAGTATTTTGCACCTGTTTCCTGTCTGCATGCTAAGGTGAGGAAAAGACTTTTAATTGATTACTGAGCCAGAAATGAGCCTGCAGAAAAATGACTCAACTGAAAAACTCCATCTCTCTCTTTTCCTGAGGGGAAGGAATCAAGGGAAGAAATGTTGTAAACCTGCGGTTGAGGACAAAGTCCTTGGGCTTTTATTTCCGTGCTGTAGCTACTATGTGGCCAGAAAGACGTGATGTGTTTGTTTTTCCTCTGATCCTAGCTGAGTAAATAATGGAGATAGAGTGACCTCATGAGCTTCAAAAGATCAAGAGAGCCAAAAGACCTTCAGAATGAAGAATCCCTAACAGACACTGATGCCAGGTACATTAATAAGACTCTGATGAAAAAAAAGTGTGTGTGTGTGTATCCTTTGGACTCTTTGAGGGTAACAAGTTCCTTTTTCTAGCCAAGGGTGGAAAAGGAAACTAAGACAAAGGCAAAGGACAGGGTTCTTATGCCTCTCATGCCATCCCAAGAAATTCCTTCTTAGAGAGCTGGTTAAAGACTTCGACCATAAGCTTCCACACTTGAGTCTCTGGATTCCAGAATGTCTTACTATTATATACATAACCAACAGAGTATGATCAATTTTCCTCAAGGAATCCAAACACATCCTGTATATTATCATTCCAGTTCATCCAATCCTTATCAAAGACACCTAAATTATTCCCACTTGGTCTAAAGTCAATGATGTATTTAATTCAATCAAGATGTATTCTCATATTATTGAGGTATCCAGGTGTCATGTGTTATCATTTATATTTGGGGTAATGGAGAATTAGATCAATGATTCAAATAACCTCCAATCTTACACCTGTATGCTACAGGTGAAGAAACTGAGCACTGACTGGTATTCAATAACTGACCATTTTGGTAGCTGGAAAATAATCCAATATCCCCAAATATTAAACTTAGTGTTTATCCATGCCTAGGGCTAGAAGAAATGAAAAGTAAGTGAGTTGTGAATGTGGTACTCTTCTCTGCTGGCTTAGGTACAGACTTAAAGTTCTCAAGTAAGGGAGAATACAGGGAAGATGATTTTCAAAATGGGAATTCCAGATGGTGCTGCTGGAGGATAGCGTTATAAAATTCCTTGGAGCTTTTAGGGAACCAGAAACAAAAGAACTGGGAGAGAGCCCAGGATGAATTGATGGAGATTGGAAGGGCTGGAGTAATTAACCTAGTAGAAAAGCATTAAAAGTCAGCAACAGATGAGGATAAATGGAGTAAAATAAGTATTTACCCTGTTGTCAAAGGAGTGGCAGATGTTGAAGCTCTCAATAAAGAATGGTAATAGATTATAACTGCTCCTTCAGGAAGTACAAGAAGTCATTTGGTCCCCATTGATAGCTATGAAAACTCTCCATGATGTTTTTGAACACAATCAGCCAAGAGAAAGTCTGGATCTGGTGTGGAACACATTCAACTGGCCCAACATAGTCACAGATGATGAAAATATAGCCAACATTTAAAAATCACTCTGAGGTTTGCAAAGTGTTTCACCTGCCTCATAGATGGGATGTAAACCCTATGACAACTGTGCATAATGTAAATATTCTTAAATTCAAATACTCAAATGGTAATTTTATAAACATTTTTCCATTTTTCTTCTATTTGTAGTCCTTTCATTTTCCTTCTTGAATTCCTTTAGAACAACTTTGCAGAGTTGGGTACCTTGACAGGCTTCCTTTAAGCTGATTTCTCCTCCACAGGTATTATTATCCCCATTTTATAGATGAGGAAACTGAAACTGAGATAGGTTAAATGAATAACCTGTGATCACACAGAAGATTAAATGTTAAGCTAGATTTGTACCCAGGTGGTCGTGAGTTCAAGGTCAATACTTTATCCGCTATACCAGTGGATATATGTAAGAAATGGGAGACCTGTACGTTGTGCTCTTAGAAAAATGCTACTGATTTTTGCTGCTTTACCTTAAGGGCAAAAAGAACATGTCTTTACAGCTATCATGCACAGTGTGCTAGTCTCTGGCAGGGGATAGGAATAATGCAGTCAGTCAATAACCATTTACTGAGCACTTACAGTGTCCTAAGTGATGGGCAACTAGATGGAACAGTGGGTAGAGTGCCACACCTGGAGTCAAGAAGACTCATCTTCCTGATTTCAAATCTGTTTTCAGACATTTACTAGCTATGTGATTCTGGGCAAGTCTTTTAACCCTCTCTGTCTCAGTTTCCTCGTCTGTAAAAAAAAAAAAAAACTGGAAAAAGGAAATGGCAAACTACTCCAGTATCTTTGCCAGAAAACCCTAAATGGGATCACAAAGTCAGGCATAACTGAATAATAACAACATGCTAAGTTCTAGGCATACAAGGAAAGGCAAAAGATAGCCCCTGTCCTCCAGGAACTCATAATCTAATGAATATGCACCATCCTAGGTAAGACAAACCACTTCATCTAGTATGAGCAACCAGGGTGCCTGCACAGTGGCCAAGGGATTGTAGAGGAAGTACTACTCTGCATTTGACTTCTATGTAGGATTCATTCTGATTAGGGTTCAGATTGTGAGAGCAAACTAGACTTAGCAGGAATCAAGAAGTCTAGAACTACTCCATACCATCTTTAATGACCCTTAGCCAGAGTGTTTGAATCACATACTGCTGAATATGATGGGGAGCCTGATGTTGGAACAGAAGGCCTGGTGGAGTCAGCATGTGGTCTTACAAGTGCCTGCATACACTATGATTCTGAATCCCCATCACGTATCTCAAGCCAATTCTTTGCAGATGCAAGCTTTCCTCAGTTTAAATGGCAACATTAGAAAAAGTCTAATTTACCCAAACCCAACATTAATTAGGAATTGCCTGTTAAGTGGATGAAAACAACTTCTCCCCATCTATGTGTGCCTCACTGGATTTATGTGGTTTAAATGATTAGTAGACAGGCATGTACGGAGAATACAAAATGCCAGCTCACAGACTCATGCTGTCTCCCAGACCAAGCCCCCCAGTACAAAAGTACAGGATTGAGGGAAGGCTCTGCAATCAAAGCTGCTCATCAGTTATTCTCTGTGTTATTAGAGAAAAAAGCACAGGAAGAAGACGAGAATTATTTAGAAATAAATTCTATGTTGAGGTGATCAAAAGACTTTGGTCATTAACCACTACCCAAGCCCCATGCTGACTAATGTTATGTGTCAGATGCTTCATGTAGAATCTGCCATCTAGGGGGGAATCTTTAGCATTCGGCTGTGACCACAAAAATCATAGATACCACTCTAAGACTCATGACTTACCTGCTGCTAAACCTTTATGACTTATGGACCTGTTTATCTGCCCTGTAGCTTTTATATTTGTTATTTCCCCTAACTAGAGAATGAGTTCCTTAAGAGAAGAGGCTGTCTCCCTGCTCTATATTTGTATCCATGGCACTTGACACAGTGTTTGCCATACAGTAAGCACTTAATAAAGGCTCATTCATTCCTTCACTCATTCCAGGTCAGCTAGGACCATAACCCAGAGAACCCAAGCTACTGTCCCTGGTCCTGTCCCTCACTCCCAAGAGTTTCCAAGAACCTTTAACAAACATTTCCATTCAACAAGCATTGGTTAAGTATCACCTAAGTGAAGACACTTCTTCAGATCTCCAATGCCTCATTGCAGCATGGAGGTGAGCCTGAATTCTCTGAAGCTATGACAGACAGCATTGTACAAGCTCTCGTGGGTTGTGCCATGCTGAGAAGAATCTTAATATTGTCCCAGCAATTCACTGAGTCTATTTTATAAGAACCAACCTAATTCAGTTCCTTGAGAGCAAGAACTGTTTCCCTTTGTCATTTCCATTGTATCCCAAGCACCTAGTACAATGCCTGTCATATAGTGGGTGCTTAATCAATGCTTGCTGATTGATTATCTGTAGAAAGTCTCACCGCTAATAAACTAGACACACGCTACAAAGTCAGCTAATAGCGGAGTGGATAGAGCACTGAGCCTAGAGTCAGAGAGACCTGAGTTCAAACCCGACCTCTGACACTTACTTGCTACGTGACTCTGGGCAAGTCACTTTAACCTCTGTTTTCCTCTGTTTCCTCAATTGAGGATAATGATAGCACTTACCTCCCAGAGTTGTTGTGTTGGATCAAATAACATAATATTTGTTTGTTTGTTTGTTTATTTGTTTTTTTAAAAAAAAAGCACTTGGCACAGAGCCTTGTACATAGTAGGTTCTATGTAAATGCTTATTGCCTTTCCCCTTGTTGTTGAGTTCTTTAGCCATGGAAACAAAACTAGAGATAAAAAGGATTTTCTAAATTAAATAATCAGTAAAGCAATAAGCATTTATTAATCACGTACTATGTACCAGGCATAGCAGTGCTAGGTGCTAAAGTTATAACGACAGGCAAAACATCATCCCTGTCCTCAAGGAGGAGGGGAGGACAATGTGTAAATAACTAGCTTAATACAAAATATGTGAGTGTATGCATATATATATACCGAGTAAAGGGGAGATAATCTCATAGGAGTCACAGCTTATATTCTCCTAGGGGTATTATTACATTTACACAGCTAAGTATAATACAATACAAAGTGTAAGAGTGACAACAGATACACCTAGACAATCTGTTTCAGGAAAATTAAGAGGAGAAATATTTTCAGTTGGAGGCATCAGAAAAGATTTCACCAAGGTGATTGATGCCTGCCCCACCTTGAAGGAAGAAAAGGACTCTGAAAGGTGAAGCTGAGAAGGGAAAACAGTCTTACTTTTTAGTAACCCGTCTTACACCAAGGCTGGTGTCACAACACTGTGTCAACAGATGTCTAGACTCATGGGATGTGGAGCCAGAAAGAGCTATCCTTACTTTACACAGACAGAAGCTGAGGTCCATAGAGGGGAAGTGACTTATTCAAGGTCACTCAACTAGTAAGTGTAAGAACCGGGATTCAAATTCATCCTCTGATTCCAAATCCATTGCTCTTTCCACCATAACTCACTGTCTTCTGTTTCTTGTTCTCCCTTCAAATGACTCCAGAGAAATAGAATGCTGTATTAAATTATTTTGTACTCTAATCAGAAAATTTCTGAGCAGTATCAGAATACTTGGCCCCTGGAGGCAAGAGGGAGGGAAGACAATGATTTTTGACTATTCAACAATAATTTCACATAATGATGCCTACGGTTAGCTCTGTCTGGTGTTATCTTTTCCCCTGTCCTTTCAAACATACATGCACATTTCAAACTCTCTTTCCTCCTTCCTACCTGCAGAGCATATCGCCCTTACTTCTCTGACAGTGCTTGAGTCCATGTCTGCCATTTACTTATAAGTCATTTCACTTCTCAAATCTTTCAGATGTTGGGACACTAAAGCACAAAGCAACATATAATTTACTATTGTTCTAATGTAGGAGAGTACAGGGGTTCGAGGGTGAGATCGATGGAAGGGCATGGTTGTAATTAGGAATTTGTTTACTTGGGGCAAAAAGAGTTGGGCAGGAAGGGGGTGAGATGCTGTAATGGGGGAGGGGTGTGGAAAAGAGTTCAATTTGATTGGGGGAAAGGGGAGTTTAGTTAACAATCCAGCTTTGGGTGCAATTTACCAAGAGAGGAGTTCTCCTGTCAAGATTAAAGGAAAAGGCAGTTCCCAGAAGAGGGGAGCTATACAAATGAAACTTTGAAGGAGGCACCCTGGAGCAACATGAAGAAGCGCAGTAATGATGTGCAGGTTATCATAGTACAACAAGGCACAGACACCACCATAGGAAGGAATTTCCATCTCCCTCTTGGAAACATACCCCTTTAATGGTGATATGCTGGGGACAAAGCCCCATTGGCCTAGCCCTGGTTACAGTCTAATTTAGAGGGCTCCTTGCAACAGTGGAAGCTCATGTGAGGACCTGGCAGAGGGCATACCTTATCTTCAGGGACTGTTTCTTTTTACCCCCACCTCAAGCTGAATTACTTTTGATGAGTATTTTGAATTTAAATTATTACAAAGCTTTTACTGGCTGTGATAGGAAGGCAATTAGCTCAACAATTGAAGGAGCTATCACAGCACTCTGAGCCACAGCTATTTATGCCCCCTAAAATGAAGTCCTACCTTTCTTTCTGAGGGTTTCATGGCAGGGTGAAGGGTGGGGTGGGAGGTCATCTAAGCCTGTGCCAACAAATAAAACTGAGGGAAAGGAACTTGCAAAGAAAGTTGACCTAATTTTTAAAGAGTTCTCTGGCCTTGGTCCTGATGAGTTCCCAGAACTAAGAAGTTGATTTGAAGTCAGAATATATGGATTTGAATCCTGGCTTGGTGCCCTACCACTTGTATGACTTAAGATAATATGACCAAGAAGGGGAAAAAGTCTTGGCTCTGGAGATAGGACTCTGTTTAAATGCTGGTTCTGCCCATTACTAACTGTGTGTGACCTCAATTCACTTAATATTTCCAGGCCACTATTTCCTCATCTGTTCAATAGGGAGTTGGAATATGTGACCTCTAAGGTCCCTTCTAGTTCTGTTAACCCCAGTCTGAAGGATATTCATATTAATATAAAGAAGTCACTTCCTCTCTCTGAAATTCAGTTTCCTCAGCAATAAAGAGAATGACTTAGACTGGATCACCTCTAAATTTCCCTTCCAGCCCTAAATTCTATAATATTTTATGGTATCTGGTATTTATCTGTCCTTCCAATGAGGCAGAAGGATTCCCTTTGTCATTCAAGGACAATATGGTCTGCTGCATGGAAAAGAACTTGGGATTTAAAGTCAGAGAGCTCCTCCTTGCTACTTGTGTGACCACGAGAAATCACCTAACTTCTCTGAGCCCTCAGTTTCCTCTTCTATAACCAAAAAAGCAATGAAGCTAATGCTTTCCAGCTGTAAACCTATAATCCTAGTTTTGCATTCAGTTTGTGTGGAGATTGCATCTCCTGGCCTCGTCCTTTCTACCTCAGTTCCTCTTCCTCCTAGGTTGTGGGAAAGCAAGTATTCAGGTTCCTTCTCAGAGTAACTAGCAGAGTAGATTTAGCACTTTAGATACATCTTTTTTTTTTTAGCCATTCCCATTCACCAATAGGGAAACTTAAGCCATTGAGTTGGAAGAAGATTGGTCCTTTAAATATGCAGAGGCCAAGAAAGACCTGAAACCAGCTGAAGCTGTATTTATTTCAGTTTCACAATGTAAAGGTTTTCTTAAAAGTACAAGTGTCTACCACTTTGGGGGACCCATCTGAGCAAAAGACTGGAGTTGCCAGCTTGGAGTTCCAAGCTCATGTGGCCTGTCCCAGATATATACTTGGGAGAAAAATCCTCCATGCACTAGCTCATAACTGAGAATAATTCAAACCCCATGCCAGGTAGCAAGCAATCCAGCTGTTTGTAACCTTTGTAACCTTGGAAGGACTTGTCTGCATAGGCCTTCCCAGTTCCTTTACCCAGAAGCAGAATGTTAATCACCAGCATCACCACCCAGAGCAAATAATGTCTTTCCTCCAGAAAGAGGAGAGAGGGGCAGCTCAGAAAAATGGAGAGAATGCTGAGTCAGGAAACTCAAAGTTTCCTAGAGTGAATTTGACCCAGAACAACTGAAAGGACACCGTCCTCTGGGGAACTGTGAGCTCAACCAACAGAAAATACAAAGAGGAAAAAGGGAACAAATAAGAAGCCTTCTTGTGGGCTCTGGACCAGACTATGTCTAAGAGTGCTGAGAGGAAGCTGCTGGAAACTGTCCCGAGGACAAAGAACTTCCCCAAATCTATCCTTCACAGAATCATAGAATGTTAGAACAAGGAGCAATAAGCACACTATTCTATCTGCTTGGTTAGAGCAGAAAAAAGAGAATATCAGAGCTGAAAGGGACCTCAGAACCTAGAATACAGGATGGCAGACCTATGGAAGAAAACAGAAAATGTCAGAATAGGAAAAGACCTCAAAATACAGGCCACAGAATGATAGAGCTGTTGGAAACCTTAAAATATGTCAGTTCTGGAGAGACTTTAAAATGTAGAATGTCATAACCCAAAGGACAGGTAGTCAGAACTGGAAAGAACCTTAGAATATAGGATGGCCAAAATCTAAAATATGAAGGAATCTAGATGTGGTATCATATGATAGGTAATGACAGAATCTAGAATATGAAAGCTAGATAAGAATCTGAACCTTAGAATCTGAAACTCAGGATGGCAGACCTAAAGGAGACCTTCAAAGAAGATAGAATGTCAGAGTAAGGCATAGGAAAACCAGAAAAATAGGAAAAGCCTAGGTTAAAAGATGCTTTAAAGAACAAAGTGGGGGGCAGCTAGGTGGCACAGTAGATAGAGCACTGGCCCTGAAGTCAGGAAGACCTGAGTTCAAATCCAACCTCAGACACATACCACTTACTAGCTGTGTGACCGTGGGCAAGTCGCTTAACCCCAATTGCCTCATCAAAAAGCAAAAAAAAATAAAATAAAATAAAGAACAAAGTGGGTTTCAATTTGATCCTGGAGGTAACAGGAAGCCACTGAAGTTACATATTGAATAGGGGTATGACATGGTCAGATCTGTACTTAAGGAAGATCAATTTGACAAGATATAAGTTCAAACCATGCCTGAGACATTTAGTGGCTATGTTACCCTAGTGTCATTTTAGCCTCTCAGCCTCAGTTTTCTCATCTGTAAAATATAAGTAATTATCATACTCTTCACAGGGTTGTTGTGAGGATCAACTGAGATAATATATGTAAAATGCTCTGTAAACTTTAACATGATACATATATATATGTATGTATATATATGTGTATATGTATAGTTATTGTTATATTTGCCTATATACTAAAAATGTCAAGATCATTACCTTCTCCTGTGATTTTGTTTCCATCTACCAGCCAGTATCTGAAAGTCTACCATTACAGCTTTGTTCCTTTAGTTTCCTAAACTTTAGCTCAGGTCTTCATCCTTGCTAAAATAGAAGTAGCCCCAGGACAGGTAGAATCTCATGTTGTTCTCTATGCAAGAAATGGCATAGAGGATGTCATCCAGGAAATGGAGGGACTGGGAAGAGAAGTGGGCTGCTATGGAGTGAGGGTGGCAGATAATGGATGGACAGCCTGAGCACTGCACCCACAAAATGTAAAAAAAGACCTAGAGGAAACTCCTACCATTCTGGGTAGATCCTTAATGGCAGATCCATGGGAGAATGAAGACAAGAATGTCATAAGACAAGAAGGCATAGAAGAGGCATAGAGTAAGGTATCTGCGTGATGAAGTCAACTCCATGGTGTGATCAGGAGTTAGAAATAGATTAGCACTCCGCTAGCTGAAAGTGTTCTCTCCCTCCTCCAAATGTTCCCTTCATATGGATCTCTCTTTGACCCCCATCACATTTTACCTTGTGCTATGTTTATCCATATACATATATATTTACACACTGTAACCTCATTGATATAGACCATTATCATTCAATCATTCCACCTTTGAATTTCTAGTGCTAATTGCAATGCTTTATCCAGAATAGATACTTACAAGGGGGTTTTCTAGATCTGTGATTTTATCAATATTGAGAATTTTCAGTCAAGTAATTACTCTGCTAATGGAGATCAGTAACTCTTCTGAAATGTGTGGTCTCAGGGACACTGAGGAGTTAAGTGACTTGTCCAGAGTCACACATATAGCACTCTTTCCCATCAGTAGCTCTACTTGGTGGCTTCAATTCCATGAAATACCATGTCCCCTTCCCAACCAGCATAAGCCAATTGCCTGAAATTCCATCACCACACAGATTGACTCAGATTTTGGATAGTGAACACCTCAACCCATTCCCAGTTGCCTCTCTTCTCTGGATAACTGGAAGGTGGAACATTAAACTCTTCCCAAGGCCTTCCTTTATAAAGGGCTCACAACTTTCCAGGTAACTCCACTTTCCATCAGCTACTCTGCTTGTCCCATCCGTCTTCCTACATCCCTTGGTTCCCTTTGCCCTCCTGCCACCAAACTGCTTTTCATCTTCCTTTAGTGTATTGTAAGCTCTTTGAGAACAAAGACTGTCTTTTTCTTATTTTTATCCCCAGTGTTAACATAGTGCCCAGCACATAGTAGGAGCTTAATAAATGTTAACTGAATCCAGTTGCAGTGCTAGCAGCAAGATTTGAATCAAGACAATACAGACTGGAAGGGAGGGGGTATCCATTATACCATCCTGCCTGTCTTATTCATATCACTTCCCTAAACTACAGACAATATGGTGCCACCTTCATTGGAACAGACACAGAATTTTTCAGGGTTAGAGGGTAGAGAAGAAGAGAGAGTTGCTCAGGAATGCCATAGAAAAGGTGGCCTAAACTGCAGAAAAGTAAACTCTAAGCCCCTCCCCTCTTTTCACACAACCCATGCCCTCTGCCTGAAAGCCTCGTGTCCTGCTGTCCAATGAACCTCCAGCAAAGTGAGACCAATGGAAGTGGCTGTTCTCTGAGCCTATCCCTGGGATTGAACCAAGAGCCATCTCCCCACACCCTCCTCCTTGTCCCTAGCAGGCCTTTTATTTCTTCATTTTTGCTTGCCATTGACATTTCTATTTCTTATTAATCAGCTTTAGCATATTTTACAAATTGTCTTAGTGGCACAATTACAAGTCCTTGAGATTTATAGAACTCACCTCACTTCTTAAATATCACATTTGGCAGAACATGTGTCATTTTCTATAAATATTGAAAAATCAATAATCATGACTTGAAATTCTGTATTTGTTAAAGTCCCAGAGCAGATAAATAATGAATAGAAAGACCATTCTCTTTGAACAAATGAGAAAGAGCTTATCAGTAACTCCTTTGATGCTATGAGAGACTAAGGTATGCCTGACCCATCCTACCTCTCTTTCTGAGATCTGTGAATACCTTTTTATTTATTTTTCATCTTTCCCTCACAATGTTCCCACCCCCAATATCCAGAGGTAATAGACACCAATATGAAACAATCAAGACAGTGACTTTTTCATAAAATGTTAGTAAATCACTAGGTAATAGATGGAAGTTATCCTATAGAGGATTCTGGATCTCATAATTAATAATATGCTTAAGCAGCAGGCAAGGGTGTTTAATGCCATGAGAAACTCAAGTTTGGCATAGTGGAAAGAGCATTGGTCTAAGGGACTTAGATGGCCTGGGCTCTAAAACCAGTACTTCCAATAATTGGTTCTGTGTAGAAAAATCTCTTCTATTCTCTGAGCCTTGGATTTTCTCTTCTTTCTTATCTTTGTTCTTCTTAGAAATAACTAAGTGGAGCAGCTAGGTGGCACAGTGGATACAGTCTCAGCCTTGGAGTCAGGAGGACCTGAGTTCAAATCCGACCTCAGATACTTGATACGTATTAGCTGTGTGAGCCTAGGCAAGTCACTTAACCCCAATGGCCTCACCAAAAAACAAAACAAACAAACAAAAAAAGAAAACAAAATAAATAACTAAGTAGACAGAATTCTGAGCTTGGATTCAGGAACACCTGAGTTCAAATCCAGCCTCGAACATTTACTAGCTGTGCGACCATGAAAAACCTACTCAACCTCAATGTCCTTGTTTCCTCAGTTGTAAAATGGAGATAATCTACCTCAGAGTTTTGTTTAAGGATTAAATGAGATAATATATGTTAAGAACTTTGTGAACCTTCAAGTGATTAATAAATGTTATTACCCTAATAACCTACTATTCCATGGGGCTGAAATCAGGAAGCACTGAGTTCAAATACTGCCTCAGACACTTATTAGCTGTGCCAGAGCTGAATAGAAAATTTTACTTTCAAATACAAGACTCAGGTGAAACATGAAGAAATAATCAGGAAAGAGAAATCATAAGAGACTTATTAAGGTTGAACT
>NW_020954600.1:5456095-5483710 GCF_900497805.2 Vombatus ursinus | reverse complement strand
AGAGGTAGAATGGGGTAAATTATCTCACATAAAACAGACAAGAAAAGGCTTTTACAGTGGAGGGGAAATGGGGGAAGGTGAGAAGGAATGAGTGAATCTTATCCTCATTGGATTTGGCTTAAAGAGGGAATAACATACACACTCAATTGGGCATGGAAATCTGTCTTACCCTACAGGAAAATGGGGGGGGGGCAGGGGACAAGAGAACAGGGGAATGATAGAGGGTAGGGCAGATTGGGGGAGGGGGTAATCAGAAATCAACACTTCTGAGGAGGGACAGGGTCAAAAGAGAGACTAGAATAAATGGGGGGTGGGATAGGATGAAGTGAAATATACTTAGTTTTTCACAACATGAATACTATGGAAGTGTTTTGCATGACTATACATGTATAACCTGCATGGAGTTGCTTGCCTTCTTAATGAGGGTGGGTGGGGAGGAAGGAAGGGAGAAGATTTGGAACCCAAAATTTTAAAAACAAAAGTTAAAAAAAATTGTTTTCACATGTAACTGGGAAATAAGAAATACAAGAAATGGGGTATAGAAATCTATCCTGCCCTACAGGAAAATAGAAAGGGAAGAGGGGTGAGATAGAAGGGAGGGCAGATTAGGAGAAAGGGTATACAGAATGCATGCCATCTTGGGGTGGCGGGAGGGATGAAATGGTGAGAAAATTTGGAATTCAAAATTTTGTGGAAGTGAATGTTGAAAACTAAAAATAAATAACAATTTCAAGGGTTAAAAAAATTTTTAAATTAAATTAGAATAATAATAGCAGCTACCACACAGGATTAGATAACCTATATGTATAAAATTCAAACCTTAAAGTACTATATAAATGTCAGTCAGCAGAAACATTGAGTGCTATACCTAGAGTCGGGAAGATTCTAACTCAGTTAAGAAAGACTATCTTGAGAACCTTTGTGGAAAGACTGGCTGGTGTAGACAGGTTAAAAAACACTGGATTCAGAATCAGAGGACCCAAATTTGAATCCTGTTTTTGCTAATTACTAAACCATGTAACTCTAGGCAAGTCATACAATGGACCCCTATGGACCTCAGGTTACTTATCTGTAAAATGATAAAGATAGGCTAAATGACCTCTAAGGTCACTTCCATGTTTAAATCTATGATCAGATTAATCATTCACACTGTGTTATGAGCTACTCCAACATTTTTTCTCTTGGTGGTATATGCATTTTAAATCTCTCCTGAAGCAATCTGGTCTGGTTGGGCCCCTTCCTGCAGGAGGTCTGGGCAGGAGGGAAATTATAGGGGAGGAGATACATAGACAAAAACAGCTATCAAGGCTGATGAGGTAAAACATGGAAGTATTGAACGCCAAAGGCATTATTCGCATCTGTGTGGGTACTTACCCAGTCTAGTTCTGTTCGGTCCATTAGTTAATAGCCTAATCCCTCGGTTGGCTTCAGTTCACTAGATTATACTCCTTAGTATAAAACAGCATGAGCCCCAAATTTCAGGAACAATTCAGACTACCATCCTGCTAGTGTTGACCCGTGGCTAAAATTAACACGAAAGGGACCCAAGTGGCCAAGTATCGGGCTGCCACATCATAGACAGAGTAAGAAGGGACATAGAATGTCATCTAGACCAAACTTTTTATTTTACAGAGCAGGATAGAGAGGCCAAAAGATGTTAAATGACCTGTCCAAGACCACACAAGTAAGACAGAGCCAGGATCAAAAGCCCTATAAACTTAAATCCTGTAACTCCTAATCTATTTTTTTTTGCTATCAATAAATTAGAACTGGTAAGTTTTCTATGAATAGTTTATTTATCTTCCTTACATCCTGCATATGTCTGAAACAATTGCAAGACAGAAGTATCTTCCCTACTGAAAGAATCTTAGGCATCAGTGAGCAGGCAAAACAGGTATTGGGGGGATATGGGATGATCTAGTGCACCTGAAATCATTCAAAGCAGGCGACCACCTAGTCTGCCTACCTGTAAGGTCAGTCCTGCAGATCCTTTATAGTATAGTTGGGAATAGATCAGAGAAAAAATAAACAACATTGGGAAAACATTGCCACTAACTAACCACGGCCTTGTGCAAATCACATTATTAACCTTTTTGTTTCCTCATCTATAAAATGGATGTCTTCGAATGTTCCAGTCACAGGTTCATTGGGAGAATAATGTAAATAAATCCCTTTGGAAAAGTATAAAGACCTCTTTTAGCAATCCACATTTGTTCATGGAATAAAAGTAAAAGGGAACTTAGAGATAATGTTATCTGTTTGACAATGAAAGTCCTTCACAATCTAGCTTCAGCCTACCTTTCCAGGTTTGCTACACATTACACCTCTTCCTGCATTCTTTATTTTAGCCAAATTGACCTGATTGCTAGGCTTTGTGGACAACATCCAATCTCCCATCTCCATGACTTTCCAAAGACTCCAAGAGAGCCATCCCATGGGGATCACTGGCTCCCTTCCAAGCTCAACTCAAGTGGAATGGGCATATCCTGATCCCCTCGGTTGCTGGTGCCCCACTCTCTGACTTGGTACTTATTTTGTGAATATTTTGCATTTATTTATATATGTACATGTTTCTACCCAATAAAGCTCAAGGTCCCAGGGGGTAGGAACTGTTTAATTTTTGTCTCTGTGTCTCCAGTGTCAATAATGCCTACCACATGGTCAGAGGTGAATAAATGCTTTTTGATTGATTGAACAATTGATTGATTTGGTTTAACTCTTTTGTCAATATGTCTAGAAGGCATGGGATAAGAGCAAGAGCACCAGATTGAAATCAGGATAGATAGATAAAGAGATAGATAGATAGATAGATAGATAGATAGATAGATAGATAGATAGATAGATAGACAGATAGATAGATAGATAGGAGGATTGAAGGAATGGAGAATGTAATTGCTTACTACGTACCAGGCATTAAACTAAATGCCAAAGAGACCTGTGTTCAAATTCTAGTTCTGACATTTATTAGGTCATACAGCATCTAATGTCCCATCCAGCTCTTAATCTATGATCCATGACCATAGGAAAGGTTACCTAACTTACTTGAGTTTCTTGTACATGATTCTTTTTTTTTGTCAAGTCTTTATTGGGCAAGTGGAGAAGGTTGGTAGGGTCCAGCCTTATCTTTCTTGGCAGCAGCCTTTCTCATGGCAGCCAGGACATTGCTGAGCTCTTCTCTCTTCCTCTTGGCCTGGATGCGAGTTCCCACCCTTTTTTTGATGAACTTAAGGGCTCACTTATCCTTAGAGACCTTTAACAATTCTGTGGCCCACCTCTCATAAGGGGCAAATCCACACGCCTTCTGGATCATATCTCTCACAAACTTGGTATGTTTGGTCAAACACCCATGGCAGCGGCAGTGTCGAGGCTTGGAAATGTTTTTGGTAACTTTGTGGCCCTTGTTGAGGCCTACGGCCATGGGGTATCAGATGGCCATGGCTGTAGCGCGTAGGCCCAATGGCAGTCACAGCAGAAGCATACATGATTCTTGTAATGATAATACCTGCTATGCCTACCTCATAAAGCTATGAGTAGGAAATAAGTATTTCAACATTTCAAAGGTTTGTGATTTCATCATGGAGACTCCCTCTTCATGATTTCATAGAATGTCTTCCAGAGTTCTGATAACTGAAAACTTCTTCAGCCTGTGACCAACTTGGTAATGAGTTCCTCCAAACTTAGCTGAACTGGTCTTTGTATTATACAAATATAATCACTAAGCCTGAACTTGAAGCCTTTTTGTTTTTCATGTACCTATCTGACTTAGTTCTCCATCGGCCAGCCCTTTCAGATGTTGGCTCCTCTCTGTGCAACAATGAGGCTTTGGTGAAGAACGGTGATGGAGGTTGTAAGGAAAGGGCTCAAGTTATTGCTATTTTACAGAAGGGAAAATAAGGGTATGGGCAGGTAAGATGATTTGCTGAAAGTCATACTTCATGGGAGTATCAAACCAAAACTTTTTGATAGTAAGCAACAATAGTGGTTGTGCCTCAAGGCCCTGTCCTAAGCCCCCTTCTCTTCTCCCCACATTTTCTCACTTGATGACCTCATAAATTGTGATAAATTTAGGCCCTGCCTCAGGGCATATTATTCCCAGATGTCTATATCCGCCTCAGTGTCTGCCCTGAACTTCAGTCCTATATCACCAACTGCCTATTGGACATCACTGACTGGTTACCCATAGGCATCACAAACTCAACATGTACAAAATAGAATTCATTATCTTTCAGCCTTCTACCCTTCCCCTTTTCTGTTTCTATTGAATGGACCAGCATCCTTTCAGGCACTCAGCTTCAGAACCTTGTTGTCATCCTTGATTCCACTCTCTCACTCACTCCATCAATCGTTAAGTCATTTCCAACTCCACAACATTGCTTTCATACAACCCCCTCGTTCGCCTCACACAGCTACCACATTAGTTCACACCCACATAAATTCTTCTTAGGACTTTTGCAATGACTTTCTAATTGGCTTCTCTCACTCAAGTCTCTCTCCTCTCCAGCATATTCTACACATACGTAGCTGCCAAAGCAATCTTTCTAACGTGCCAGTCTGACCGTGTCACCCTGCTACTCAATAAATTCCAGTTGTTCCCTATTCCCTCCAGGATCAAACATCAAATCTAATATTCAGAATTTAAAACCCTTCACAGCCTGGATCCTTTCTACCTTTCCAACCTTATTATATATTAATCCCTTTTCATATTTACTGCAGTCCAGCAAAATTTACCTTCTTGTTTTTCCTCACAAATGGCACTTCATGTGTTAGAACCCCTTGTTTCCTTCAAAACAGTCTAAACTCCACCTACATTTTCAATATGAAGACTTTCCTGACTCTCTCCAAGGTACCAGTGCCCCTCCCCACAAAACTGCCTTGTATTTCTTTTGTTTGTTTTGTATATACTTACATATGTACATATTATCTCCATTGATCAGAAATAAGTTCCTTGAGGGCATAGTGCTTGGTTCATAACAGGAATTCAATAAGCAATTACAGATTAATAGGCTAATTGATTAGAACAGCTCTGCCAACTTCTGCCTGTTCTAGTGCTTATCCACAAAGAAATGTTTTTCACTACCCCTTTTCACTGAGACTGCACAAGAAAGAGGCAGAACTCACAAGTAATCCCCCCCAATGCCTGAACAAGTTGGGACATGTAATTATGATGGATATTATTGTGCTATAAGAAATTATGAGCTGGATGTTTTCAGAAAAACCTAGAAAGACCTATATAAACTGACGCAAAATGAAGTGAGCAGAACTGGGAGTACATTGTACACAGTGATAGCAATACTGTATGGATGATTACCTGTGAATGACTTAGCTACTCTGATCAATAAAATGATCTAAGACAATTCTGAAGGACTCGTGATAAAAAATGCTATCTGCCTCCAGAGGAAGAACTGATGAACTCTGAGTACAGATGGAAGCATATTTTTTTCTTCTTTCTTTGTTTTTCTTGCCTTTTTGCAACATGGCCCACATGGAAATATGTTTTACATGACTTTATTTGTATAATGGTTATCATATTGCTTGCCTTCTCAATGGGTAGAGGAGGGCCTAGAGGGAGGGAGAGAATTTGAAACTCAAAATGAAAAAAGAATGGTAAAAAAAACAAGTAATTTCCTCCTTAGATTGAAAACCTCTTGACATCAGCGATGATTTTGCTTTTATTTTTACAGCCCTAGTGCCTAGAAGAGTGCCTGGCACACAAGAGGAACTTGACAAATGCTGTGGTTGTTGATTGTTTGATGTTTGCCCACTCATTCATTGATTTGTCACTATGTTGGTGATCAGAGATTTCATTTTTCTACAGTATGACTATACTGGGGTAACCAAGAACTATATAAACAAGTTCCATAAATCTCTAGATTAAAAATTGAGAGGCAGCATGGTTTAGTGGATAGAAGGCTGGTCTGGGAGACAGGAAGATAAGAACAACTCTGAAACAAAGATAAACACTACTCATCATCCTCACTTAAAAAGCTACCAGCTATAAAGTAGACTGGAGTAACTCACAGCTTCCCCAACCCCCAACCTAGGGGCTTATTAGTCAATGGACCACAAAGTTTATTCTTAAAGTGTTCCACTATTCACATGATTCTAAAGCACAGTCCCCAATAGATGGAATCAGAGCTCAAGACTACTTGTGGATATGTTTACTCCTGTGCATCCCAGGTACCATGAACAGCTCCTGCCATCCTGTGAGTTCTCCCCAACATCCATAGATCTGTTTGCAGACCTTAGCAAACCAATAAATAAACCCAGCCCCAGCCCCAGAAGCCACCTCCCACTGGTGTCACTGAGTTAAATTCCTATTTAACTAAAAGAAAATGGGTATCGACCAGAGTTACTCTGATTGCAAATGTCAGGCTCTTTGAATTATTAGGGAATGGCAATGGAAAATTGATTCTATATAAAACTTCCTGTGAAAAGTTTTACAGTCTCACATTAAGGAGCAGTGTTAAGCAAATCAGAACTAATTGTCCTCAGCTGCAGCCCTAATAACCCTGTCTGCCTTCCCAGTACAATGCATATTCATTGAGTTTGAACAGGAAAGGTAAATAAAAATAAAAAATCCCCAGCCTCATTCACATGCTCTCTCTGTAAAGCTGAACCTACAGTGGTCCCCTTAGAGAATGGGGAAGGGAGCAGGCCAATTCATGCCCTTGCCTAATCAGTTTGATCTGGATCCCCAAACTTTCTGTCAAGCCCTTATAATTACAGCAAAGATGCCTCAAGCCTGAAACAATAGCTACAGAACCAAATAGTTGGAGGGGGAACTTCTAGGGCTGGGATATCAAGTAGGGAATAGAACTGCAGAATGTTGGAACTGAATAGAACCTTGGAGATCACCTAGTCTGATGCCCTTGCTCTATAGGTGAGGCAGAGGTCTAATGAAAAGAAGCAATGTGTCAATGACTATAAGCCTATTGAGTGGTATGGTGCAAAGAGCACTAGTTCTGTAGTCAAAGAACCTAGATCAAAAGTCCACCCCTGACACTCACTCCTTACATGAACTTTAGTAAATCATTTAACTTCCCTGGGCCTCAGTTTCCTCATCTGTAAAATTGATGGGTTAGATCTGATGGCCCCTGAGGTCTCTTCCAGCTCTAAATCCTATGGTCCTAATGACAGCAGACTCATAACTAGTAATTTTGGTGCCCAAGACAATTCACTTGAAATTCCATGGAAAGACTGAGAGTGGAAAGGAGGAGCAGCTGAGATGGGCCATGGAGGAGTTCGCCTGGAGTATGGCCATCACAGGGGTGGAAATATGCCATCTGATAACTGCTCATTTGAACAAATTATTCTTGCTAATGAGGTGATAAGCTCAGTTGTTTCTATACTGAAGAAGAAATGCTATCAATGTATTCTAAATTTTGGAACCCTAGGGGAAATCTCTAGTTGTCTCAACCTAGTTATATTTCTGAGTGACTGGATTTTGAACTAGAATGGACCTTAGTAGGTCTTGGATTTGGCTCATACAAACCCTTCATTTTGCAGAAGAAGAAATTAAAGCCAAAAGAGGAGAAGAAACTTAATCAGGGTCATATAGATAACAGGAGCAGCTGAGTGACACAGTGGATAGAGTGTAGGGCCTGGAATTTGGAAGACCTGAGTTCAGATCTGGCCTCAGACACTTAATAGTTGTATGACCCTGGGCAAGATCCTTAAGCCTGTTTGCCTCAGTTTCCTCATCTATGAAATGAACTGAAAAAGGAAATGGCAAGCCACTCTGGTATCTTTGCCAAGAAAATCCCAAATGGGGTCACAAAGAGTCAGACAAGACTGAAATGACTAAACAGTAATAACAATAGATAATAAGCTAATATGTGAAGCTAGGGTCTTCTGATCCCATATCCAGTGCTCTTTACTCTAGACCACACAGACTTTCTCCAAGATTTACGCAATGACTAGGCCAGCTAGCCAGCCAGTCCCTACTCTTACCAAAAGGGGAAGGGGTGAGGGGCAGGAGTAGATAATGTTTATGCTGAGTGCCTTGCAATGTTTTCCTATTCAGACCCACTGGGTCATTGATCCAGAACAAATTGCATTCCCATTGATTGTTTTGACTACTGCCAGAGTGACACAGGATTTCAAGGATTCTTTAAAGAAACAAGACTCTTTCATTGAGGTCTTTTCCAACTCTGAAATTCTATGCTTCTGACTTTCTGTTTCCCAACTGGAATATCTCCTACCCTACCAAGAAATATGAATAACTGTTTCCAATCTATCCTATCTGTAATAAGTAATTCCAGACACACCCACACATATTCAGAAAAATACAAGGCAACCTGTTGTCTTATGGCCTCGATGTAGCTCTGTCTGGGTGCAGGGAGTCAATTCAATTCAATTCAACAAATATTTATTAAGCAACTACAAATGCTCAAAGCACTGGGCTAGGCACTGAGGATAAAAAGATAATACAGGCTCTGATCTTATAGGAGTAGTCTTTGGGATTCATACGTGATAGAGTAACAGTTAGAGCACTAGACTTGGAATAAGGAAGACCTCAGTTCAAATCCTGCCTCAGACATATACAGACAGCTGTATGATCCTGGAAAAATTACTTATGTTCTCCGGGACTTGTTTTCCACGTATGTAAAATGAGAGGCTTAGACTCGACTATCTCTAACATGCCTTTTAATTCCAAATTTATGATGCTGTGATCCTAATGGGGGGAAGGCAAATACAAAAATAAGGTGATATAATAGACACTGACATAAGTTCTTGAAAGAGATCAAGGAAAAGAATTAGGAGGGAATTGGAGAGGGAGAGATCACTCCTACCTTTGGAAGTGTATAAAATGATCTTCTGGATAACATTTCTGTTCCTTGATTCTCTGATTTATTCAGCCATCAAGAATTCCATTTCCCTTTCTGATCTTAAAATGAAGACACCTGAAAGAAGATGGCTTTCCTTGATGTGTGAATTTCATCCTCTCAAGATGGCCCTTTCCTCAAAACCACAGCAAAGAAAGCAAATCACTTAATTTCTCTGGATCTCAGTTTCATCAACTTTAAAAATGGGGGAAGGAACATGAAAAGATTTTTATGACTAATGAAGGACAAAGAATGCAGAACCAGCAAAATGATAAATGCAATAACTGAAATAATACAAATGAAGACAACAGAAATAGACAAGAGAAATCAAAGCAAATCTGCTGGCCACATTGATTCCAAGTGATGGAAATTAAAAGACACTTCCTTTCTGCCAGGATGTGGCAAACCATAGGTATGGATTCTTACGTACTCAGTCAGTAGCCATCACTGTATTGGATAGTTTTATCTACTTACTACTTTTGTCTGCTTTTTCGTTTGTATGAGGGAGAGTTCTATAATAGCAAACTTAATATTGGATCACCAACCCCAATCTCTGTATCCCAGTACACATAGTCATTAGTTCAAGTGCACTCACTGGAAAAAAAAATTTGAAGATTCAAATGGATGCAAATTAAAGATACAGACTCCTTTAACTTAACACAGATTTAAAACACTAATTAATCATTCTCTGTGGTCATTTCCTTTTGCAGGGCATGAGCCTCTCCTATGGAAACCAGGATTTAGGAACTATGTTAACAGGTAGGTGACTCAGTGGGTAGAATGTTGGGTATGATTTTGCCTCCTTTTTTGTACATTTATTTGGTTGTATGTTTATTGATGGCTATTGATGGCAGAATTTAAAAAATAATAACTCATTTTATATAATATCTACTATGTGCCAGGCACTGTGCTAAGTGCTTTACAAATATTATCTCATTTGATGCTCACAACAACTCTAGGAGGTAGGTGCTATTATTATTCCCATTTTAGTATTAAGGAAACTAAGGCAAGTAGATATTAAGTGACTTGCCAAAGGTCACATAATCAGTAAGTGTCTGATGAAGGATCTGAACTCAGGTCTTCCTGACTCCAGGCTCACAACTCTACCCACTGACAATGAACTTTATCATTTTTTAAATATTTTTGCCATTCTCATAAATTTAACATATTATCATAAGAGTGTCCCATTTTGTATTTCTTTGGTTTTGGGGCAGATTGAATATGTTGGCTATGGGACTGAGGGTCACACTCATCCCTCCATTTTGAACCTCCCCATCTGGAGTTCTTTAATGCCCCTCTTAGCATACTGAACTTCACTAAGACCCCATCTTCTAATGACAGAACTCCATTCCCTTGGAGGCAACAGCCCACTTAGTTTCATCTGGGAACTTCCCAGGCACTTCCAGCTCCCCCCATTCCAGTTAGGTGCCCATAGCCCTCCTTCTATGAGGTATATAGTCCAAATACAGGAAATCATTCAAAAGATGATTAACATCTTGATCTCTACATATTCTTCCCTTAAAACATTTTGTGATTTCATAGAAAAATCATTGAATTGGGAGTAAGGAAACCAGGATTTGGGTCATAGAAAACAGAGTCCAGAATTCAGGAAGAAAGGTAGCAAGAGTAGCAAGTGACCACAACTAGTACAATCCAGTATGGAATCAGAGGCTATTTCTTCTCTCTGCTATAATATGGTATCTGTTGAATAAGTAGGGTTCTGGACCCACAAGTATTTGTTATGGGCAGACAACAGTCAAAAGGTTTCAAGTGGATCATGCCCCAATTGGGACATGAACAAAGATCCTACCAGCGTCTCATCTAAGAATGTCCAACTACTTCAACTTATAAAACCTCTGAGTCTCCCTTTTATCAAATACTTAATGTTAAGAACCATCATATCAACTTAGCACCATATCTCTAAAGCTGGAAGGACCTCAGAGACCATTTGGTCCAAACTCCTCATTTTTTCATATGAGGAAGCTAAGGTCCAAGAATTCTAAGTAACTTAGCCAAGATCACACAGATAGCAAGCATCAAAATCCCCATAGTGCAGAGATGGGCAAAAATACCTGATATTTTCTCAAGACCACTTCCAAATAATGCAAACATATTATCATTGGTTTCCTTACATCTGCCAAGAGGCAGTGTGTCAAATAATTTAGATCAGCTGAGGCACTGCAAGAAAACAAAGCAATCCGTCATCTCAGCTGTGTTATTGATTGCCAATAACAAGATACTTGCTAAGACAAATGACTCTGTTATTATACTAGTGAGGTTTTAGCTTATTTTGACTACATAAATCATATTGAACTGTTTGTTGTTTTGAGACATACAAACATATCTATAATCATTTTTGCCCCCTATTCTTGCCATCTATCTATGGTGGATATCCATATGTGGTATCCATCTACATTATTCACCTGCCCACAGTCTCTTTTTCTCTAGGCAGGGCCAGCCTATCTGTTTCATCAATTTATTACAGAATTGCATCTGTTCATGTTTCTCCTTACAAGAGCTAGCCATCAGCATAGAGATGGGGAAGAGATAGGAGGAGGACAGGAAGGTATTGGTCCAATTAGTCAAATGTTTATTTTAGACTTAGTAGGATTCACTCCAATGGATAAGTCTGATATTAATTTGTGGACTTTTGAGCAAAGGGCACTATCAGATCTGGGCTTTGTCCCTTCCTTCAAGAAGCTTTCCTTGATTTACCCCAGTTGTTAGTATCTCATTCACACCCACTAATGACTTAGCATTTTTCATTAAATATACATATATTCCATATGTATCTCTAAATATATTGTCTCCCCACTAGAATGTAAGTTCCTTGAGGGCAGTAACTTTCTCACTTTTGTACTTGTGTTCCCAATGCCAGCACAGTGCCTGGTACACAGTGCCTAACAAGTGTTTGCTAATTGGTTGATTGGGTGGTTGATGATCTTGGCTTTGCTGAATGAGATCTAGAACCATTATTTGGAATTCCTAAGTAATGAGGTGACATGGAAGCTAGCTTTGCCATCAGAGGTTGAAGTCAGAGGTTTTAGAAGAGGGAAAAATGACAATCAGTAAATACATAGCGTGGCTCATTCTCCACACATACCCCCATTCATCTATTCAATGGGAAGTTCTTTTATACCTACCATGTTCTAGACACTGTATAGAAATAAACTATTACCTGATTTAAAATGTAAATTAGTATGGGAATTTCTTTTACCTATAGGTATCACAGCCCATTTATAACTTATATTCTTAGAGAGTTGACTGCAGCTCAGAAATATTTAGTTATTTTCTCATGGTCACACAGCTAGAAACTGTTAGATTCAGTATTTGAACCCAGCTTTCCCTGATACCATGACTGGCACTCTACTCATATCATGCTGTCTCTTCCAGGGATTCTTTCCCCTCAAAAAGAAGTCAGAGCACTAATGCAGAATTTAAATCTGCCATTCAGTAAATCAGGTTGTCAACACACAGCTTCTGTATGCAAAGATTCCAATAAAACATGGATGTGACAAATCATGTTCCCAAACTTAACTACATACAGAAATCACTATTAGTTTGTTATAAGGTAGATGTCTGGTAGTCATAGGATTAGAGGATTTCACACTTCAAAAAAATTAATTTGATTTTAAAATAAGTTTTATTGAGAGAGGTCACATAGAGCCAGCCACCAAGTCAGGAAGGCTTGGGTTTAAGACTTGCCTTTGGCCCATACTAAAAGTGTAACCAGGGACAAGTCACCTAACCATTCAGTGCCCCACACACTGATAGTAAGTTTAAATAGAGGTGGTGATCTGAATTGGTAGAGAGACTTCTTTGCTTTGCAGTCTCTATGGCAAATAAATCACAAGTCCAGTCCAAAAAAGTTGCATTAGTGCTTTGTGGTTTTGTTTTTTACGAAAGACATTTCTAGAAATACCACCTTCTTCCTCTTACCTCTAGAATAAATTTGTAACAAATGTTGGGAGGGAGGGGGAGAGAAGCAAAAATACCCAAAACAGTGGTCAGGTTTAACTGTATGCGTGTGGGTATGCACCCCGCATATACATATATGTACATATATACACATATGTGTTGTGTTTGTATGTATGTGTATTACATGTGCGTGCGCATATATTTTGTGTATATGTGTGTAAAATATTCTGCCCTAGTAGTTCCCCAACTCTCTTCCAGGAAGGAAGTGGTATGTGTCCTTATCTATTAAACCCAGAAGTTTTTGTTTCTTCAATTACTCAGCATTCAGCTTTCCTTCACTAAATTTGTTGTTTGAATTGTTGTGGTCACTATATTTATTGGTTTTGGTTGTTTTCCCTTCCCATCAGTTCATGGACATTTTTCCATGTTGCTCTTTTTTCTTTTACTCACTTTCTTATTGCACCATGATATGCCATTACATTTGTATGCCAGAGTTTGGGAGGGATTCTTAGCTATTCTCAAAATGATTATAGACTGTTAAGCTGAGAAGGACCTTAGAGATCATTAAGATCCATTCTCTAGTTTTACAGATGAGGAAACTGAGGCTAAGGGAAAACAACTTGACCAAAATTCCACCATTTGCTTCTGTTGCTCTTTTCTATATTACACAACAGGAGTTCGCCAAAGAGAGAGACACACACACACAGAGAGAGAGAGAGAGAGAGAGGAGAGAGAGAGAGAGAGACAGAGAGAGAGAGAGAGACAGAAGCACAGACACAAATATTTATATATATATATATAATATATATAACATGAATATACATGTGTGTATAAAATCATCAACTATGAATTAAGCACCAACTACATACTACTGTGCTAATTACTAAGCATAAAAAGAAAAACAAAAGGCCCTTGTCTCTAGTTCAACCACAGGGTTTAAAGAAGTTGACCCACCTTTACATTCTTTGAAGTCTGAGATTTGAGAACTGATAAATGTCAGGAAAAAAACGAGTTACAAGATTTGTTTTTAAATCCTGGCTCAACTTCATGCTAGCTGGACAACACGAGGTAAATCATTTCACTTCTCTGGACCTTGATTTCCTTAATTACAAAATGAAGGGGTCAGATGCCTTACCTGGAAGTCCCTTCTCACTCTAAATTTATAACCAAACAATTGTCATGGAAGACCCTTAATAAGAAGCCAGCAGTTCTTGGACAGTGATCACAGAATCAATGAGTCCACTGTATGGTCCAAAAGGAAGGATAACTCGATGCTATCTAAAGTCTCTTTCAGCTCTACTTCTATGATCCTGTGATCCTGATGATATCCAAATTGGGAAAAAAAACCACCTCCTTTTACTCTTGTACAATCATAGAACTAAAATTGCACAATTTCCTCGGTCAAGAGTGCCTTGATTTCATAGAAGCACAATGGAAAAGGACCTAAGAATCATTTTGTAGAATGAATTTATTTAATGAATATTATTGAGAGCAATGAAATCATAGACCTGACACACAGAAAAAGTCTGAACAAGAATCCCATGTACAACTTCTCTGATGGGAGGGTGGCTTTTTTTGCCCAGGGTTATACAACCAGTACACAACAGAATTAGGACATGAATCCAAACTTCATCTCTGAGACTGATTAAGACTCTGTCTTAAACAATAAAGGGATTTCCTACAGAAACTAAAGGTATTAGTAAAGGGAGATTGGCAATCACTGCCATCCATGATTTTTCCTCCTTTGATTCAAATTGTTGGATAGATCCAACCTACTAGTTTCCTCCCTGAAAGTAGAAAAAAAGCTAAGAACACAGAAGATTGAAAAGTTGCCTTCATCTTCCTAGGGCCAGTGCAGAAAGGGAAAGATATAAATTGTCAACTGGCGCTCAGAGATTACAGATAACTCACCCATGGTCAGAAAGCTGGTTAGTCACCAATATGAGATTAAATCTTAGGTAGTTCTTGACCCCACTTTCAGCCATCTTTCCATTATGCTAAACAGGAAGCCAAGGGCCCTCAGAGCAAAATTCAAAGAGCCTGAATCTTGCCTTAAATGTGGCTCTGTTTAATAGACTGATTTGCTCTGGGTACTCCATCGCATTTTCCCAGATTCATCTTGCCAAAGGTTCTGAACAAAGAAACAAATTGTCCAGGTGATCTCTTGAGCTGATTGAGTCTCTTCAGTTCTTTCTGGATAGCATCCTTCAAATTATTCTAATGTTCCTTACCTCAAGTAGTATAATTGAGACTACAGAACAATTCCTTTGAGAAGCCCCTCTTTTCTTTCCCTCCTACCTACCTATAGGTTTCTTGTCAGAATCCTGCATTTCCTTGTTTGGTATCACCCTGTTTATTGATGAGGAACTTGCCACTCATCCTCAAGTAAGCATGACATAGAAAGGGAAACAAATCAGAAGGAAATAGGTCAAAAGCCACATAATGTGAATGTTGAAGATGATAATGATGATGATGGTGGTGGTGAATATGATAAATAGAATTTATCTACTGTTTTAAAGTTTGTAAAACTCTTTATACACATTTTCTTATTTGATTCTTACAATAACCCTGTAAAGCATGTGCTATTATCATCCCCATTTTACAGATAAGGAAACTGAGGCAGACAAAAGGTCAGTGACTTACCCAGAGTCACATAGCTACTAAGAGCCTGAGATAGGATATTCTTGTGCTAGGCAATGCATTGATGGGGGCTTCAACTTTTACATTTTCTGAATTTGTCACCTTTAAAATAATCAAAGAATACTGAACTGAAAGTTAAAAGACTTCTGAGATTTTCAGTCCCACATCTATACCTTAATAGCCATGTGATGATGGGTTCTCACTTGTAGAGTCAAAAGATTCATACTTGCCCTGACTATCACAGGGGGTGATGAGAAGAAAGTACTTTGTAAGCAATAAAGTGCTATGGAAATATATACTGTTGCTATCAAATGAGAAAGACTCAGACTATTAAGATGTCAGAGCTTTTTCCATATCAATCTATTAATCAATCAACAAGTATATCTGATGTGTCTGCTATGCACCAGACACTCTACTAGGCATTGAAGGTAAAAAGTCAAAAATTAAATAGTCCCTGCTCTCAGTTAGCTTACATTCATTTTGACAAAGAATCTGAGGATAATCAAGGTGAAATGACTTGGTAAATATATGAAAGATTTTTGAAGATTGGAAATCCCTAGAATGCAAGATATTATTACTATTAAAGTTACTTTAAGGCAGCCATAGCCTCACTGATGTGGACATGCCTATTACTGGTACTAGCTACTCCTTCTCATTCTTGTCCATGTTTCATCCATAGATTTGCCCATCACATTGGAAGACTTCCTTCCAATAGATCTTTTAATATTATGTGTATACAAGTGTAAATGTCAAAAGAACGATGTGTTATCTCTCACTTGCTGCATGAGCGACCCATTGTCTCTTCATATCCATCTTCGGTGAGGTCCTTTGCACCACATCTTACATACTCGGCAATATTTTAGAACCTACCCAAAATCACCACATCTTTCCATTGTATATCAGAGCACTTATATCTTAAAAAAAATTTTGTATCCTATACACACCTGTCAATTCCCAAAAATACCTTCAATAGAACAGTTCCATATTGATATATATGGAGATAGATATTCATATGTGCATATATATATAAGTATATGTTTATATATGTGTGTGTGTGTGTGCATGTGTGTGTGTGTGTGTATATATATACATATTTTTAAGAAAATTAAAACAAAACCAACCAACATAAAAACTCTGCCTTATGCCACATATAGCATTCTGTCATGGTAGTCAACTATCTCTCCACTGGGCGCAGGAAATTGTATTGCTTCATCAGTGTTTAAGTCATTGATTAAATAACCTGTCACCAGTGGCCTGGGCTTAGTGCTTATATAAACCAGGTTCAATATTGGGGGCCTCTCCTCCCACAAAAAAATCCCCCTCTCTTTGGCTCATTTTGCCCCTACCAAGAGTTCTCTCTAAGGAATCTCAGAATATAGCTTAAATATAGATTTCATATTGGTCTCCACAGTTGTGGGTAGAATGGTATTTAGCTCCTGAACAAGTACTCAAGGAAACAATGCATATCAAGAGGTGTCATTGCTGTTCAGTTGTTTCCAACTCTTTATGATCCCATTTGGGGTTTTCTTAGCAAAGACACTGGACAGTTTGCTATTTCTTTCCCCAGATCATTTTACAGATGAAGAAACAGAGGCAAACTGGGTTAAGTGACTTGCCCAGGATCAAACAGCTAGTAAGTGTCTGAGGCTAGATTTGAACTCAGGTCTTCCTAACTCCAGGCTCAGCACTCTATCCACTAAGCCACTAAGCTGCTGCCATATCAAGTGTAGGATAGCCTTTATTTCACCCCACAGAAAATGAATAAAACACACAATCATTTCAGAGTACCCCATAAATAATTATTTAAAAAACTCTTTCCTTTTGATTGAATTTCATGTTTCCCCCAGGACCTTATAAAATCCCCCAGACTTTCAACACACTCCCACTGAAAAGGACAATGAGTTTGAGGTTATTAGAAGGACGATTTCCCCACTGGATCTATACCACCTGTATAATTCATGATAATGGCAGAGGACAAAGTCCAGTTCCTTTGCTCCTCCATTTTTTGGCTTAGTACCTTACTGCTCTCCAGACATTGGGGAGAAGGAGCCATGTACATGATCCTTGTCTTCCAAAAGGCTTTCAAAGGCCAGGAAATTCCCTTTCTCTCTTTAGAAGGCTCCATACCCAAATTATCAAACTCAAGTTTGCTAAAGGGTCAAACCTGAGACTGGAACAACCCAGACACTCTCTATTGTTTAGAAGTCTGGAATCTATATTATTTTCTCACCAACAGACTGATGCCACCCAAGAAAGCTCCCATTTCACTCTAGAAGATTGGATTCAGGAAAAATTCAGGGTTTTGACTCTGTTAAGGAAGTCTTCCAACTCCTGTCTAAGAAGCAGGAGTGTAAGAATGCTACATCCCAGGGCAGCTAGGTGGCGCAATGGATAGAGCACCTGCCCTGAAGTCAGGAGGACCTGAGTTCAAATATGACCTCAGACCAAACACTTACCACTTACCAGCTGTGTGACCCTGGGCAAGTCACTTAACCCCAAATACCTTAAAAAAAAAAGAATGCTAGATCCTACTCTTCTCAGGCTAAGTGGGTTAGAATATGTAAAACTGCAACATGCTACAAAAGAAGGTACTTCTCAACATCAATAGGAGGGAGTTTTCACTGTCTGGGAGTTCCTTGTGAACCAGTAAAATCACAGGTCTGGTCTCTATCCATTATTTTAGTTATATATCCAAATCATTTTACAATTCTTAAAGTTTCATATATATATATATATATACATATATATAAATACACATACATGTGTGTATGTATATGTGTGTGTATATACATATGTGTGTATGTATATATTTGTGTGTATACATATGTATATATATATATATATACACATATGTATATGCCAGATGTTGTTATGACTACTCCTGTAAACAAATCCTGCCCTCTATTCACTACACCCCCTTTCCTCCCAGGGTATAGTCTCCTCCCAAGGTTTATTCCCCATTAGTCAATCTCTCTGAGACTGATAGATGAATAGGCTCCCCATTCTTCTGTCTGTATATTTGTTATCTCAGGCAGTAACTAATTTGATATTCTTGACAACATAAGGTTTTTTTTTCTTCTTCCTTGCAGGGGACAATAAACTTGTCATAAGTCATCATGTCTATCAGTGAAGCTGCCTTGTTTTTCTCATTACACTCACATGGAAACACATATGCATATATGAAACCTTTATCTTTTCAACAGCAATTTGGGGAGTGTGGGTGCACTACTACAGTCCCTCCTCATCCCATCCTCTGCCCCTATATTTAGTGGATCAGAACCATGACATCCCCAGTATACTCAGCTCCCTATGAATTCACTAGTATTGCCATTTTAGAGCATTCTGGGATATGAAGGATATTACCATGAACCATCTTTTCCCATGGACTTCATATCTGACAGTTTGTTTTAGACACTGTGTTCTGCCCTCCTCTTCTCTTGATGTTCTTTTTTTCAGAAACAACTCCAACCATAGATGTGTCATAAATATCAAGGTGGTACCTGTTGCTTTTCATTTTAACTGAGAAAACATTATCTCTTCAAAACAAGAACTAATGGTATCTCATCTTCCTCCATGGTCACAAAAAGGCTTCTAGAGTCAATGGTTTTCCAAGGGAATTTGTGCAACTTTTCAAGGGTGTATCACCTGAAGCTTCCCCTTCAGTAGGAAGATGGGTAATTGAAAGTCAATTCAGTGTGTTCCATCCATGGAAACCCCAGGCCTGCCTTCCCAAACCCCATGGAAGTACCATCTCTTGGGGAATGAATAAACTTTCCCTAAAGTTAACTTAGAAATAGGTAAAAATCTCTATAGAATTTGTGCTTGATATTAAAATAGGCCTGTGGTCATATTCATAGCAAGTCCCTAGTTTACTTCCAAAGATCTCTTTTCCAAATATAATTCTACAGTTAATTGTCAGATTTTGGACTATTTTCACCCAAAAGACCAGGCAAATTCTTTTGGAATAATAAGATTGGTAGTGGCAGAGCTTCTTAGGACAGGTTATGTTCACTGAGTATTCATAGGTGGATTCACTTCAGCTGAAACTTCCAGACCTACCACTGTCCCCACAGCAAAATATCAACTATTACTCAAGGTCACTGGATTAAGTCCCAAATTCCCCCTTAGTTGTCCAGAGCACCCCACTCAAAGTGGTTGTAGTTAATGCTATAGGATAACTACTAGCTTGAGTTGAAAAGGATAACAGAGCAAAATATATAAGGAACTGATTCAACTTCATAAGAAAAAAAAAGCCATTCCCCAATTGATAATTGATTAAAGGATGTAAATTTGCAAAGGAAGAAATCCAAACTAGTCGCATAAATATTTTTAAAAGCTCCAAATCACTATTAGAAAAATGCAAATTACCACAAATACAAGGTTCTGACTGTTACCCATCAGATTAGCAAAGATGACAAAAAAGGAAAATTACAAATGTTGGAGAAGCTATTTGGGGAAAGGGGGACATCAAAGGACTGTTGGCACATCTGTGAACTGGTCCAGCCATTGTGGAAGTCAATATGTAACTATATCCCCCAAAGTTGCTAAATTATGTGTGCCCTTTGACCCAGCAAAAACATGATTGGGCCTATATGCCAAGGAGGAAAAGGACCCATGTGTACACAAATATTTACAGCATTTTTTGTAGTGGGAATGAACTGGAACTAAGGGGGTGCCCATCAATTGAGGAATAACTAAAATAAATTATGCTAATTGAAAGTAATACAATATCATTAAGGCATAAGACATGCTGAAATTTCATAGAAACCTGGGAAGCCTCATATGAGTTGATGCAAGAGGAAGTAAGAAGAGCCAAGAGAACAGTTTACCCAATAACAACATTGTAAAGACAAACAACTTTAAAAGACTTAAGGCTTCTGATTAAAGCAATGACCAGCCATGATTCCAGAGAACTGATGCAGAAGAATGTTTCCCAATTCCTTACAGAGACTCAGAGGCAGAATGAGATATTCATTTTTGGATATGGAAAATTCACAAATTCTTTTTACTTCACTATGCATATTTGTTACAAAGGGTTTTTATTTCTTTTTTTAATTAAATTTGTTTTTTTAATTTTTAAATTTTTTAAATTTTAAATTTCTTTTTTAAAATAAATAAATTTATTATAATAAAAATAAATTTAAGGTGAAAGGGCAGAAAGCCCCATACTGGTAAAAAAAAAATTCCTTCCTGAAAAATATATATGGTTTAGGAGGCAGTATGGTAGCTGGAGGGCTCAATTTAGAGTCTTAGAACCTGGGTTCAAATCCTTATCCTTCCATTTATATCTGTGTCACTTTGGACAAGTCACAACATCTCTGAGCCTCAATTTCATCGTCTGTAAAATTGTGGGCTGAACGCTAAATGATCTCTAAGAATGCTTCTAGTTCTAAGTCTATGAACCTATGAATACCCTCAACCTGGCTGAGGCAGAGGTAATCGTGATATCAATTGGATTTTCAATATGTTATGTTTGCTTGTACTGAAAGGATAATGAGACCTTGAAATGTCCGCCTCACATATACGACATTCTAGTGCATGTAGATTATGTGTCTTTGTATTGGGGAAATGGGTGGTGGGTGGTGGCAAAAGAATGACCCATAAGGGTTAAATGGAGTGACTCTGGTGAGAAAGAGAAGAACAGCAAAAGGAAAGAGAAACTGCTTTGCAGAAACAATGAGAACTGCAGAGAAAAAAATGGAAAACCTGCAAGGGCGGTCTGGATTGAAAAGGACATGAATGCTACAGAAGGTTCTATATCTGGGAAGAAATGAAGTCAAGAATGGCACAGTTTGCTGGAATTCAACAAAAATCTCTTTAAAGCATTTGCTATGTGTTAGGTACTGGACGGAAAAAAGAAGCAATCCCTACCCTCAGGAAAGTTATATTCTACTGAAAGATTATATGCATGTACACAGCAGAAAAGTGTTAACAGGAGGAATCTGGGCAACCCCCAAAATGTGAATGCTTCTCACAATGCCTGGTATATAGCAGGTACTTAATAAATGCTTATTGACTGACTGACTGTTTGCTGGACCAGGGCTCTTCCCATGATGCTAAGTTTCTGCTCTGTTCCCTCTTTAAAGGGCATCTGTGACTAATACCCGGTTAGCCCCAAATATTCCCATGACTGGATCCTGTTTTGAAGATGGCTGGCAATTGAGTCAGGAAGAACTGACATTAGGAAAGTATCCCACCCTCTTTAAGTACCACTATCCTCATCTGGAAAATGGGGCCAATAATCACACCTTCCTCACAAGGCTGCTGAGAGAATTAAATAAGGAGATAGATAGATAGATAGATAGATAGACAGACAGACAGACACACAGACACACAGACACACAGACACACAGACAGACAGACAAATGGATAGATGGATGGATGGATGGATGGATGGATATGTATATATGTGTGTATACATATATGTGTATATATATGTATACAAGCATACATATAGCTATACAAAGTGTACACATGAAAATCTATACAGAACATAGGGATAGAGTCCTATGATTTCAACAGTGTAGAGAGCTCCCAGGTGAGGAAAGTGCCTCTATTGATGCAGGTCAGCATCCTCTTTGCAGCTGATAATTTCAGAGAATTGACTCAAACACAAAAGCAAGGTTCTTTGCCCAGGGTCCTAAAGCCCTGCTAAATGTCAAAGATAGGACCTGAAGTGAATTCTTCTTAGCTCCTAAACCACCTCTCTATTAACTGTATCTCATGGCCTCTATACAAAATACAAAAATAAAGTAAGTTTAGGAAGGAGGAATTGGCAGATTACTCTGTGAGCCCTATTTGCCATTGAAGGGACCTGTAACCCCCTCAAGGAAGGAATGTTCTCTGAAATAATAATAATCAACTCTCATGCCTATCCATAATCAAAAGCACCATCAGCCCTCTTATTCTGTGAGGTTTTGTTTTCCTGTTCTGAACATCTCCAGGACAAAAACCTTGGATCATATTTGTCAAGCTATAACACAAACAAAATTAGCATCCCCACTGTGATCTCTGGAGCATCTGGGGTTTGTTCCATTGAAAGATATAAATGCTTCCCTCCCATCCTCCAGCCCCAGTAACCTGGGGCCTTCGTTCCCAGCCTTGGTCCTCCTCCAGCTTCTGAAGAGTGAACTCCAGAGAGCTGCTGCCAACTCAGATTCATCTCAGCAGTCACAACATAATCAGAAAGACCCCCAAGCCAAAGAAAAAAGAAAAAAACAGTAAGGAAAGTGATCTAAGAGCAGAAGAGAATGTGTGAGACTCCCAAGATTCACATCAAGCCACATCTGACCATCTGGGAATTGGATGATGAGACACTTAGCTCCTTTAGACAGAACAAAGGAGTACAGTGATAAAAGACTCAGGCAATAGCCTGAAAAGAGTGATTTCCCCTCTTCCTCCCCAAACAAGTGACTCTAGAAGCTATAAAGTATAGTAATCAAGCATCATGGGATCATAGGATCAAAGATTTAGAGTTGTAAATAACCTTAGTGGCTATAAAGTCTAACCCCTTCATTTTGCAGATGAGAAAGATGATCCACAGAGGGCAAAATAATTTGCCCGGAAGTCACTAGTATTCTAGGGTAGAATTTGAACCCAGGTCTTCCTGATTTCAAATCAGTAAGTCTGTCAACAAGCATTTATTAAATGTCCAAGTGTGCTTAGAAAAAGGGAAAACATGGTCCCTGAACTTATGAAGCTCACATTCTAATGAGGGAGACAGCTATGTACATATAAATTATACATAGCGTAAATGAGGGTTGTCGAGGAAATGGAGTGCCCTATTCCCTATACCATTCTGTGTCCTTTAGAGTAAGGAAAGGTCCTTTGTAAACCCAAAAAGTTCAGACCAACTTCCAGTCTCTTGGTTCTGCCCTTAAAATGTTACAAATCCTCCACATGGACGGGCCTGGCAAAGCTTGACACAGAATAAGTGACAAATAACTGTTTCTTAATTGACTGATAGAATGGATGCTCATTGGGTTTGCCAGATTGACCCTAGATATCCAACATCTGGTCTATTCTCCCTCTTCACTCCAGCCTGTAGGAGGTTCAAAGCTCTTCTCAAGGTATACCTCCAATGTCACCTCCAACAAGAAGATTTTCCTGAATCTTCTCATCTTGAGATGTTAGCCTCTCTCCACCCCAGTAACTACTTTTTATATATTTTGCATTGACTTTGCCAAGTACATTCTGCCTCTCCTCCACCCCTGCCATGGCCTGTGCCCTTGTTGAAGGGAGACACTATTTCACTTCTGTCTTTGTATTCCCAGAGTACAGAGCAGGTACTTAGTAAACATTGGCTGAATTGGAGTATCATTATCCCCACTTTACAGCTGAGGAAACTATGGTTTCCCCAAATTAAAAGACCTTCCCTGACATCACAAAACTGGTAAGTATATGACTTGGTGTAGAAACGATGGGTAGCCATTTGGTGGTAGGTGCTCTGTATCCACCCTTACTCCTTGTCAAATTTTCTCCATAGCCTTCCTAACCCTGGTAAATGCCCATTGTCAATCCATTTAGGGATTTATAGGATTTTTGAATTTAGAGGATATTTAGAGGACATGTTTGAATTTATAGGATTATTGAATCATTGATACAGAGTTAAAAGGGATCTTAGAGGCCAACGACTCAATCCCCTCATTTTGTAGCTGGGGAAACTGAAGATGTCCAAGGTCCCACAGGAGGTAAATATCAGAAGTAGGCTCTGGACTTCCAACCTCTGACCCTGGAGCCAGTAACCTTTCTCCTATACCACAACATGACCCCCAACCTCAGACCTCTGAAGCCCAAAGATTCCCTTTTTCAAGAAAGGTTACTTGAAGAGGAACCCTGCCCTATTCTCCCAGGCCCTTATTATCAATTCTCAGCCTGTCACCTGAGCCAATGAATGTCACACCTTCCCTGGGCCTGTTCCCCATGCTTTGTCATGAGGCGAAGTTTTCAAAGAGTCTTAATGAAAGTTTTGCTCCTGTCCTCATTGTACAGTCCCGGGCTTTTGACAAACAGAGTAAAAAGGAGTCTGAAATGATGCATAATGAATCTGTTCTCCTGACAAGGATTATAATGGGAATAGACAATGGCACAGAATTAATTCATCCTTGTGACGGGCGATGACAACCACAGAACCCACTAAGATTCACTCTGACTCTGGCTATGAGAACTAAAGCAGAAATGGGTGGCATCCAAGAAGGCAGCTGAGTAGGGGGTCTCTCTCTTTTCACTTGAAAAAAGACAAGACCCCCATGAGGAAATGCACAAGGATGATTATCTTCAACTCCTATGCAAATCAAAGATCCTCTGTCAAAAGATGATAAGATTTGGAGACAGAAGGGAACTTAGAGATCATCAACTCCAACCCCTTCAGTTTACATTTAGGGAAAATGAGGCCTGTAAGTGGCTTTCCCAGGGTCGCAGAGCTAGTAAGTGTCTGAACCTAAATATGAGCCTAGGAGAAAGTCTAGAACTAGAACTCTAGTCGAGAACTCTTTCTACCATACCATGATTTCACTACCTCATTGTACAAATGATGAAACTCGGATCCTGGGAAATAAAATGACTTGACTAATGTCACATGTACACAAAAATTAAAACAAAAATGATTTTTTTTGGAATGTAGTGCCTGGTACATCACAGGCAATTAATAAATGCTTGTTAAGTTGAACTGGTGCCCAAGTAGAGTTCAGGTCTTCCTGATTCTAAGTCTAGTCTACTTTCTATTATTCTATACTACATTTCCTGGGAAGATCAAGAGGGCAAAACTGTTTTTATACTCATCAAAGATTGGAGAAAAACAGTCCTGAAACAGTTCAGGAGACTCAAATTCAAATTCCTCCTCAGACAATTAGACACTGGGCAAATCAATTAACCTTCTACAGCCTTGTTTTTCTAATCTATGAAATGGGGATGAAAACATTTGCACTCTCTGCCTACCTCATGAGCATATTATAAGGAAAGTCTTTTGTAAGCTTTAAAACACTACAGAAAACTAGAAATAGGAACTATTATTGTAATTCATGTAAAGTGTGAGAAAGGTAAAAAGAGAACATGATAATGGACCTTCCTAAGGCTGGTCCTCAGATGCTGTTCAGTTTCAAAAATATGTCCCCATCCCAATCCACATGGCCTCATCTCCCCCAATTGCAATTAGAAACTGTATCTTTCATTATTTTCTTATCCTACAATATTGAAAGCAATTAATTTTCATCTGTGCCACCCTTCCTTTCTGCCTCTTGGGGAATGTTGTGCTTGTGGGGTTTTTTTGTCATTTTTCAGTCATGTCTGACTCTCTGTGACCCCATTTGGGGTTTTCCTGGCAGACATACTGCAGTGGTTTGCCATTGCCTTTCCTGATTCATTTTATAGATAAGAAAACTGAGGCAAACAGGGTGAAGTGACTTGCCCAGGATCACATAATTAGTAAGTGTCTGAGGTTGGATTTGAACTCATGAAGAGGAGTTTTCCTGACCACAGTCTTGACAGTCTATCCACTGCACTACTTAGCTGTGCTTATACTCATTGTTTAATAGAATGATGGGCCAAAAGGTAGAGACCAAGGTTTTCATCTGACTTGTATATCTGTAGTATCTATCCCAGGAAAATATTGATATAAATACAGATACATTATTATTAGATATATTATTGTATCTACTATATAGAGATACTGATATGTATATACGTATACAGATAGATATGGAGATAGATAGATAGATAGATAGATAGATAGACAGACAGACAGATAGATAGATAGATGGATGGATTTCTATATATAATCCCACCCCCACAACAATCCCTGTAGATGTATATGAATCATCAAAAGACCTCTGGATACAAGAAAAATAGTCTCAGACCTTTAATAGAAAGAATACTTGTTCTATCCCATCCCCAGATGTTAGTGTCTGGGAAAACCCTTGCTGTCCCACCCACCCCGATCATTGCTCTGATTAGATGACAACTTAGTGTAGTAGGGAGAGCCCTGGATTTTGACTTAGAGGTCAAATTCCTGTCTTTGCTCTGCCATTTACTTCTTTTGTGACCTTGTTTATGTAACTTTCCCTCTATATACCTTCATTTCCTTTTCTTTCTTTTTTGGAGTCAATCAGGGTTAAGTGACTAGCCCAGAATCATACAGCTGGTAAGTGTCTGAGGCTGGTTTGAACTCAGTCCTCCTGACTTTAGGGCCAGCGCTCTATGCACTTAGCCACCATCTGTCCCCTTTGTTTCCTTTTCTGTAAAATGAGAGGTTTGAACTAGAAGCTCTCCTCCAGCTCTTACTCCAATGAAATTTGTTCCAGGACAGTATTCTAGCCTGAAGAGTCACATGGTGAGTCTGGTGTTCCCAGATTTTGACTTGAGAGCCTAAATTTCTTCCCTACTAATCCTAACCAAATCAGTTTCAGGATGCCCTGTGCTTTGAAAGCCTAAAAGCCGTATATATACACTAGCTTTCATTATGTGCATGTAGGCTCATTTCTTCCCGGTACCAGCCTTCTGACAAAACTCAGCATAAACCGAGAAATAATAAATTGGGCATCCTGGGAGCTTCAGGGATTGGGGTATTGATGATTCCAATGAATTCAAGGAAAAGCCTCAAGTCATAAAAACTATTGTCAAAAAAAAGAAAATTACCTTATTAAATAAAGGTCAAGCAAGAGATTAGGAAGATAGTTTGGAAGTACTACCAGAGGTCTTTGTGAGTTCTGAGGGAAATAGTCATTAAAGCCTGATGGGGATCAGGAAAGATTTACTTGAGGAATGTAAAGAGTGAGTAGAGTTTAGATAGACAGAGCAGACGGAGAGGGCACTCCAGGTAGGAAGGTCTATATGATTAAAGATGTAGAGGTGGGGAATGACCAAGTATGTTTCAAGGGACACGAAATAATCCCATATGGAGGGTTCCAGGAACAATAGGAGACACTAGAAAGAGTACTAGACTTGAGCCAGAGCATCTGGGGTTGAATCTTCATTGTGATGCCACTTGCCTACATGAGTTTAGAAAAGATTTTGACTCTCCGATTTCCACTTCATATGAATGAAGGGAAATTAATTCCTCTCCCTGGGCCTCACTTGGCTGGTCTGTAAAATGAGAGGGTTGTGGTACAATGGAAAGATTACCAAATGGAATCAGGGGACATGGGTTTAAATCCCATCTCTGCATGCACCTACTAGCTATGCATCCTAAGTAAGTCACTTAGCCCTGCCTTGGTCACCTTCTATAAAATGAGAAGCT
>NW_020954600.1:5453143-5456085 GCF_900497805.2 Vombatus ursinus | reverse complement strand
TGACTTATCCAGGGTCAAAATAGGTAACAGAAGTTGCTAGATGGTTCACTTGTTAGAGCACTGGGCCTGGAGTCAGAAAGACACGATGTGGTATCAGACACTTACTAGCTATGTGACCCTGGAGAAGTCATTTAGCCTTCCAGGCTAATAATATGAGATAATATTTGGAAAGCATTTGTCACAGAGTGCCTGGAATATAGTAGGCAATGAATATTTATTAATATCTATTAAATAATACTTATTTCTTCCTTCCTTAGTTTAAATAGCTAGTAAGTATCTGAGGCAGGATTTGAACTCAAGTCTTTCTGACTCCAGGACCAGCACTTTCTCTATTACCCCACCCAGCTTCCTCATGTCCTAAAACTGATTTCATTACTAAGGTCCCTTGCAATTCTTAAAAGTCTTTCCTTAAACCTGGGTGGTGGGTAGAGAAAAATTGAAATCAGACCTAAAGCTCTGTGCATTCTGATGTACCACAAAGATTTTAAATGACAAATATAAATTTAAAATGTACCTAATTCTCACAGACTAGAGACTATCAGAATTAGAAGGGGCCTACAAATACTGAACAGAGCATGTCAGAGCTGGAAGCAACCTGATAACATAGAATTCCAGATTGGGATGGAGCCTTAGAGCAGAAAATGGAAGAGTGAAAGGAACCTCAGAACATGGAAGGCAGAATGAGAAGCAACTTTAAAAAGTACTTTATTTTTTTCCAATTATATATAAAGACAATTTTTAACATTCATTTTTTTTTAATTTTGGGTTCCAAATTTTCTCCCTTTCTCCCTCCCCTTTCCCCTTCCTAATATAGTAAGCAATTTGATACATGTTACATAGGCATAATCATGTGAAACATATTTCCATATTGGGCATGTTGTGAAAGAAGAAACAGACCAAAAGGGAAAAAAAAATATGAAAAAAATAAAGTGAAAATAGTAAACTAAAAGCAATTTTAGACTATGAAATATGGAATTCCAGGAAAGGAGCCTTCAAAGACAATATAGAATAGTAGAGTACAAAGGAACCTTAGCCAACAGAATATCAGAACTAGAAGAGCCCCTAAAACACAGAACATAAAATTCTAGAATTGGAGTAAATATTAGGACATAGAAGACAGAATCCAAAAGGAACTTTAGAACTTAAAACATAGAGTGGTAGGTTTAACGAGGTCCTGGTACAATGACTATCAACTACGAGATCTAGAATGAACCTTCCAGAGCTGGTCATGCAGCCTGTTCATTTAATAGGTGGTAAAACATGGTCTCAAAGAAGAAAAATAACTTTCCCAAGGTCATGAAATGTCAAGAAAGGACTAGGAACCAGGTCTTCTGATTTTCAGTCTAGCACTCTTTCCACTGATGGACCACTGCTACATGTTTCTCCTCTAGAAAGGAGTAATGCTCACCCATGAGCATGAATCCTACACCACCCCTAACATTAGGTGCTTAGACAAGCAATTCATGGGAAAAGAGTTACAGAGATGGATTGGAGCCAATGACATCCCAAGGAGATTTCCATATCTACAGGAAACGGATGAACCTTTAAAATAATGGAGAGCATATTTACCCTGCTGTTCAAATAGATTGCCACAGCAGTTTATGATATTACAATATTTATAAATATATTTTCATTCCTGCCCACCTCTATCAAAAGCCACAATGCAATGTCTAATCACCGTTTTCCCTAACATTTGAAAGGCAATTATAAGACTGTATTAACATTCATCTTACAGGCTGTCTTAAAGGGCTCAATTGTTTAGCAAGGCTGTTGAATCATTAAGGGAGGCATTGCCTGAGATCATAACCAGTGTAAAGCTAAATTTGGCTTCCCATTTGGCTTTGAATTATCTAAGATATTCACTTGGAGTCAGATTCAAGGAATTATTTTATCGTGGTAGAAAAGGCAGGTGAAAGATGATCTGGGATTTCAGGACATCTGGGAGAGAACTCAGTCTAATCACCCACATCAAAAGCCAATCCTTGAAGCACCAACAGAACCTGAAACTGTTAGAGAGTTAGAGTCCATAAGATGGGAAATTTAGAGACAAAACATGCCCCTCTCTCTACTTCCATGTAATTACACAGTCTGCCCCCACCCCATCCCTTGTATTGCCTGGAATGTTCTCCCTCTTCACATCGATGTCTTGGAATATCTAACTCCATTTGAAAATCAGCTTAAGTGTTAACTCTAACCCTAGTCCTTTGCTGATCCCCCCAATCGTTAGTGCTCCTATCCCGCAAGAAATTATTTTATATTTCTTTGGTATATTTGGCATTTGCATATCTAGGTATGTGTTGCTGTTCTTTCCCCTTCCCTTCTAGGAGAATATAAGCTTCTTGAGGGCAAAAAACTCTCCAATGTTTAGTACAATATATGATCCATGACGTTTGCTTAAAAATCCATTCAAAATGTATGTCCAAAGTAATAATCAGCCTTTCACTTCTTAAAGATATGTTTGTTTCTAACATCAAAGTTGTATAATTGAACTCTGGTCACAATAGAGGACAGCACAGCCCAGTGACTAGAGTACTGAATCAGGCTGATCTCTGGCTATCTACCTACATTCCTGGCTTTCCTTACAACAAATCAAGTCAACTAGCATTTCTTGTGTGCCTACTATATTCCAGGCAATGTGCTAAGAGGTGGGGATATAAAGGCAAAAACAGTCCCTGCCCTCAAGGAGTTCTCATTCTAAAGGGGAGACAATTGTATTCAAACTAAATAGATGAGAGATAGATAGATATGCACAAATACACACATTTTGTTGTTCAGTCACTTTTCAGTCATGTCCAACTCTTCCTGACCCTATTTGGGGTTTTCTTGGCAAAGATACTGGAGTGGTTTGCCATTTCCTTCTCTGGCTCATTTTGCAAGTGATGAAATTCAGGCAGAGTTAAGTGACTTGCCCAGGGCCACACAGCTAGCAAAAGTGATTTGGA
>NW_020954600.1:5433456-5453133 GCF_900497805.2 Vombatus ursinus | reverse complement strand
GTTAAGTGACTTGCCCAGGGCCACACAGCTAGCAAAAGTGATTTGGAGTATTTTCCATTTGGTTATTGATAGTTCCTATTTTTTCTTATGAAAAGTGTATATTCCTATTGATGGGTGTGTCCTGGCACTTTCTTTGCATTGTTCTCATATATTTTGTTTCTTTTTATTTTTTTATTTTTTAGCAATTGGGGTTAAGTGACTTGCCCAGGGTCACACAGCTAGTAAGTGTCAAGTGTTTGGTCTGAGGTCGGATTTGAACTCAGGTCCTCCTGACTTTAGGGCCAGTGCTGTATCTACTGCGCTACCTAGCTGCCCCAAAAATCTTGGTAAATTTCTTTCTTTTGTGAGGCAATGGGTATTAAGTGACTTGCCCAGGATCACACAGCTAGTAACTGTCATATATCTGAGTCCAGATTTGAACTCAGGTCCTTCTGACTCCAAGGCAGGAGCTCTATCCATTGCGCCACTTCAGGCAAGCACTAGGTCTTATTTCATCTTGCTATCTCATCCTCTCAGCCCTTACCAAAGTGCTCATTATATACTTCAGTATTTGAGATATATGATTTCATCAGATAGGCAAAGCATTTTTTAAACTTACTATGTTCTAGGCACTATAATTAGCACTGGGGAATCAAATACAATCAAGTAAGACCATCCCTGCCTTCAAGAAGCTTCCATTCTAGTGGAGGAAGACAACACACAGAAGAGTGCCAGAAAGTTTGAGGGTGGAGTTCAAGTGCAGCAGCCTGCTGATGAGCCAGCTAGGAAATGATGTGCAGGCCTGAACCTTGGCAAGATCAAACAAAAACTCACTTAGAACTGAGGGATCCAGGGGCAGAGTCCAAGGTTTTTGTGGAAGGGAAATGAGGATAATGGACAGAGATCAGATTGTGTGGAAAGGAAACCCCTATGTATACTTTCCACCCAGGCAGATCACAGCCTTACTACAATATAGTAGTTTCAATTTAATTCAACTAAATTCAGCACAGATTATTGAGTGTCTACTATGTACAAGGCACTGTGCTAGAAACTGGAGACAAACAGGCAAAAAGGATGCACTGCTCCCCTACCCAAGGGATATACATTTTACTGGGAGGATACATTTATGTAGATTAGTAAATATGAGAGACAGACAGAAAGACAGAGATGGAGTCAGAGAGACAGAAAGAAATGGAGACAGAGAGAAAGCAGAGAGAGAGGAAGGAGGAAAAAAGGTGGGGAGGGGAGAGGAAAGAAGAGCAGAGAAAGCAAAGGAGAAGTTGAATTGTGACTTTCCTGGAAACACAATAGGGATCATTTGAGGATGGAGTGACAGTCAAACTGGAATAAATGATCTTTGAAAGTCGATGTGGCCAAAAAAGCTAGCAAGCTAGGCAGTGGGATTGACGAGGCTCTTGTCAGTTTCTAACTCTGTATCACTCATTCCACCTATGACACCATATGGCCAGTATAGGCTCTACATGTGCTCAATAAAAGTCAAATAGCAACAAACCAATCCAGAATTTAAGCCAGAGCTGCCACTCTGCTTGATAAATCTGCTCTATGCCAAAGTAGTCCAAGTTTCATACAGCATCTCATCAGCTCCTTTGAAATTTACATCTCTTCTGTTGCAAGAACAATTCTGGAACAGAATTATTTTGTGCATCCCAAGATGGACTGATGGTTGCCTGGTCTTGTTTTCTTCCCCAGTTAACTCTATACAAATTTATGATTTATGTATTTTTCTTTTTCTTAATTTTCAGGGTCATATTTTCCTCTGCAAATACTTGTTTGAATTGAATCAGCTCAGTGTGAGTAACAGGAAGATGGGGGGAGGGAGGAAGGAAAGGAAAGGAGAGATCCACGTGTGCCCCAGAGAAAAAGGAGAATAAATGGAGAAGAGGAAGCTGATCTGCATCCAGACATAATCTCTAAGACCTGCTGTTTGTGTTCCCCAAGGCTCAGATAATAAAATGTTAGTAAACATCCTATGTGCCCAATGTTCAATTCAGTAACAGAGGTCTGTTTCACTCAGGGCCAGTTTCCTATCAACCAGATCTGGGGGAATCAAATTTGAATGCAGGGAGGAAACTGAAGCAACCCCTCAGGGGTGTTTTCAAAGTTCCTTAAGTTCCTCCTTCCCCCACATTACTTAATTTCATCTTTACTATTTTTTCTTGGCAGGAAAAAAAAATAACTTAGGTTTGTTCCTGATTTGTGTGTATGTCTGTGTGTGTTTGTTTTTGTTTTCTTTTTTCCTTTGTGCAAAATGATACACCTTGTCATAAAACTTGCCTGGGGAAAATTCACAAAATAATTCTATGTTCAAAAAGAGTTTTTGATTTTTCAGGTGATAGAAACAACGACTTTTCTGTGTCTTGTCAGTCTTGGAGTTTGGAAAAAAAATGTCTCTGGAAATGCTAAGTCTTGTATGTCAACTCAAGACTGTGCAGTAAACTCTAATGCAGAATGTGAACTCCTTAAGGACAGGGACTATTCATTTCCATCTTTGTATCCTTAGTGCCTAAGGAGAGTGCCTGGCACATAGTAAGAGCTTGGTAAAGGATATATCTAGTCCTGGGCTCTTAGCCATCATTCCCATCACTCCCTGAACTTCTCATCAACTGCCATGCAACCCAACCCCCCAACCAAGCCCTGGTGGTCTTACCTTATTCACACCCAGAAACTTGCCCCCACCTACCCAGATGCTACCCTGATTAATGATTGACTTGGTCACTTACTACATCTAAAACCGAAGCTCTAACCAAGCTTTATTTCACTTTCTGGACTTCATCTCGCCCTCCTGCCCCTACTTCCCAATTGTCTAGATCTGGAAGCATGATGAAATTAACTCTATCATTTATCTGAAAAGGATGTGTCAACTGGAGTATTTTCCATTTGATTATTGATGTTTCCTATTTCTTCTTATGAAAAGTGTATGTTCCTATTGATGGGTGTGTACTGGAAATTTCTTTGCTTTGTTCTCATATACTTTATCAAGCTATATATATATATATATATATATATATATATATATATATGCACATATATGCATATATGTATGTATATGTATGTATGTATGTATACAATTATTTTTATATGTGTTTTATCATTCTACTAGAACTATGAACTTCAAGCAAGCACTGGGTCTTATTTCATCTTACTACTTCATCCTCTCAGCCCTTAGCAAAGTACTCTTTACACACTTCAATATTTAAGACATATATGATTTCATCAGATAGGCAAAGCGTTTATTAAACTTACTATGTGCCAGGCACTATAGTTAGCACTGGGGATTCAAATACAACCAAGTGCCTCCACTTACCACCCCAGTAAGTTTACTGAACCCTGACCACCAGTCACCTGTACATTTTGTCTCCACCATTAGCAGTTAAGCTTCTTGAGGGCAGAGAATATCTTCCTTTTTTATTTGCATGCTTGATGCTTAGCACAGTTCCTGGCACATAATAAGTGTTTAAATTTTTTTTCATTCATTGTTTATTGATTAATTGACCACAGAAATGGACATGGAAGAAAGGGGAGGTAGAAAGAATTCTACTCGATTCTCCCAATCCCAAGTGGAGATCTGTGATGTTTGAAAACACACAGAGTCCTATTTGTCCCCTGAATACCAAGGAGGGAAGCAAGAAGGCAGATGGGTACAAAGTTACTTCTCAAAGACTTCCTGTGCCCCCATCTGAGCAGTTCTGACATTTAAAAAAAAATGAGTAAGGCAAGTTCCAATTCTAGGCAGTGCTGGTGTGAGGGAGTCTATGGGATGCCACCAGAGAAGCTTTGCTGCTCTTTGGATTTCCTGCTTCAGAAGAAGTAAGCCCCCATAGCCACTGTCCAAAAAAAAAAAAAGAGCTGCTATTTCACAGCACTGAAGGCAGCAGGGGCCTCACACACGAATATTTCAAGGCTTCAGCAACAGAAAGCAGGAGGAGCAGTGATCTCTCACACTTTCAAGTTCATAAAGGGAACGTTACAGAGAGCACCAAGTCTACTGGCAGCAGTCTGGAATCCCATTGCAAAGGCTGCAGCCCATGCCGAGTAGTTATGCTTTAGTGTAGGCTTGGGAAAATCCTCCCACAATTCAACCCCAGGTCTAACTGTTCCTAGTCATAGAATCATGGGACTTTAGAGTTAGAAAACACTTTAGAGAGCACAGGATCAAAGATTTAGAGCTGGAAGAGATCTCAGAGGTGATCTGATCCAACCTTCTCACTTTACAAATAAGAAAATGGAGAATAGAAAGAGGATTGGGGCTTGCCCTACTTACTAGCTTTGTGACCTTGGGCAAGTCACTTAATTCTACTTTACTTTCCTCATCTGTAAAATGAGCTAGAGAAGGAAATGGCCAACCAATCCAGATGTGTAACCCTGGGCAAGTCACTTAACCCTGTTCGTTTCAGTTTCTCCATCTGCAAAACGAGCTAGAGAAGGAAATGGCCAACCAAACCGGTAGATGTGTGACCCAGGGCAAGTCACTTAACCATGTTTGCTTCCATTTCCTCATCTGCAAAATGAACTGGAGAAGGAAACAGCAAACCCCAAATGGTATCATGAAGAGTCACACACTACTGAAACAACTGAACAACAACTCTTCATGGTTATTTAAAGGATAAGTGACGGAATGGATACTCCATTCATTGATGCAGATCATGACCCTTCCATGACTGAGGAGACTTCTTCATGAGTTACTGTGACAAAAAACATTCATTCCCTGTTGTCCCACCCCCCAGTGATTAATGAAACTCAGAGTCACACAGCTACCAAGTATCTAAAGTGCAATTCAGACTCTGGTTTTCCAAACTCCAGTTCCAGCATTTTACCCACAGGACCTCCAAGTTGCCTGACTTAAAATCTCTGGGCCTCAGTTTTCTCATCTGTAAAACAAGGAGTTTGGAGTAGATGACCTGTGAGGTCATTTCCAATTCAAGATCTATGTTTCTAAGATGGAGTGTGTGCGTGTGTGTGAGAGAGAGAGAGAGAGAGAGAGAGAGAGAGAGAGAGAGAAAGAGAGAACAGAGAAGAGTAGAGAGAGAAAGAAAGAGAGAGACAGAGAAAGAGAGAGAAACAGAGAGAGGGAGAGAGAGAAACAGAGAGAGAGAGAGAGAAACAGAGAGAGAAACAGAGAGAGAGAGACAGAGAAGAGGAGAAAAAGAGACAGAAAAGAGAGGAGACAGAGAAGAGAGAGAGAGAGAAAGAGAGAGATAGGAGGTGAATGGGCTTAGGGTGGGGAAAGGGGAAGGGATAAATACAAAGATCTGTTTTGCTTTTTTTTTCTTCTGAGGAAAATGTCAATCATTTCTCCATTTATGATTGCACCAACCTCCATTGATAGCCTCCATTTATGTCTCTTTACTGGTATGGAGATAATTATTTATTCTTGAAGAATACTAGACCTAGCAAGTCCTATGAAGGTGGAAAAACTTCCTTTTTTTTTGCTTGAGGCAATTGGAGTTAAGTGACTTGCCCAGAGTCACACAGCTAGTAAGTGTTATCTGTCTGAGGCCAGATTTGAACTCAGGTCCTCCTGACTTCAGGGTCGGTGCTGTATCCACTGGGCCACCTAGCTGCCCCTGGAAAGACTTCAAAGACGGGGTCGGGGATGGAGCTTGTGTGAGAATCTAAATCTAGCTAGCTACATTCATTCCTGAGAGGCTGGACAAGAGGGTCGACATTGTTTTATTCTGAGTAACTCATGAAGGAGAATCCTCTTAGTCATGTAGGGGTCGTGATCTGTATTAGCAAAGGAAGTATACACCATCTTACTGCTCCTTGAAGTAAATGTGAAAAGTTGACTACTGTGTAGTCAAAGGATCTAGGTTTAATACCTAGCTTTTCCACTTACTATCTTTGGGATCAGAGCAAGTTACAACCCTCCTCCCCATCTGTTTCCTTATCTGGTAAAAAAGAGCATTGAACTCACTGAACTCTAAAGTTTCTTCCTCTATGATACTCTGAAATGACTTGCTCAAGGTCACATGGTAGTAAAACAAGAATTTTAACTCAGGTATAGAGTTCACTCAACTGTGCTGCCCACTCCCCCAAATAACTGTAAACTATGATTACCCATAGACATTCCTCTGCTTTGCTGTGGTCATGCTCCCACTAGGAAGGAGGAAAGAAGGAAATAAGCATTTATCACCTACTATGTGCCAAGGACTGTGCTAAGTGCTTTCACAAATATCTCATTTGATCCTAACAACCTTGTGATCTAGGTGCTTTATTGTCCCCATTTTACAGTTGAGGAAACTAAAACTGAGATAGGTTGAGTGACTTGTCCAGGATGCCACAGCCAGTAAGTGCCCAAGACCAGTTTTAAACTCAGGTCTTCCCGACTCCAGGCCCAGAGCTCTATCAGTTGTACCACCCAGTAGTCACTAGAAATAATGCATTTGTATCTAAGCAGGCCAGTATCATAGAGAGGGAAGCCACAAAATATGAGAAGAATGCAGAGGGAGATCTCTGGTGGATTGATCAGATGCCTGGCAAAGGATTTTCAGAAAGTTATGGGCAAAAGATGACCCTGGAAGAGATGACACAGAAGGGATGACCACTGCATTGCTAAATGGAGTACCTGACCAGTGTTGTGAAGTAAAAAATCATTTCCATGGTGCTTCCAACTTCTGCAAGAAGGCAAATTTCATGAAAAAGGAGATGGGGCTTGGGTCCGGGAGCCCAGCCCTAATAGACTTGTCTGGATACCAAACCGAAAGCACGACTACCTAATGGAGAGACTCGGCTGATTTAGGATAATGCCAACAGTGAAAACGTAACAGTAAATTAGTCTTTTTCCAACCTGCTCTCTGAGGCCTGAATTACTGTTTTACCGTCTGCATTCCTAATGATGGTTGATATATCCCCTGGAAAAGGAATCCCAGATCTTCTTGATCTTAATTTAGCCCTGAAGCTGGGTTGTTATTGTAGCCAGCAGACACCAGGGCCAAGGATAAAAGGGAGAAGAAGGGGAGAGATGGAAAAGATATCGACTACATCTTTAAAAAAGCTATAAATACAGGGAGAGGCATAAGGTGGGCAGGAGCAGGCTCTAACACATTATAAGCCAGGGATTGTGCATGAAAGGGGGAGTAAAGGATGGGAAAAAAAGTGTATGATGGGCCAGTCACTCATTGAATGCAAGTGATGGTCGATGGACAGCCTGCCAACGCCACTGGCATCCTCATGATGTCAAGAAAAGTGAGGAAGTCTCCCCAGATAATGTGTGCCTCCCTCCCCTTTTGGTGAACTAATAGAAGGACATGGAAAACAGCACAGAATGAGAAAATACAGTTGGGTTGCCATCTATATAACTGGATGGAATGTCTACATTGATGAGCTCACATGTATTGGCTTTAATAGGCATAAAGACTGGACCTGTGATTTCATTGCTTCAGGAAATCCCTCCCCCCACCAAAAAACCCCACACATCACTATTTCTGAACAGATTTCTGGCTGGCATGCATACTACAAGCAGGCCTAGAGTGGTTACTATGGTTATGGCTGTGGCTCTGAGAATGAACAGACATTTTCTTGCTATTTCTGTATCTTTAAAAGAACCATGACTGACAAAAATCTAAACCACCCTTTGCATTGAGCAGAGGAATGTAGACAGCTAGGTGACTCAATGGATAAAGGCACAGTTGGACATGGAGTCAGAAGACCTGAGTTCAAATCCTACCTCAGGCACTTACTAACTGTTTAACTCTGGGTGAGTTATTACTCTCTTATTATTAAGTGAGGTTCCCCTCACAGTCTCAGATTCCTCATCTGTAAAATGGCTATAATAATAGCACCGACCTCAGAGGGTTGTTATGAAACTTAAGTGAGATAAATGTAAAGCAGAGTACCATACAAATGCTGGCTATTATTGTTATTATTATTTATAGCTGGAAAGGAATTTAGCCCAACCCCAAAATTCAGAAAGAAAACTGACGCCCACAGAGATGAAGCATCTTGTCCAAGGTCCTCCAGAGCAAGGTTCAAACCAACTTTCCAAATCCATTTTCTTTTTCATTACAATACATTGCCTCTAATAGGTTAAGCCTGGATATTTACATTAGTTTTTTTTTTTTAAGTGGTAAATGTGACTCTCAACAGTAATCTTTACCTTGTCTGGCTCTTGCTGCTTCCTATCATCAAAGACATTAACATTGGGGACCATGGAGAGGGCTATATAGCAAGAAATGTAGACAAATTGGAAATAATAAATGCTTTCAGAGTCTAACAAATCTAAGACCCAGAGACTTGACTTTTGGTCTACTGCCAATACCCTAGTCTGAGACTAGGTATCATGGTATTAGAGGAAGAACACTAAGTTTAATGTCAAAAGGCATAGGTTTGAATTTTTGCCTTGTCCCTGACCATGTGACCTCAATGGACCTTATCAGTAAAATGGGGATAACGATGATGATGAGAAGGAGGAGGAGGAGGAGGAGGAGGAGGAGGAGGAGGAGGAGGAGAAGGAGGAGGAGGAGGAGGAGGAGGAGGATACCTGTAGTTCCTACTTCAAAAGGGTTTTGTAATACTCAAGTGAGATTGTACATACAAAGGGATTGAACTTGTGCTGTCATTGGTATAGGGAACTCCTGGATGAGAAAATTTCCTCAGTCAGTGTAGGTCAGCACCTTCTTTACAACTTCTAGTCTCAGAGATCTAGCCAAAATATTGAAAGATTAGGGGATTTGCCCAGAGTCACCTAGCTAGTAAGAGTCAGAGGAAGGATTCAAACCTAGGTCTCACTGGCTCTGAGGTCATCCCTCTATCAACTACATCATGCCTATGATATTTACAAAGCGCTGTATAAATGTCAGCTATCATCATCATCATCATTGTTATTAGTTGTTATTTTATTCTCATTTTTATATTCAATAGAGCTCATATAGAAATGGTCATGGGTCAAGTCACTATCCTACTACTACTATTACTACCACTACTACTATTATTATTATTATTAAAGCTTTCTACTTAGATCTCGAGAGTCATTGTGGTGTGAGAACTAGAAAAGCCAGCCATGGAAACAGGAGTCCAGGAAGATCTAGATTCGAGTCCCACTTCTGACACACCCTGAATTTGTGACCCTGGGCCAGTCAGATGTTCAGTGCCCTAAGACAAGTCTCTAATGCTATAAGTTGCAGAGCAAGTACTGACCTGCGTTGATTAATGGAGTTTCTGCATTGCCAATGAAATTACAAGTCCAGTGCAAAAACAAAAAATTATTTTGCCATTATGTTACTTTGGTTTGCTTGACATCGTCTTTCTCATCTGTAAAATGGACATGCTGCTATTTCTCTTTTCTCCTTTGCAAAACAGCTTAGTGTTATTTTTGTTGTTTAGTCATTTTTCAGTCATATCTGACTCTTTGAGACTGCATTTGGGGTTTTCTTGGCAAAGATACTGGAGTGGTCTGCCATTTCCTTCTCCAGCTAATTTTACAGATGAGGAAACTGAGTCAAGTGACTTGTTCTTCGTCACACAGCTCATAAGTATCTGAGGCCAGATTTGAATGCAGGTCTTCTTAACTCCAGGCCCAGTCCTTTATTCACTGTGTCACCTAGATGCCTAGAAAGAATCTGAGATCCAATCCCCAGTCCATTTTAGAGAAGAATAAACTTATCCCAATACAGGGAAAGTCTCAGTCAGTCTCTCTCTCTCTGTCTCTGTCTCTGTCTCTCTCTCTCTCTCTCTCTCTCTCTCTCTGTCTCTGTCTCTCTCTCTCTCTCTCTCTCTCTCTCTCTCTCTCTCTCTCAGGTCAGGGAAGTGATACGACCAGGGATGTTGTCAGGAAGCCTTGGGCCCAATGGTCTTCAGACCATGACAAGAGGAAGAAGTTCACGCCAGCCTTTTGAGATGTTGCTCCTAAGATTTGCTATAGTTACCCTAAGTTCTTGCTGGTATTCCTCATACTATCTTTGCTTCCCATTTCACAATAGCTCAAAGATTAAGGCAGCTCAGGTGTTTTATAGGAAGGTATGGGCCCATTTCTGGTAGCTCTCAATGATTTCCAATTCCTGAGGTCACAGAAAGAAAGGCACCAATCAATGAAGAAGGTGGAGGTTTCTAGCTTGAAAGATTCCAGGCATAAAATAATCTAAGTGTGGGGGTTCCCAAACAGGGGGAAAGCAAGAGAGAAGGTGTACCTAGTACAAGGAGAAAGTGTGGCTAAGGCATAGACAGCTTATTAGACAAAAGAGTACTCTCTAAAAAAAAAATACAGTTCTTCTGAATTATAACAGGAACCAAAAATGCTGGATAACCCCCTGTAGCAGGTATACAGTAGAACAAGAGTCACATACTAGGGGGAATAATGAAGGGGTTGCAATCTTTATCCATGAGGTATGTACCCACGATGTTAAAAAATCATCGATCTTCTAATATCAAAGGATTAACAAAACATAGATTGGAAGGAAGCCCATTCACAAAGCAGGGTCTTTCTTTGGTCAACATAAATGGTATAATCTTAGGCCCCAGTTTTACTTAATAAGCTTCCTTATCTACCTAGAACAAGGCTGGGACAAGTAATACTTAACAGACCTTCCAACATTCTCCAACTAACCCCCCCCCAAAAAAACTATTTTTTAAATATCTTTTTGCAAAGTCCCCCAAAAAATCTCACATATAGGTGATAGAGGTAATCGTTTTCACCTCGCCCTGCATGTTGTGGTAAATTCCCATAGAAAGAGAGTACAGAAGAAGAAAGGGAAGAAATCAACGAGTTGGTAGTTAGGAGAACAATAATAGAATGTCACAACTACAATCCCTTTCCCAAAACTAGAATGTTTTCCAGACCAACCACACCATTGGTACAGAGAATTTTTCACTCTGGGTTTCAAAGTGTTCTTCTACTCTTGGTAAGTAGCCTCAGGGTGGCTTACACATAAGCTCTGGTGAATCCAATTAGAAAATAGCCAGGCCAAAATTGGACTATAAAGCAAACTTTGTGCCCACCAGCAAGACTACAAATGGATATTAAACTCTGCTGCTCCCCTTCAATGCCCTTCAAGTGAATTAGGAGAAGAAGCATGCCTGAGCTGGTTCAACATGTAAATTGTATTTCTGCAGACAGCCAGGATTGAATTCTAATAAGTCTCCTAGTTCTGGGAACTCCCACAGAGAACCTTAGGTTTAAATTGGGAAGAATGGGACTCTCTTAAAAAAGGATGCACCAGATCCTTTAAAATTCCAACTGATGAATGGTCTTCACCCTTTAGGGTCATAGGATCATAGGGTCCCATATTTAGAACTGAAAAGGATCTTGGAAGCCATGTAATCTAATCCCCTCATTTGTCAGAAAAGGAAACTAAGATTCAGGTCAAAGGGAGGAAATAGATGTGAAAAATATGGCCTATGTTTTTAGATTAAGTCATTGCATTGATGAGTTTGGTTTCACTGGTTTCTTCTGTTATACTGGAGGGTTGGAAAGTAGAGAAATGACTCACCCAAGGTCACACAACAAGAATCAGAGTCAGGGTTCAAATCCAGGTCCTCCAACTCCAGTGCTCATTCTTTCCACTGATTCACTCCTTCCCATTCTTTTTCCCTTAGATCCAAAAGGTTTATCTTCTTGAAGTTTGAGTCAAAAGCAATTAAGAACCTAAAGTGGGAAGGAAATTACAATATAATGCAATATAGCAAATTTTCAGTAAGTGACTAACTAAAATAAAACTCCTTGAGAGGAAAAAGTAACTATTCTCTTTTTGTGTTTGTCTTCCCAGCTCCCAGCACAGTGCACATAGTAGGCATTTAACAAATGCTTGATGACTGAACAATTGATTACTATGTCCAGAGCACTGTGGGAGCAGGGGGGGGGGGGGGGAGAAGTAAAGTTTAGATATAACATATTTCTTGCTCTCAAGGAACTTATAATCTAGTTGTGGGAAAAGGTACCAAAAGGATAAGGACCAGAGCTGTGATGTCACTGATCTAAGGAACTCCCAGGTGTAGACACTCCATTTACCAATGCAGGTCATCACTTTATCTATGACTCAGAGAGTCATATGACTTCTCTATGACTCTTAGAGAGTACCATAGACTTTAGGTTTAGAGGTAGGGCTTGTTGGTTTGAGTTTCAATGACTCACCCATGGTCATTCAAGACTGCAACCCAGCTATTCCTGCCTCTGAGGCCAGTTCTCCATCCCCTGTGCTGTGCTGTCCCTCCAGATACCAACTGGCTATAATAGAGAATATTAAATACATGCATTAGAAACCTAGAGAGAAATGTACTAAATAGGGCCTGCCAAAAAGGAAAAGGAACAATAATTCCCATTTCTTTGTTACTTTAAGATTTACAAAGCACATCTTAAAATCCTTTGAAGATTATTTTTAGTATGGGCATAATTATCCTCATTTTATAGATGAATAAACTATAGTGATGTCAAGTGATTTGCCCATTATCACACACCTAGCAAACATCTGAGTTGTATCTGATCTAGGCCTCCTATTGACCCTAGGTCTAACATTCTTTCTACTATGCCAGGTCTCCAATGAAGGAAATTGAAGGATGTCTCTCCTGACTTGCAATAAGTCTCATATATTTTTCCTGCTGTCATTGCATCCCAGCTTTGGTAATGAATTCCTTCCTTGAAAATGAAGTCACATTCACTGGCTGCTAGATAGATTCAATTAGCCAGTGAAGATATCCTCCAGGAGGGGTTGTCTAATTAGGAATAAATGAAGTTTAGGGTCATGCCTCTGATCTGACCCTGACACCACTCAGAGAATAATAAAGTCATAGAAATTAGAGATGGTACAGATCAATTAGGCAAGGCATACATCTCCCTGCCAACTTAGCAGGGCTGCCTATACTCTATTCTCTATCATTAAATACCTCCAGTCTAGAAAAATAAAAGTGTTGGAGATGGTGGGAGAAAAAATGTACTAAACAACTTTATATCTGATAGCTACCTCATTCAAACTATTTCAAGATATCTCTCATTATTTGAAATGATAGATCAAAGAGAAAACTTAAAAGATCTAAAGGAAGGAAGTTATTCATTTTAGTTGCCTTTGAGGAGAACTGGGAAGAACAGTGTAAATAAAGAGAGAAAACATTTATTCTTTTGTGTTCCTGGAATAACAACTATTTTTGCTACACTGTATGAAAAGAGACACCATGGTCCACTGCAAAAAAAGCAGATTTGGAGTCAGAGCAGCTGGGTTCAAACCCTACTCTGCCACAACCTGTGGTGATTTTGGTCATGTTATTTAACTTCTTTGGGCCTCAGTTTCCTCATCTATGAAATAAGGGGGTTAGACTAGATGACCTTAAGTTCCTTTCTAGCCCTAAATCTACCATCCTATCAAAAAAGAAATGCAAAGGATCTCTCCTCAAATCAATAACTTGTTCTTGGAAATATATAACAGAGCAGGTGACAACCTACAATGTAGGTATAAAACTAGCCCATGATGCATGTTTTCATTTAGAATGTCATTCATTGGTTGGAGATTTTTTCCCCTATATTTCTTCTGAGTTCACCTGGATGCCATGGCTTCAGAATCCAATGTCCCTTCACCTATCTCTCTTCTCCATGAGTCTATTGGACATTTATACTTGGATACCCTCCCATCATCTCAAGCTTAATATGTTTCCAGGTTAATTTCTTTCTTGCCCCCTGTCCAATCCAAATCCACCTATTGACTTGTCTATTCTGTTTAAGATTTTCATTTACTTGGCACCTAGGTCCAAAAGCTAAAGTCTATTTCTTAAGAAATTTCTGCCAGAGTACTTTCCATTTACCCAGTAGTTTTTTGTTCATTTGTTATTTTTTTAAAAAGGAGCTGCTTCCTAAGTAACTTGTGCTTTGGGCAGTTGGTAGCAAAGTGGATAGAGTGCTGGGCCTGGAGTCAAGAAGTCCTGAGTTCAAATCTGATCTCAGACAGTTACTAGGTATGTGACCCTGAGCATGGCACTTAATTACTTTTTGCCTCAGTTTTTTCAACTGTACAAATGGAGATATAATAGTACCTTCCTTGCATGGTTGTTATAAGGATCAAATGAGGCAATATTTGTAAAAAGTGCATAGGAGAGTGCCTGGCATATGGTAGGGGCTACATAAGTGGCTCTTCCTTTCTTCTCTTTTCTGATCTATCAAACAATGGGTTGTTGAGTTCCATTGTTTTTGATTCTCCATTGTCTAATTTGTTCTAGTATTCTACATTCTCTGCTTTTAACCAATAACTTATCAACAGAGTACAGGGAATATTTAATAAATAGCTACATTATCCTATTGATATTAACTAATCTTTTTATTTTATTTCTTGAGGAATATATATGTGAGATTAGATTATTTTTTTCCTTTCATATAGAAAAGTGGATAGGGGATGAACTAGAAAGCCAGGAGATATGAGAACCAAAAAAGATTAGAAACCCCTCATATGGAGGGAAAAATACTAACTCTGGAGGTAGAGCTGGCTTCAAGTGACAGCACTGCTACTTAGTGAGAGGCCATGTTCATGGCAAGCTTGCCATGCTAATCATTTGTGTCTTGTACTTGGGTACTAGAAGACATGCAATCTAGCATTGGTCATTACCTGTATTCGCATTGATCTCTAATTATTTTACATGTGTGACTTCTTTTTTCCATAAAAATTTGAATCTCCTTAAGGGTAAGGATATTATGGTGTCAATCTATTTTTATCTCCTATAGTTTCAAAGGCAGTGCTAATCACAGAATAGATGTCCAGTAAAACATTCTAAGTTGGATTACTGAAGCATCGGTTACCTTAGCAGACCAGTGAGAAAAGAGATGTGTGTGTTGCATCCTCTATTAAAATATAATCTCCTTGAGGACAAGGGCTATCTCATTTTTAGATTTGTCTCCCCAGTACCTAACATAGTGCCTTGAAACGTAGTAGGTACTTAATAAATGCTTACTGATTTTTAGAATGGATTAAATGACAGAAAGATCTACTCCACTGGTCCTAGAAGGCACTTTAAAAGAAAAAAATCATTTTGTAAGCAATATGATCAACGACTATAATACTGTAAATAATAAAATCTAAAAATGGATGTTAAGCTAACCAATCTTGGTCCCAGAGAACAGGTGATAAAACTTTCTTCCCACCTCTGAATAGAAAGGTAGAGGACTAGGGATGCAAAGTGGTATCTACAATGTTTATGAAGTCATTCATAAGTAAGTTTTCTCTTTTACACAGGACAGTGCTGGAGCAGGGGAGGAGAGAAGGTAGAAAAAGAGAATGGGTCACTGGAAAATAAGTGGTATAAAAAACAAAAAACATCATAAATATTGTAAATCATCCTGTAATCAACCAACCAAAAACATATTCAGTACCTCCTCTGTTCCAGGCTGCTGGGGACAAAAATGAAATGGTCCCCTAAATTCAAATAGAGGCAAAGCTAGCACTGTTATGGTCACAGGACAAAACTACCTTGTCTGAAATTACATCAAGCAATCCCATTTTCTGTAGATATAGAAAACGAGCCTTTTCATCCAAGATGGCGCTAGCAGCCAGGAGAAATTCACTCTGTGATTTATCCCAACACACAGCCTCACACCAATAAAGTGTTGCCTCTCCTCAGTGACACTCTGAGGATGCCTGGACTGACTCCACAAAAGCATAATTAACTTTGGCACTCACTTCCTTGTGTGAACATGCTTTCTTCAGCCCTAGGAGTTGGGTATTTGCTCTTGGTGATGATCTGGAGAAAACACATGAGGGAGAGCTTGTCATTTCCAAACCCCGTCAGTTAGCTGCGGAAAAAATCCTGCCCCCAAGTCTCCCAGTGGCAGCAACTTCTTTAAAACTCCAAGTTCAAATTCAAAGCTAGTCATCCTGCTTTCAGATTTTTTTTCTCTCCTTGATTGATAAGAAAATAAAACAGTAGATACGTCTGCTCCAAGAAAGTGAAGGAGTGGCCCAAAGAGCTTCAGGAAATACAGATGCCATAAAGATTCATGTTTTCCCAGTGCTTGCATTACAACAATGAAGTGAATACCCTACTCTGAGTATACTTATTCTCATTTGGCAGAAAAGGAAACTGAAACTCTAAAAAGTTAATTGGTCCTTAAGTTCAGAAGTGTCAGAGGGAGGCTTCCAGGGCAGTTCTTCCTGGCTGCCATGTCTAGTGATCCATCCACTAAGCCAAGCCATATCTTCCTGGGGACAGAATGTGTGCCTTTTTTCCCTTGAAAACTAGCTTGGTTCAGGTCTGAAAGGTTCATAATAAATCTAATTCCTCTTTTCTAGGACAGTCCTTGAAATATTTAAAGAAAGCTATCAGGGAGTCTCCCATCATCTTCCTTTGCCCAGTGTAACTATCTCCATTTAGTCCAACAAATCCTCATTTAGATTAATGCCAGGCCATACCGATTGCCCATCTCTGTACACACAGGGACATAGGCCTTCCCACATAGAATCTTGAAAACAGTAGGTACTCAATAAATATCTAGGGAGTTTAAATTATCTGTATCATGTCAGGGTGAAGGTTAGAAGGATTGAGGAATTTTTGTCTTTTTCGGTTGTCTTCTGCATGGATGCTTCCTGGTATAATGGACAGAGGGACATTCTTACTGTCAAGAATCAATCAACAAAGGGCAGCTAGGTGGTGAAGTGGATAAAGCGCTGGCCCTGAAGTCAGGTGGACCTGAGTTCAAATCTGACCTCAGACCAAACACTTGACACTTACTAGATGTGTGACCCTGGGCAAATCACTTAACCCCAATTGCCAAAAAAAAAAAGAATCAATCAATGAAATCAATCATTTTTCAAATATCTGTTCTGTATTAATTCTACTGTGGGAGGCACAGGAACAAAAAAGACAAGTCAACTCAATTCAACAAGCATTTATTAAGTTCCTACTACTGTGCTTGAACAGCTAGGTGGCACATTGGATAGAGCCCCAGGTCTGGAGTCAGGAAGACTCATCTTCCCGAGTTGAATCTGATCTCAGACTTACTAGCCATGGGACTCTGGGCAAGTCCCTTAACCCTGTCTACCTCAGCCTTCTCATCTGTAAAATGAGCTATAGTATCTTTGCCAAGAAAACCCCAAATGGGATCACAAAAAGTTGAACAGAACTGAAATGACTAAACAACTATTGTGCCTAGGGTGAAAAATACAAAGAAAGGCAAAAAAAAAAGTTTTTATCACACTAAAAATGAGTCCCTGCTCTCAAGAAGTTTACATTCTGCTGAGGGAGACAACATACAAACAGGTTGTCTGGTCATTTCAGTCATGTCTGACTCTTTGTGACCCCATTTGGGGTCTTCTTGGCAGAGATACTGGGGTGTTCTGCAATTTCCTTCTCCGGCTAATTTTATAGATGAAGAACCTGAGGCAAACAGGGTTAAGTGACTTGTCCAGGGTCATGCAGCTAATAAGTGTCTGAGGCCAGGTTTAAACTCATGAAGGTGGGTCTTCCTGATTCCAGGACCAGTGCTCTATCCACTGTGCCACCTAGATGCCCTCAAACAAGATATACACAGAATAAATTGGAGGTAATCAACAAAATGAAAAAAATGAAATGAACTATGCACTAAGAGCTTACATTCTACCAGGAAATGGGAAAAAATCTTGGTTCAAGTCCCACTTTTGACATGATCGAGCTGTGTGATCCTGGGCAATTTAGCCAACCTCTCAGTGCTTTAGGCAACTTACTAACAATAGAAACTGCAAAGTTACAGAGAAATTGCCAGTCTGCAACTGTGGAGGAAGTTTCCATTCCAGGAGCTCTCCTGACTAATAAAATCACAGATCTGGACTCCAAAAAGGGCAATTTGGGTTATTCTTTGTGTCACCCCTGTTTTCAGGAAAGGGAGGAGGGAAGGCATGAAAGGACAGCCAGAAGCTGACACTCCTGGGCAGCCTGCCCAAACTGACCAGGTGCTCTTCATTTGCACTTGATTAGTGCTCTGCCCAGTGGAACTCTACCCGAGAGATGAGATCTGGAAAGAGTCAGGGTGGGGAGAAGGCAACATGCCCAGAAATGCCCAAGCTGGTCACTGCCTAGCCTTCTTCTAAACTGGGGTTAACAAGGGGACTTTCTGTTTCTTTCCATAAATGTTCTTCCAGCCCCTTTCCCTGGCACTGAAATCAACACAAACACCCAATTCCTGCTCTACTAACTGCTTTTATGATGACTTTCATTAATTATCACCGAAAAGATAGGACAAAGGAAGAACTGCAAGGTTTGATGTAAGCTATGAAGGACAGCTCTAGCAAGTATTTCCTCTCTCTCTCTCTCTCTATCTATCTATCTATCTATCTCTATCTCTCTATCTCCCTCTTTCCCTCCCTCCTGAGTGACCAGAATGAAGAGTTCACAACAAAATTCTAGCCCTATTCAATATTTTCTTCCTTTATGCAAACTCACTGTTCTCATTTTTATCATTGGTGACTTCAAGTATTAGAGAAACAAAAGAGCTGCAAATCAATTAAGCTGCACAGTTTTGTTCAATGGGACTCAGTAGCTCCAGTGTCTTTGACTGACTGAGTTGCCAACCTCCTACTCGCCCTTCTTTTGTGTTTTCTAAAAAGCCAGGAGGCTGTAGGCAAATGAACGAAATAAGAGCATCCAAAGGAAACTTTTCCTGAGTCCTTTTACTTGGGCCCTGTCTCTCCTCAGATCATCAAGCTTATGTGTTTTATCCTCTCCCCCCCACACCTTGGCAGAAGGTAATTATTCAACCAATCTACAAGTACTTTTTAATGACCTATTATGGGCAAAGCACTATGCTGGGCTCTGGGGATATAAAGATTAATGTCAAACAGTCCCTCCCCTCAAGGAGCTTATATTCTTGGTAGGGACAGGGGAGGATGGGAAATAATATGTAGATATTCACATGTATACATAAACATAACTTTCTTGAGGACAAGGATTAGGTGTCATTTTTGTCAATATCAGGGCACTTTATACACAATAGGCAGTCAAATAATTATGGAATTGTTGATTAAAATCAGAGTAAGGTTGTCCTGTACATTTGTTGTTTGTTGGAATCCCCAAGCCCCTCTGCAACACACACCCATTTCTCCCTAGCTAATGCAAAAATAAACTAGGAAAGTGATTAGAGTAGGAATTCTTAACCTCTTTTACATGATGGACCCCTTTGGCAGTCTAGTGAAGTCCTTGATCTCAGAATATATTTTTAGATGCCTAAAATAGAATACCTCGGACTTAAAAAGTGATAATCAATCACATCAAAATCCAGTTTTCAAAAAATTATTTTAAGTTTCTAGACTCTCCATTAAAAGTTCCTGGATTAGAGGGATGAAGGCTATATGAGTTTCCATTCTCTATCACATGTTTCTTTGCACCTTCCTTCATGAATGGTACAGTCCCAGTTACTAAAAAGCTAGATATTCAAAAAAGGAATGCAGATAAAAATGAGTTTGATCTGAGATAGGCCATGAGTTAATGGAAGTCTATTGAAAAGTTTTGTTTTTTTTTTAATGGACCTGTGATTTCATCAATGTGTGGCACTCCCTCTACCAATGCAGATTAGCACCTACTGTGCAATTTAAGAGTTTTAGAAAGTTGCCTAGGACACTGAGAGGTTGAGTTATTAGCCCAGGGTTATAGAGCCAGGATAGGTCAGAGGTGGGATTTGAACCCAGGTCTTCTCTTCTTGGCTCTCAGGATAACTTTCTACCCATTACATAGCACTCTGCTCTCACGGTAAAGATATATAGATAGATAGATAGATAGATAGATAGATAGATAGATAGATAGATA
>NW_020954600.1:5309348-5433446 GCF_900497805.2 Vombatus ursinus | reverse complement strand
ATAGATAGATAGATAGATAGATAGATAGATAGATAGATAGATAGATAGATAGATAGATAGATAGATGGATGTAGATATATATGTATGTATCTATACACACACACACACACACACACACACATACATATATATATATAATCTTTCTATATAGGGCAGGTAGGTGGTGAAGTGCATAGAGTGCTGGGCCTGAAGTCAAGAAGACATCTTCCAGAGTTCAAATCCAGCCTTAGACACTTACTAGCTGTCTGACCTTGGGCAAGTAATTTAACCCTGTTTGCCTCAGTTTTCTCATCTGTAAGATGAGCTGGAAAAGGAAATGGCAAACCACTCTCAAGTATCTCTGCCAAGAAAACCCCAAATGGGGTATGAAGAGTCAGACTAGACTGAAAAATGATTGAACAACATATGTCAGGATCTGTGTTGAGTGCTGGAGATAACAAAAACAGAATGACACTTTCTGACCTCAAGGAGTTTACACTCTATTGAGAAGAATTAATATCATTCTATACAGTCACACAGCTGCGGATACAAATAAATTCATACAGTCTCTCAAATAAGTCACTGCCCTTCTCTGGGTCTCAGTTTCCTCATCTGGAAAATGAGAATATTGGACTAGATGATCTTCTAAGGCTCCCCTTACAGGTCCTAGGATCCATAAGGCTGGTCTTTGGGGTGTGGGGGTGTTCAGGAGGACTAGCACCCCTGATGTGAGGGCTGCTCATCCACCTTGAGTGTTCCTCAACTGTGGCTCCAAGAAACAGTAACATTTGTAATGCCCGCACCCCAGTCAAAAATCATCTCAGCAGATTGACTAAACCAGGTTGAGGATTACTGACAGGCCTCAAACCCCAAGCAAGTGAAGAGACTTCAAGTTTGCTCCAATGGCCATGCACTTGGATGCTATGGAGTGTGTAGGACTTAGTCAGACATTGAAGATGCCAAGATCATCCACTGCATCCTGGGCCATCCATCACCAGTCCTCTTGACTTTTGTCCTACTTCTGGATTTTGATGATTCTGGAAGAGAATGAGACTGATGACTTCGTGCAGCTCTGCCTCACTTAAATCTAATTCCAAGTTAAGAGGTCACTCCATGATGTCATTGGTGCTCTTTGAAAATGAAGGATGAACAAAGCTGATCTAGCAAACAGATCACAGAATCATGACTCTGGATCTAAAGAGAAGTTCAAAGGCCATCTGGTCTAACCTCCTTATCTAACAGTTGAAGAAACTGAGACCCAGGGAAGTTCATTGATTTGCCTATGGTCGCACAAGTGATTGGGGATGGGGAGAGAAGCACAATCTGACACCAGAACCAGCACTCTTCCCGTAGAACCAGATTTCTTACTGATTCTACCTGATAGGAGAGGTCAACTCTCTCTCTAAGAAGCATTGGAGGAAGGGTATATCACATACTGTGAAAGGGATAGTGGTGAAGCTGAAAGCAAGTCTGCTGGGGCCAAATACAGTGGTGCCAGAAAGTTAGCTCAAAAGAATCTCCCAGGGCTTGGACCCTATTTATTTGTCTTCTCCCCAATATCATTCCAGCATCATTATTGTTTGGGAAACAGAATTACAAGTCCTCAAATCTCCTGTGAATTTCCCTGTAGGCATTTTCAACTCTCTTATTTAAATCCTTGTCTTTTATGATTAAATAATCAGCTCATTTATGGCCACAGGATGCCTTTCGCCCTCCCAAAATGTTGTAAAAGTGCTGCACACACTAGCTAGGAAACTGGAAGAAACGTGCGCCAGGGAAAAAACATAGCATGATTGAGCTGCAACAGAACAAATGTTTGCTAATTTTTTGTTTGAGGGTTTGGAGTTTCCTGACTGCTGAAATGAGAATTTTCATGTTTTGAATATGCTGTAATTTATGCAGGAGACATTCAGGAGCTATTTCAACTAAAGCCAAGTTTAAAATTATCCAAACATCCTTGGGGCCAAAAAAGCCTGCTGGAAATAGTTGCTAATTGAGTTATTTGGACCATAGGTTTCTTTTTTTAGGGAAGGGGCAAGGGGTGGGGGGTGGGGGAGAGGTACGGGAGCAGAGGAAGGTAAAAGAGGTACAATGAAAGTGCCCAAGTAATCAGAGGCATTTGACATAGATATAATTCTTAACATCAGAGTTTTATAATCTTTCCTGTGAAACAGGAAAATAGACTCCCACTTGCTAGTCTCTAAGACTTACAAGAACTGGAACTAATAAAGGTGTGGGGGCAGGCACACTAATACATTATTGGTGGAATTGCAAATGGATCTAACCATTCTGTATCTCAATTTGGAATTATACAAGATGAGTGATTAAACCATTTATATTATTTGGCCCAAGAAACCCACTTCTAGGCATATGCTCCCAAAATATGCCCCCAAAAAGCAAAGGTATGTTTATGTATGAAAATATTAATGGTGTCACTTTTTGTGGTAACAAAGAACTACAAAGTAGGTGTCCATTGATTGGGAAATAGCTGGAAAAAAAGCTGTAGTATATGATTACAATGGAACAGTATTGTGTAGTATGAAATGGCAAATATGAGGAATTCATAGAAACATGGGAAAACTTCTGTGGATTGATTTATATTGTATATAAATGTATAAATTATACATTATTTACAATGAAATAAATAGAACCAAAAGAACATATATGTAGCATGGACCCCCTGGCTCCACTTTCTTAGTGTCATACTATTGCAGCTTCTCTTCAGTGTTTTGTGGTATCCTGAAAGGTTTGTGGGGTATCTCTTCTCTACTGCCATTGGCTTGTGCCCCCATCAGCTGTGTTCCCCTCCAATTTAGGGTCCTGTGATCACCACCCTCATTTTATTTAACCACTTAACATCAAATAGCTTTTAAGAAGAGCTATTTACTTTGAAGACATAAAAAGAACAAACAATCCCCCGACAACTCAGTGGCATAATCTTCCCTATACCACCTTGGTATCTGGGAAAGATGGATCCAAATATAGGTAAAAAGAGCAATTACAAGTTATTTTAAGTATAACAGGTGAGGGGTGGTGGGAGCTTGAACTGAGGGAGTGACTATCTGAGTAGAGAGAAGGGGACAATGGTGAAAGATGTTGTGAAGATTGAATCAACAAGGTTTCTCAACTGATTGGTTTCTGGAGGTGTGAGAATAAAAGAACAAGGATGATTCCAAGGTTGTAAGTATGGGTAACAGGAAAGACGGTAATGCCCTCATGGCAATAGGAAAGTTAGAAAGAAGGATGGGTCTACAGGGAAAGACAAGAGCTCAGTTTTGGACATGTTAAGTTGGAGAGCTTTATGACATATCCAGAAGATAATGTTTGACAGGCAATTAGTGATAAGGGACTGGCATTGAGGATAGAAATGATAATGTTCCTTAGGTCTGTTTCATTCTAAACTGAGAAATTATTTAGGAATTTTGAAAACAAGAGATATATTTTAATGAATACAGTGAAAAGGAGCAATAAAGACAGCCACATAACCTAATATTTTAAGTCCTTCACTGACTTGGCTGAAAAATATCGATAAGAATTCACATTTATTTAATTTGTCCATGCTTGTTCTGTGAAAAAAAATTGTTAAAATGCCTAATATGTTGTGGCAGTCAGAACGCAATTCAAACGAAGCGAATTAATGTGTTGATAGAACTATGTGATAAATGGAAATACACCATCCAGTGACATCCATTGTACACAATCCATGAATGTTTGCCTCTTGTCCCTGTATCCTATACAACTTCCCCTTTCATCGTGCTGTTTGCTGTGAAGTAGTGCTGCATTTCTGCCGGATGTCTCCAGGTGACTTCGTGGCTATGCTTTGCTATGATCTGCTGGGTTTCAGCTACCTGGCCTCCTCAGGGCCAACTACCTCTGTCTACTACCCTTTGCTAGGTTGTAGTGGCTAGAAAACCTCTTTCTGACAGCTAGAGTTACAGTTCTTTTAACACATAGCCATGAACTAAGCACTAAGACACCAAAAGAGGCCAACAGCAGAATGTTCCAGGCTAAGATTAAGTCTATTCTTTTAGACTGACTTTATCTGGGTTAGCTCAAAGTCAAGGGTCTCAGGCAACTATCTCTTAAGGTTTAGGAAATTCCTTTTAACTCCTGTTGAGTGTTTGACTGGGATCCTATATTCTCAAAACTTATTTTGAGGACTATGCCAGAAAAAATCCAAAAGAGTTCTGTGCTCACTGCTGCTCTGAGGAAAGCCTCATTCACGTTGCCTTCTTTGAGTGGCATGTAAAGGAAACTAGGGCCAGAACCAAAGCTAGGTGAGAGAAGTAATGTTATTGCCCCTTACCCCCACATCTCTGCCTTTTTTATGTATACCTGCCAACCAAAAACTACTTTCCACTAATTTTTTGGCCAATGCAAACCCATGTTGTCTTGTTATAGGTACAAAAACACATTCCATCCAAAACAAACAACACATTGCTAACCGCCTCCTGCAGTGGAAAGAACAGTAATTAAAAGTCAGGGGACCTGTGTTCTAATTCTCACCCTGTATTCTGGTCCTTGGTTTCCTTATCAGCAAAATAAGGGTCTTAGAGGAGACAACCTCTAAGATCTCCTTCAGATCTAATCTTAACACATTTCAAGAGAGTAACCAAGAAGGCCTATGAGGAAAGAAGAGTGATTTTATCACCACGGAGGCCCAAACCAAGAGGAAATGGTACCAATTTCAGCATGAGGGATACAAACCAAGATGTTGTGATGGGGGCTTTTATTAGGCAGGATTTGTTTTCTCAAGGTTGGGTTCATCTTACAGTCTTTCCCTCCTCCTTAACTCCTGCCTTCAAACAAGGGGGCTTCAACATACATATGGACACTGGCTCAAAACCCTAACTGCCCAGTTCCTCAAATTCCTCATTCAGCATGACTTACTCCTCCACCTCACCCCAGGTACACAGAGAGATGAACATACTTTCCATTTTCCCTATAAATGCTCCACTTTCACGTTAATGAACTCTGAAATTCCTTTATCAGAACTTTTGTGCTTCCACCTCTCCCTGGGCCTTGCAATCTCTAATCCTGTTCTTTATTCTCACCATGACCTGCAAATCATCCACCCTAGGTTCTTTCCCAGATCATCGTCCTTACACAGGTTACAAGCTTCCCTCTTCTTCATCTTAATCCCTTAGTGAGTCACTTCAATTTTACATTGTTCTCCTGTTTCAAGTTCCATGCCCCTTTATCCTATTAACAATCATGCCCTGACTAGCCTCAGCCTTGGTTTACTCCCCCATCCACTGCCTTCACTCCTACTCACAAGCTGTTCAACATAGCGAGAAAAATCATGACACTGTGCTAACTGGATTCTACCAATTTATTATCTGGATCTCAACTGAACCTTCACTAGGGCAAGGCAATCCTTTTACTCCTCACTAACCACTGAACAATCCCACTCTTCACAGCATCTTTTCCACGACCTTTCACTCCTCTTCAAACCTCCCATGAAAAATAGCCCTTCTCCTTGTCAGGGCAAATCCCTCCACATGCACAAATGATCCCATTCCATCCCACCTTCTCCAGCAGATTTTTCCCTATCATCATCATTCTAATATCCATTCTCTCCCTGTCTACTGTCTGCTTCCCTACTATCTACAAACTTACCCATGTCTTCCTCATCCTCAAAAAAAAAAAAACCATTTGATTCATCCATCAACTCCTATCTCTTTTCACCTTCATGGGTAAAACCCTTGACAATGCCATCTAAAATTGATTCCTCTCTTTTACTTCTTCTCATTCTCGTATGCTGTAGTCTGGCTTCTGACCTCCATATTTAACTGAAACTGCTCTGTCCCAAGTTATGAATGATCCCTTAATTACCAAGTCAAATGGCCTTTTCTCAATCCTCACCTTCTTGAATTCTCTGCAGCCTTTGATACTGTTGATAGCCCTCTTTCTTTTTGCCATTCTCATATCTCCAGGTAATTAAAATATTTCTCTCCCCTAGCTCTCCTTCCATAGAGAAATGCAAATTAAAATTCTGAGGTATCACCTCACACCTATCAGAGTGGCTAACATGACAAAAAAGGAAAATATTGGATGATGGAGGGGGTATCGGAAAACTGGGACACTAATGCACTGTTGGCAGAATGGTGAACTGATCCAACCATTCTGGAGAACAATTTGGAACTATGCTCAAAAGGCTATAAAACTGTTATATAAAGGGCTATAAAACCCTTTGATCCAGCTATACCACTGCTAGGTCTATAGCCCAACAACATCCCAAAAAAGGAGAAAGGACCTATTTGTACAAAAAAAATTTATAGTAGTTCTTTTTATGGTGGCTGAGAATTGGAAATCAAAGGTTTGCCAACAAATTGGGGAAAGGTTAAACAAAATGTGGTATATGATTGCAATGGAATATTATTGTGCTGTAAGAAATGACAAGCAGGATGATTTCAGAAAAACCTGCAAAGACATACATGAACTGATGCATAGTAAAGTGAACAGAACCAAGATGATGTTGTACACAGTAACAGCAATATTGTTCAATGAAGAATTGTGAATGACTTAACTATTCTCATTGATACAATGACTCAAGACAATCCCAAAGGACTAATGATAAAGCGTACTATCCACCTCCAGAGAAAGAACTGATATTGATTGAATACAGCTTGAAGCATGCTGTTTTTCACTTTCTCTTCCATTTCTTTCTTTTATTTGAGTCTTCTTGTACAAAATTACTAATATGGAAATATTTTACATAATTGTACATGTATAACCTACATCTGATTGCTTGCTATCCATGGGAGGGAGGAACTGGGAGAGGAGGAACTGAGGGACAGATCAAATTTGGAACTCAAAACTTTGAATACCAATATTTTAAAAATTAGAAATAAAAACTTTTATTTGATTGATCTTCATTGAAGATCTTCATTGACACTAAGAATGGGTGTCCTCAAAGACTCTCTCTGGGGTCTTTTCTCCCTTTATATTATTCAGTTTGCATACAATATCATCTCCTATGAATTCAATTACCATCTCTATATCAATTCTCAGATATATTTTTCCAGCCCTAACCTCTCTCTTGACCTTTAGTTTCAGATTTTGGATTGCCTATTGGAAATCTCAAACTGTATATCCAGACGTGTCCAAACTTAAACTCAGCATGTCCAAAAATGAACTAATTACCTTACCCCCACCACAAAAAAAAAAAATCCTTCCTAATTTACCTACTATTATCAAGGATTTTCACTCTCTTCCTTGGCACCTATGCTTACAATTTCCATGTCATCCTCAACTCCTCACTCTTCTCCCCCTCCACCCAAATCCAATCAGTTATCAAGTTCTCTCAATTCTACCTTTATCATCTGTCGTATTTGCCCTGTTCTTTCCTCTGCCACTGCCATCACCCATGTTTAGGCCTTCAATTAACTTACATCTGAACTATTACAATAGTGTGCCGATTGGTCTCTCTCACCTCAAGCTTCACTTCACTTAAAGTGACAGTTGCAGTAAAAAAAAAAAAATTAGGGGCAGCTAGGTGGCACAATGGATAGAGCACTGGCCCTGAAGTCAAGAGGACCTGAGTTCAAATCCAGTCTCAGACCAGACACTTGACACTTACTAGCTGTGTGACCTTGGGCAAGTCACTTAACCCCAATTACCTCTCTGGAAAAAAAAAATTACCCAGCAACTCCATTACACCAGTGGGTGAATGCTGGGCTGTCTTCTATATGAAGGTATTGAATGGAAACTAACAGCAATGCATGGTATTAGTAATGTCCAGTGCCTCCTTTAAAGTTTCAGAACCTTACGAACCTTTCCTTCCTCTACTCAGGTGTCCAAGTGATCTTCCTGAGTAAATCACTTCACCTTTCTCAATCTCCATTGCTTCATCTGTTAAAAAAAAGGGGGGGGGGTGTGAGGGGAATAATAGCATCTATACCTCACAGAACTTCGTAAGGATCAACAAACAAAATATGTAAAGTACTTTGCAGACCTTGAAGTGGTACCGAAATTCTAGCTATTATAATCACCATCACTCATAACTAATTCAGAAACTGGAAAGGATATGGCAGATCCCACCAGGACTTTTCCAACACATCATTGTGGACAGGGAGGAGGGAACACCGGTAGCCACTATAAAAAGACTAAAACTTGGCCAAAAAAAAGAATAAGGTATAGAAATGGTCAATTCCTTGATCTTCCTTGTTTTTTTGCCACTTGATTGAGTCCTAAAAACCCTCCAGCCTGAATCTCTGGTCTAGCAGTCAATTTTCCCATGTACAGTATCCACTTGAGTTTCTACCCTCTGAAATCTTCCAGGCACCAACTTGGCCTCGCTTTTTTTTTTCACTTATCCCTTACTAATCTCTCAACTGAAAACCCTCACTCTTGGCTTCCAGGCAGGGATTGCTCTTCCCCTGCTAAATAGTTTCCTAATCCTTGACTCAAGAGGAGACCCATACTTGAAGGTTTTCCCATTTTTAGTGATGTGGGAGAACCTGGGCTCCACTGGCTTTTCAGGATCAACTCTGAACCACAAGGAGGCATCAGAGTGGAACTTTGGTGGAAGTAGGGCAAGAAAAGCTACATTTGAAGAGGATTCTATACCTTGTAAAAATAATACCTTTAGGACTCCTTTATATTGCCAACTCCCACAGGACACTCAAAATAGCATTCAAATTACCAAATTTGTACACCATTTTTCAGGAATGAAAATAGGTCTATTTCATAAAGTGGTTCAATTGTATTGAAATAAAGGCAACATTTCAAATTTCTTAACCTGGTTGAGCTATTCAGTAAAAATGAAATTATTATTTGAGAGTCAACTACTGCTTTCTTGCTCTTGCTTCTGCTTAAAAATCGTTACAGTATGAGAGTGAATGCTCTTCTCTAGATGTTCTTATTGTAAAGGCAGGAAAAGACTTAGAAGGGAAGGGAACAAGCAGTTATTAAGTGCCTACTATGTGCCAAGCACTATGTTAAGTGCTGAATGTTATATACAAATATTATCTCACTTGATTTGAAACCTCAGAACCACAAGCTTATGCAAAAATCAAATTAGGAGCATAAATTTTGAGCTGAATGGAACATTCAAGAACATTAATTTTAGCCTTCATTATAGGACTGAAGAAACTGAGGCACAGAGAGTTTAAATGATTTGTCCAGGAATACACAGGCAGAATTTGAATCCAGATCTTCCAGATCTAGTGTCCTATCCATTACAATGGCTCCATTTGGGTCCATTTCTCATCTGTAGTCACCACCCCCACATACATATCTTGATCCACTGAGGTAGGATAGGTGTCCCAACTTCATCCAGTTACCTGTTATACAGACATAGAATAGAGTCTATGCTCCCCTGAGGCTCTTCTCCAGAGATAAGTTCATACACAGGACTAATTGATAAAGGAATTTCTAACACCATGAGTGTACAATTCTTCAGGATACATAGTCATTCATTCATTCAGGTAGCATTTCTCAAGTATTTACTATGTTTCAGACACTGTGCATTGGGGATATAAAGGCATGCATGAAAGAAGAGTTCACATGAAAATTTAGTAGAAAAAAATTATATGTACATAAATAAATCAATATAAAAACATAAAGTAAAGAAAAAGCAATTTTAGGAAGTAGAGTGCTAACAACTAGAAGAACCAAGAAAGTCTTCATGTAGGAAATGATACCTGAGCTAAGCGTTAAAGGGAGCTAGGGACTCCAAGAAGTGGGGAAGAGGCATGGAAGACAGGAAAAAAAGACAGAAAATAGTTGCAGTAGGAAAACCATGGGACCCTATAACTAGGTGGCTTGTGTAAGTCTACCCAAGTTCAAGGACATTCTGTGGCTCTCTCTTGCCTCTGGGGTAAAATACAAACTCCAGCTTAGCATTTAAAGCTATTCACAATCTATCTCTAACCTGGCTTTCCAGATTAAATTCATAATACTTTCTCTCACACATTCTACATTCCTGCTAGACTGACCTATTTAGGATTCCCCATGCATGATGTTCTATTTCCTACATCTATCAGTCAGGCCTGGACCAAACCACTGACATCATAATACTTCAGCATGGTGGTTACTCTTTCCAGTCATGGAAATTGTTACCAATTCAAGCCTTCTCATTCTCTATGACTCTTGACTACATCCTCTCATAAATTCTCTACCTTGGATCCAAGCAATATTCTGGGGACTTCCTTCTAGAGTACTTGACCTTGAGGGATACCAATGGAACTATTCATCAGATATACCTCCTTTTCACTTCGCCTTCTTTTCTGGATATATATCATTCTGAGAATGTTTTCTTTTCACTACTTTTTGTATGAAACAGCTAACTATTCTCGTTTTTCACAATCATACATATAGAACTGGATGAATCAAAGGATCATACATTTTGAAGTAAAAGGATTCTCAGGGGGACATTGAGTCCTATCCCCTCATTTTATAGTTGAGGAAACTGAGGCTCAGGGAAGTAAAGATTTTTGCCCAAAATCATCAAAGACAAGATTTGAACCCGGGTCTTCTGACTCTATAGTCAGTGTTCTTTCCACTGTATCTTTCTGTCTCCTTGAACGTAAAGATCATCAAGTCCAATTTTCTTTTACAGATGAAGAAACTGAGGCCCATAGAGGTTAAATGTTTTTCCCAAGGTTACATAGACAGTAAGTGGCTAAGAAAGAATTTGAACGCAAGTCCCATATCTCCAAGTTCAGTGTTTCTTCCATTGCACCAATGCCACTGTTTTTATCATTCTTAATAATACCCATTTTAAAAGCTTAGAAGAAATAGGCAACAGTCTTAATTTGTTATTGTTCAATTGTTTTCAGTTGTGTCCAACTCTTTCTGATTCCTTTTCCAGCTCATTTTACAGATGAGGAAACTGAGCAAACAGGGATAAGAGACTTGCCCAGGATCACACAGCTAGTAAATGGCTGAGGCCAGATTTGAACTCAGGAAGATGAGCTTCCTGGTTGTAGGCCTGACATTCTATTCCAGGTGTGACCTAGCGGCCCCAAACCATTTTAAGAGATGTCACCAAAATCTGGATGTATATATCTCTGTGTGTGTGTTATGAAACATACATGGAATAAAGAGCTCTCAGAGTATAGAGACCTCATGGGACAAATCCAAGCCACGTCAAAATAGAATGAGGTACACATACATACCCCAGTTATCTTGTCTGCTATTGAAGCTGCCCTGTATATGCTTTCAATGAGCCTCCAGGAGATGAGCTCGTATTCCAACACTTTTATTCATTTACAAAAAGCAATCATTTTCTCCACCTGTGCAGTAATCTATCAAACATTAAACCTAAAAGAACAAAAATAGGAAAGTGATTTGTCTCAAGATCATTTCTATCTGAACACTATTGAATATAAGATGAGAAGAATGATAATAACAATCTTAATAATAATTACACTAAAGGGGTTTTCAGCAAACCTACAGAATATAAGCTTATATTTCAATACTTCTATTCAGTTACAAAAAAACAGTTAATTTACCCACCTATAAATGGTCTACCAATCATTAACTACAAAAGAATAATAGCAATCTAGCTACCTGGCCCAGGACCATTTCTATATGAATGTCATATAACAAAATGAGAGTGAGATAATAATAATGTTTATTATTATTGTTGTTATTATTATTACTACTGCTGCTGCTGCTGCTACTACTACTTAAAATGGAGTTTATCCACTATCAGTAGAGTAGATGCTTTGAATCTTTTTTTTTTCTCTTGGAGAAAAGGGTTGTTTGGAGATTATACCAGTCACACAAGCTCATCCTGTTTCATTTGGGATGAATGGTGTGATTTGCATGATGTCTGTCTCTGCTTTAGAGCATAGTCCATCCAGATTGAATGGAAGGATTCTCACAGATTCTCTCGGGGAGCCATTGGCCTCATTAGTATTTGCGGTCCAACAAGCTAAGCTAACTGGCCACCTCCTGCTCCTTAACATGGATCACTAGCTTCTGATTTCAGTCAGGACCTTGGACAGCCAACAGAATAGGAAAGGGAGGCCCAGAAGAGTTCCATGTTCAAAGTCACACAAGTAGAAAAGGGCAGAAACTCAAACTCAGGTTCCAATTCTAAATTCAGTCCTCTTACTATGACACTACACTGTTCCCAGAGCAGGAATGGAATTTAGAGTCCATTTTCTTATTTACAGAAGAGAAAGAAGAAAGAAAATCACTTGATCTTCCATGGTCATACTGGTAACAAATAGCAGAGCTGAGGCTTGAACACTGGAGTGGAAATAGCACTGTATTTAAAACCAGAGGACCTGGATTTGAATCCAGGCTCAATCACATCCTAACTGTGATCTTGTTCAAGTCATTTTACTTCTATAAACTCTATATCATCCAAGGGTCCTTCCAGTTATAACTCCCTAATCAATATGAAATCAGTCCTCCTGACTCTAAGATAAGGTTGGTGCTTTTGCTACTATTCTATATTGACTGAAAGTGACAGACTTTGACTTAACAACATTCATTAAGCTATAATCTCATTGGGTCCTGCCTTGACAGTTCAATTTAAGACTAGCTCTGTATTCCCAGACAGAATGGATGTGAACAGCCTTAGGTTGAGTTGTGGATGCTATGGAAAAGGCACCAGATTTAGAATCAGTGAGTCTGGATTTGAGACCCAGCTCTGACAATTACTGCCTGTGTGACTTTGACCAAGTCACACAACTGTTCTAGCGACTCTTCATCCTCATTTGTAAAATAAAAGGGCCAGACTTCCCCCTCTACTCATTTGCAGAGGAGGAGGGTACATGAGTATGGAACATCATATAGAATATGAGATTTTTTTTCAAAATATGTACTGATTTCTTTTTCTTAAAAAAAAATTTTTGTCTTTATAAAGGGTACCTCTCTAGGAGAAGAAGAAGAAAGGATACAGGGAGAAATCTAGGCATTTTAAAAGCCAAAGATACTGATACAATCTATTAAAAAAAAGAACAGAAAGGGTCCAACTCAGTGATCCCTAAGGTCCCTTCCCACTGCAGATCTATGATCTCATGGCTGTGGTTTTCATGGTGGCATTATCATGCCAGCCCACCCAAAGGCAATAATAGAAGTGTTTCTTCTGTAGTGAGCGACAGTGCCCAGTTTGAGGCTGGTTTATGAGCTCCCTGTGTATGATGCATAAACACTATTAGGATCCATAACTCAGCTGGAGGGTTCAGAGCCAGGTCCATAAACCTTACTCGTACTTGGGTCTTCACTTTTTTGTAGCTAAATAGAAAGTTACATCCCCATTATATATGATGGGGATAAATGTGACTCAGCAGCAGTTAGATCTTTTAAGTAACTCTGCTAATCCAGACATATTACCTTAGATTTATATTTTAGTCTTAAACCCAGAGGGGAGGAGGAAGAAGAGGGGAGGTGCCACATGGAAGGAGGGAAGAAACAGTGAAATAGCCTGATGTATAGAATTAGACTGCATTTCAGCAGAGGTAAAGGAGGTAAAGAGTGAAGGGAAGAATGTAGGCAGGAAGGAGGGCAAGACAGAAAATTGAAAACAAGTATTTGAAGGAAATCATTGCAGCCCCAAAGTTTTGGTTGTTATTTGGGCCCTAACCATTTACTCTTGTCTCTGCTAAGAAAACTTCATGGAGATACCCCACATTGTGGCCACTGTTTTTAAAATTCAGTGAACTTGCCCTGTCCTCCTCCCTTGTTATTTATGGGCTAGCCACTAAACCTGGGTTAGTGTCCTATATCTGTATGTCAGAAAGCCTATGCTAGCCTTTTTGTGGAATTTCAACTAAATGCCCCTGCAGCATCAACTGTACCTCCCCTTCTCAGAGCTCGAATGGCTGCTTGCTGAGTGTCATACAGAGTAGATTCCAATTCATGCTCAGGTTGAACTAGATGGCATCTGAAGTGCCATCCAAGTCTGTGTTCCTCTGGTTCAGCTCAGCCCCAGGGATTAGAACTGAGAGCAGTGGAGGAAGTTAAGGAGCAGACAACCTCTTCACATTACTACCACCATTCCTTCCTTTCCCTCACCATTTCCTGACCATCCCCTGGCTACTTTCCAATCCTACCTTATCTTGGCCAAGGTGTTTGCAAGGCCATATCATAATGTCATAATTTTAGAAATAAAAAGGGAACTTTGTGGTCATCTAGCTCAGTGTCCTCATTTTAAACATGAGGATAACAAAGCCTAGAGAGGTTAAATGACTTGCTGAGATCACATAACTAACAACTGGCAAAGCTAAGATTCAAACTTGAACCCTCAGACTCCAAAGGCCCAGTACTTTCCTCTCCGACATGCACTTTATAGTCATGAACAACTTTATCAACTTCATTCGTTCAACTGACATTTGAAATAACTCACAGATCGGAGAGCTGGGAGGGCCATGCCCATTAATGAAGGTTCACAAACACCGTGGTGGTTCAAATCTGGGCACTATGCAGAAATAGCACTCTCATTTTGTCTTCTATGCCCCAACCTAAGTCTTGCTTTAAGAAATCTCAAAACATATCGAGTCTGGTTTCCCACAAGTTAGGCAACAAGTTCCTGGATCCAGTAAACATATTTCAACTAACAAAGTATTTGATTAGGTATAGGGCAGACTTTATTTCATTCCATAGAAAATGGAGAAGATTAAGAAGACTGAAAGAATTCATAAAAATACAGAAAACATATAAAGTACATAAAAAATAAGTGCAAGCCATGAATATATTTAAAAGACTTAAAGTGGATCATTAGTCTTAGCTCTTGTAATTCAGAACTGGAAGGGACCTTAAAAATCATCATTGCCCTCATTTTCTAGATGAGGAAAATGAAAGTACAGAGGTACAAGCTTTTCTCATAAGTTTCCTGAGGACAAGGATTATTTCATTTTTGTCATTATATCTCCAGAACCTATAATAGTTTTTTTCCTTTTATTTTTTCATTTTCTTTTTTTTCCATTAACAAGCAACTATATTCTCTCCCTACCAACTTCTCCCAACTTAACAGAAAAAATAAAAACAAAATCCTTTTAACAAATATGTATTAAGCAAAACTAATTCCTACACTGAGCATTTTAAAAATGTATGTCTCACTCTGCATCTTCAATCCATCAACTCTGTCAGGAAGTGGGGTTCATAGATCACCATCAGAAATTAGGAAGACCTGAGTTCAAATCCTGCTTCAGACACTTAAGTAGCAGTATGACTTTAGGCAAGTCACTTAACCTTTGTATCTCAGTTTCTTCATCTGTAAAATGGAGATAATAATAGCACCCACCTCCAAGAGTTACTGTGAAGATCAAATAAGTTTAAATACAAACCTTTTTGAAAACTATATAAATGCTATCATTATTATTTTCATCATTATGCTTATTATTAGTGAATACCTGTCATAGTGCCAGGTACATAATAGATAACAAAATTATTGAATTGAATCTAAGAACAAACATAAGTAGCACAGTAGATAGAGCACCAGCCCTGGAGTCAGGAGGACCTGAGTTCAAATACAGCTTCAGACCAAACACTTGACACTTACTAGTTGGGCAAGTCACTTAACCCCAATTGCCTAAAAAAAAAAAAAATAAGTAGCAGAGGTAAGATTTGAACCTAGGTCCCCTGACACAATGTCCTCTTTTCTTTTTACTTCAAATCTTCCATTTACACTTGGATGGAACTAGGGAAATATCCCGTTCCCCACAGAATTGAGGTGTCTACTAAAGTAGAAGAGGAAGCAATGATTCTATTATTCTATCCTGGAGAATTTATGTCGGTCCTGGTGCTCTGGCCATCACACAACCAACCATTTCCAAAACATTTTTCATTCCTGTCTTTCAGGAGGCTTTGGCACAGACAGGAGGTTAACATTTCCAATCAACTTGTCACAGTGTATTAGTTTAATGCCTCTAAGTACACTGACCTCACTTTCTGCAAGCAATTTTCTGAAAGTTTCAGTGTTTGGAACACACCTAGACAAGCTTCTGTAAGTAGCTATTAGTCTTCAGACCTACAATGACTGCTACCTGCACCCCCACCCCAATCTCATGTATTACAGTGAAAAATGCTCACTTTCCAGATGAGACAGAGAAAGTAAAACACAATGAGAGATTGAAAGGCAGGGGTTGAGTAAGATGATCCCATTTCATGCTACATTGATGTGTCACTCTAATTTTACCAGAGCTAATACAGGACTGAACCTTTGAATTCTGGTGGAGAATTCAGAAGCACACAGCTAACTAAGAAAGGAAAAAGTACTCATAAATGTGTAGAAACACACAGGACACACCCAAGAAAAAATAGATAACAAACTTGAAACATGATCAGTAGAATATAAGCATCTTTAGGGAAGGACTGGTTTTCTAATTGTCTTTGTATTCCCCAGTGCCTAGCACCATGCCTTACACATAGTAGGAACCTAACAAGTGCATGTTAAATTGAGAATAATCAGTGAAACATACAAGCTGACTGATGGCAATGCAACTATTTGTCTTCAGCTTTATAATGCATTTTCCCACTCCATCATTCCATTATTTATCTGAGTCTAAACAGGCTATGAACTCCTTAATGTAGACAAGTCTAGACCAAGTCAAACTATATACAGAAGTAATACAAGACTGAATTCCTAAGATAGAATGAAAATCCAATCCAACTCAACTCAATAAACATTTATTAAGCACCTAGTATGTATAATAAGGCTAAGACATATTCAGTCATAGATGTAACATATGCCCTATGTTGTTGTTCATCCTTTGTTTTCCAAAAGGACCGATGATATCACTGAATGAAGTCTTGATTGATGGGTGAATTGGATTTCAGTGAAGCTGAGTTGCACAAAGTTGTCAGCCTCACTCTCTCTTCCTGGGTCATCAAAGTCTAGTGGCAAAACAAAAGTCCGGAAGACTGACAATGGCCTGGAATGCAGTGGAAGACCTTGGCATCTTCAGTGTTTGACCAAGCTATAAGTGCTCTACAATGCCTGTTTCAGCCACTTTCATGAGAACAAATTATTCTCATCTGACCATTCCACTAGGCAAAGTTTTCACATGCGTGGAGTAGACATCCCCCTAACTCACTGACGGGTTTGAGGCCTATCAATTACCTTTAACCTGGTTTAGTCCATCTGTCAATACATTTTTATCAGGATGTAACTGCTGTTCATGCTACAGCTTTTTGGAACCACAGGTGAGAGTATGGTGACAGGTGAGTACCAAAAATGGATGAGTAGCCTTGAAAAGGGCTCAGAAGGCCCTCACACCAGAGGTGCTAGTCCTCCCTGAATATGCCATTCACCTCACATGCAATATATAACTGTACTTGTGAAAATTGAAAGCTACAGATACTCATGGAAGCACAGACTGAGAGAACCCCAGTACATAAGACATTCCTTTGTCACCAAAGTAGACAACAGGATCTACTGAGCACGTCAAGTCACATTAAGTATATCTAGTCATCCCAACTAGGAAAAAAATATAATAGTCTCTTGTCTAGGAGAGGAGAAGAGAGAAATAAAACATAGCCTGGTAGCCAGAAGACCTGGGTGCTAGTCCTAGTTCTGATGCTGACTCACTTTGGCACTTTGAGCACATCATTTTTCCTCTCTCAGTCTCAGTCTCCTCATTTATAAACCAGGAGGAGGGGGATTACACCAAATGATTTCTAAGCTTCTTTGCAAATGTAAACTTCCATTCTGTGGTCAGCTTAAACAAGGATGATCTAGGGAAAAAAGAACATTGGATTGAAAACTCAGGAGATCTAGGTTTGAAGCCTTGTACTGGTTCCATTACCTTCAGACCTCACCGTTTCTATCACTAGTGCTACCATCAACTTTATCTCCCATGTATGTGATTTGGCTATCTTTAACTCTTCCATCTCTTCTTCACCTTATCTATTGATTCTATAGATTCCACCTCTAATGCTTCTCATAACTGCCTTTCCTCTGTATACCCATAATGGCCATCCAATTATAGCACTTCATTACTACCTAGAGTGGAAAGAAGGCTGGATACAGATTTAGAGGCCTTGGTTTCAGATCTTGTTTGGGCAAGTCACCTAATCTCTCTAGATTTCAGCTTCCTCAACTTTAAAATAAGAGAGTTGGACTAGAAAATCTCAAAGGTCCCTTCTAGTCCTAGATCTTTATAGATAACAAATAAATATTATCTATGGGGTGTATGAGGTGTTCAGGGAAGACTAGCACCTCTGGTATGAGGTCTTGCTGAGTCTTTTTCAGAACTGTTCATCCACTTTTGGTGTTCACCTGTCACCCAACTCTCACCTGTGGCTCCAAGAAGCTGTAAAGTAGCAACCACACTCCGGTAAAACTGTCTCCACAAAAGGGCAAATCAGGTTCAGGGTAACTGACAAGCTTCAAACCTATCTGTGAGTTAGGGGAATGTCTAGTCCAAGCATGTGAAAACTTTGCCTAGTGGAATAGTCAGATGAGAATAATTTGTTCCAATAGCCATGAAAGTGGCTGAAGTAGGCACTGTGGAGCACTTAGAGCTTGGTCAAACATTGAAGATGCCACGGTCATCCACTGCATCCTGAACCATTGTCAGTCTTTCCACTTGACTTCAATGACTCAGGGAGAGAGGCTGATGACTTTATGCAAATCTGTCTCACTTAAATCCAATTCACAAGCAAGTCAAGACATCACTCTGTGATGTCATTGATCCTCTTCAAAGGAAGGACAAACAACTAGATAATAACCCTATTACTTGCCTGTACTATTACAAAAAGAATAACTACATGTATTATGGACTTTTATGGAAAATTCATTTAATACATTTAGATATCCCACTGAGAGTATCAGCAACACATCTCGGGGTCTAGCTGCAGTGTGTTGGAAGATCTCCCTTATTCATCCCTTCCCTCTTTGCTAGGCAATGAAATAAGGGACCTCCAACTCCAAGCCAATGGTGAAAGCTTCAGCCGTTGGGCATCATAGCTATTGCAGTAGCTTCCTAACAGTGTCTACCTTCTGTCCCATGCCAATATATTCTTGTTACTAATCCCAGACTTTTCTCCTTTATGAATGCATCTGATCATAGTCCTTCCACTCAGAAACCTTCCATAACTTCCTATTGTCAACTAAGGAAAGTTGAAACAAGTGTCTTGCATTCAAATACCTCCACACTGTGTCACCACCCTATCTTTCAGCCTTCTTTCATTCAATAGACTTTTATTGAGCCCTGACTATATGCTAGCCACTGTCCTAGGTGTTGGAGAGTACATAAGCAGGAGGAAAACAGTCCAAGCCCTCAAGGAGTTTATATCCTGTTGCAATAGAACTTGATCATTACCTCAAATTACTCACTTTTGTATACTCTCCACTAAAGTCAAACTGGCCTTCTTCCTGTCCCTCTGATCATCATCTAGGTTCTTTCCATGTTTTGGTTTGTTTTTTGTTCTGGTTTGGTTTTTTGCTCACACTGTTCCCTATGCCTGGAATGCCCTCCCTAACACTCTTTTATTGCATTCCTATCTATGTTTGCTTTTTTTTTTTTTGCCTTTTTTTGGTGAGGCAATTGGGGTTAAGTGATTTGCCTAGGGTCACACAGCTACTTAGTGTCAAATGTCTATGGTTAGATTTGAACTCAGGTCCTCCTGAGTCGAAGGCCAGAGCTCTCTCCACTGTGCCACCTAGCTGCCCCCATCTATGTTTTAAAGCCCAATTAAAATATCACCTCCTCTGAGAAGACTTCCCTGATTCCCTTGACCTGTAACAACCTCCCTCTTCAACCCTAATAGAGCCTTTTGTTTGTACTTCTCACAATGCACTTGTCATATAATGTTGTATTTAGCTATATTTACTAGTATCTGATCCCTCTATTGTGCTATTCATGAGATCATAGACTTATGCCCGGTTAAGATCATAGAATAATAAATTTAGAACTAGAAGAGACTAGATTACACACACACACACACACACACACACATACATGACCTTAAAGATTGTTTTGTAAATGAGGAGATTGAGGCCCAGAGATGAAAAGTGGTCAAGCTCATACAAATAGGAAAGATCAGGAATGGAATGGGAAACAAATCCTCTAATTCCAAATTCAGCAATCTTCCCTAGCACCATACCCAATCTCTTTTATATAAACCTTATATCACTCCCAGAACCTAATGATGCTTTGCAACCAATCAATGAATTAATAAGCATTTATTATCAAGGGATTACAATGAGCCAGGTGCTATGCCAAACACCAGGAATACCAAGCAAGGAAAAAACCCAACTGTCTACACGCAATAGATGAGTAATTAAAAAAAACTTATTGATTTGATTTGTGAATTGGTTCTTCATTTACTTACTCATTTATTTGCTCAAGGACTCCAAAGAGGAAGCATAATAGTGCATGACTGGCCCATTCAGCCATTTTACTTGGGAACAGATAACCTGTCAAGGTTTGTTCCATTCTGGCATGTTGCCTTGAACAGCACTTCTCATTTTCCCAGGCCTCATCATCTGAGATGACAGGCCACCTGTCACCCACCCCATACTCAGAAAGGTCTGTTAGAGTGAATGTACCATAGCAGTCTTACCAAAAAGGAAAAGAGGACAAAACATAAAGAATGAGAAGAGAATATATATATTGAGATAAAGACTTATATTTTTGATCTTTTTGAATGCTAGGGAGATAACTCCTTCCTGAATTAATGTTCCTGAAATATTGCTACGTGAATAGAACACAGTATTTGGTTTAAAAATACTTCCATTCAAATCCTAGCTTTGCTACTTACTACTTGTAGGACTTTGAGCAAGTCACTTGCCTTCCCTTCTCTGGGCCTCAGTTCTCTAGTTTTTAAAAAAATAATGTTGAACTAAAAAGTCTCTTTTAACCCCAAATCTTATGGATATTTCTATGAAAAGGAACTGCTGATCAACTTTACCTCCACCTGTCCAATTCTCTAGGAATCAGGACAACAATTATAGGAATAAAGGAAATAAATGGGGAGCCCAATTGAATGGAGACATACTCTTGGGAACATATTCCCAAAGGATGTTACTATTCCTACATCTGCACAGCCCATCCTTCCATTTCTGAAAGTCCTTATCCTCCCTCCCCAATCCCTAGTTCTCCTCTGCCAGCTCCACATCATCCCTGTTAGAGTTTCTACCCCAGTCAAAGAAGTTTCCACTCCTGGCTTGGAACAGGAGGAGTCCTTGCTCTCACTTCCCTGAAAATAGGGGATTAACAAGGGAGTTCTCAAATCCCACTGTAGCTATAGCTAGAGAAAATATGTTGCTGACATATTGGTGGGATCTCTAAGTGTATTTCCTATAAAAGGATGTCAACCAGGATGACTATGCTTTTTATTATAACTTACAGTTTATAAAGACCCTTCCTCACAACAGCCTTATAAGGTAGACTGAGCATGTACTACAAGCCCCATTTTGCAAATGAGAAAACTGAACATCAGAAAGGTAGAGCCATATAGCTGATGAACATCTAAGCCAAGATTCAAATGCATGTTTCCTGAATCACTGCTAGATTATATAGGGGAAAAGTTGGAAAAGAGAAGCAGAAAAAGCAGCTAAAGAAGAAAAGAAATTCTGAAGATGACTGAGAGGGATTCGGAGTTGTTAAGAAGGCCAGAGGTTGCATTCATGGAGGGGATATTTGGGAGGTGTTGAAGGAAAAGAAGAAATCAAGCTGAAGGATTAGACAAATTAGAGCTTAAGGAAGGGGAAAGTAAAAAAAAATGAAGAGGATGCTGTTGTTCTTCCTTCATTTTTGAAGAAGACCAATGACATCATGACATTGGAGCAACATAGTAGATGAATGAAGTTTTGACTTGCATTGAATTGACTTTAGGTGAGGCAGAGTTGCACAAAGTCATCAGCATCACTCTCTCTTCCAGCATCATCAAAGCCTAGAAACAGGACAAAAGCCAAGATGACTGGTGATGGCCTGGTATGTAATTAATGACCTTGGCATCTTCAATGTCTGGCCAAGCTCTAAAAGCTCCGCAGTGCCTGCTTTAGCCACATTTATGGTCATTAGATCATAGTGTTCTCACCCACCCATTCTGCTGGAGGAAGTCTTTACTTGCTTGAGGTGGGCACCTCCTTAACTTAACAATGGATTTGCGGCCTGTTGGTTACCCTCAACCTGGTTTATCCTATTTACCAAAATGGTTTTTACCAAAGTATAGTTGCTGTGCATTCTACAGCTTCTTGGAGCCACAGTGAGAGTTGGGTGATGGGTAGACACCAAAGATGAATGAGCATCCCTGAAAAGGGCTTGGCAAGCCCTCACACCAAAAGTGCTGATACCAAAGAAAAAGTAACCAAGAAATAGAAGAAGCAGGATAGAAGATTCAGAGGAGTAGAATCAAAATCCCACTTCAGACACTTAGTAAATGTGAGTCTTTGATTAAGTCCCAAACCTTGCTCAAAACCTCTATGCTTTGTTCTGGATGTGGCCATGAGTTCCAGAGAAGTCCAGAGGTCCAGAGATCATGTATCCAATGGGTGAAGCTGACAGATATAAGGGAAGTTTCTACTTTAGAAAATATAGTCACCAACAAGATCCAGGTCTGGCTTGCCAAAAGACATTGGCTCTAAGGGAAACAATGCAGAATTGAGGTGAAATGTAAGATGCCTAACCAATAGCCTGCAAATTTCTAAATATACTCATAAGGATTACGTATCAACTTTCAAGTAAATGCAACAGTAGTATCATAGATTAAATTATAGAATCCTGTTATAAATCGTTCTGTCAATGAACTTGACTTCCTTCATTTGTAACATTCCTTCTACCGAGGATTCAATGATCCTATTTTAATGAGAACTCAATCCAGTGTACCACCGAGCTGCCAGTATGAGTCAGCTGTGGAATGGGGCAGCCAAAAATGCTAATACTATCTTGAGCATCATTGAGAGGAATCACTTCCAGGAAGATGGAGGTGATAGTCTCTCTGCACTCTGCCCTGGGCAGATCACATCAGGAGGATTGTCTTCAGTTTGGAGAGGTGCACTTTTTAAGAAGGGCAGTGAAAGCTAGGAAGCATCCAAAGAAGGTCAACCAAGATAGTAAAGGGCCCTGAGTTCCTGTTATATGGGCATCAGCTGAAGGAATGAGAGAAGTTTAATCTGAGTAAGAGAAAGCTGACCGGAGGGAGTGGATAATAGCTGTCTTCAAGTATTTTAAGATTTGTCCTATTGAAAAAGGGTTCTCTATTTGGTCCACAAAGGTCAGAACCAGGAGCAATAAGTATAAAGTTACCAATTTAGGTTTGATGTCAAGAAAATACTTCTGTTTTGTTTTGTTTTTGTTTTGTTTTTAGGCAATTGGGGTTAAGTGACTTGCCCAGGGTCACACAGCTAGTAAGTGTCAAGTGTTTGGTCTGAGGTCAGATTTGAACCCAGGTCCTCCTAACTTCAGGGCCAGTGCTCTATCCACTGTACCACCTATCTGCCCCTGGAAAATACTTCTAATAATTAGAACTAACCAAAAGTGAAATGGGCCACCTCTGGAAGTAATGAGTTCTTACTCATTGGAAGTCTTCAAGAAGAAGCTTGTTGTCTACTTCTGGATACATTATTGTAGGAAATAGGTTGGAGGATAACTGCTAACATCCCTCCTAATTTTAAATATATATGTACATGTCTATACATATCTATATATGTACATTTATGTGTGTATACATATGTGTGTGTGTGTGTATAATAAAATCATGTCCTGGGGTCTTTGTCCCCCCCCCTCAACTCTTCACCATGTCTAGCCCCTACTCCAACTGAGGGCAGCTTAAAGCTGTTTGCCACAGAGTATTATTAGTGCTATCTTGCCCCAGCTACAGAAATTCCTGGGAAGTCCAATATTCAAAGTTGAAGAAGGACTAATTAGTTACTCTGGTAAAGAAAAGTTTGGAAGCCAGTGTACTATACGATTTATAAAAGTGTCCATACTCAGTTATCCCCCTAAACAGGATTACACTCAAAGAATATCATTAAAAGGAAGAAAAAATGCCTATCTCCATAAAAAATATCCATAGCAATATTATTTGTAATTCCTAATGTTTCTAATAGCAAAAAAAAATGCCAACAATCTATATATCCAGTAACTGGGAATAGCTAGTCAAATTATGATATATAAGTATAATAGAATATTATAGCATCATAAGAAGCAGCAAATATGAAGAATACAAAGAAATATGGCCAGACCATGTGCTGTGATTCAGAGTAAAGAAAGAATCATAAAATTGTATATAGTAACTATAACTATGTCAAAATATAACATAGTAGTAACAATAAAAATAGCAATAAAAAGTGAGTGGGAAATAACCAGGAGAAAAAAAAAAGATTAGAAGGCAATATGGAAGCAAATAGGACACTTTTTTCATTATTTGTTAAAGTTAGTATCCACAGGGTTTTTTTAAGTCATAGATAGTTGAAAACTTAGAAGAGGCAATGTTATATAGTCAGTCAAAAGAATACAAGCCCTAGAATACAGAGAAATCTGGGATCAAATCTGGGCTATCATGCTTACTTGTTGACCTTGAGCAGGTCACCTAAACTCCCTGAGACTCAGTTTCCTCATCTGTAAAATGGGAATAAATATCTATGCACCACTTTATCTCACAGGACTATAGTAAGAAAAGCCCTTTGCAACCCACAAAGTGCTATAGGAATGGAAGGAGCTATTGTAGGTTTGTATGTAGGCTCTTTTTATTTTTGAATAAATTTTGTAATCTTTTATTGATGCCTACTGTTTGAAATAAAGTGTTTGAAGAAAATAAAACAGTAAATATGTATGGAGAGTCACTACTATGTGTTTATAGCACTGCAGAGAAAAGCAAGTCTTTATAACGAGCATCGATCACATGAAGCCTGGTTAGCAGCCATCCTTGGAGATGGCATACATAATTCCCAAGAGATATAGAATGAACCTTCTTGCTATTTAGAATCAGGGGAGAAGAGGCTATAGCAATTTGTCCCTCCCTCCCCCAGATCAAGTCAGAATACAAGATCTCAAGAATGAGGGGGTATCAAAAATCATGTGACTATATTAGGAGGCAGCTTCCTGTTTTTAATAGGGCAGGCCCTCCTTAATTAAAAACTGACTCCTCACTTCAACAGAAGGGATACTTTTATGGATCCAAAGACTTGGCCTATAACCTGGAATGGAAAGGGACAGTTGAAAGAAAGCCAGCTTGGTTTTCCCTCCTGGTTCTTCTGATCCATACATTTCCACCAGCTGCCATCTAACCCTGGAACTCCCCTCAATGCTAGGGACTTTCCCACCATGAAACAGCCATCCTTCCCTATGACCTTCTAAGTTTGAAACATCCCTCCATCATTCCAGCCCTATTCTCCCATTGGTGAGTTCCTCCCAAGGACTCCATTTTGGGGAGGTGCCTAATTTTGCCAACCTTCATTCCCATCCTGATTTTCCAGACTTCAACATCCCCTGATTTTCAGCTCACTTTTGTGTGTTGTCTTACCCCATTAGAATGTAAGTTACTTGAAGGCAGAGACTGACTCGTTTGTCTCTATTTGTATCTCCAGTGCTTAGCATACTGCCTGGCACACATTAACCAATTAATAAATGTTTATCACCTGCCTACTGGCTGTGTGAACCTGGCCAAGTGATTTAACCATTAGTTTTCCCAAGCAACTCTAAGACTGTAAGTGGAAGAGGAGATGCCAATCTATGCTGATCTCTAAAACCAGTGCCCTTGCCACTGTGCCAAGAGTAATAGCTGATATTTATATACAGCTTTAAAGTTGCCAAAGCATGGATAACAATAATAAAAATAATAAATGTGGGAAAAACTTAGAAGTTAGGCTTACACAGCAGAACAAGGGAATTCCAAGATCTTGAGGATAGTCCCTCAACCAACCAGAAAATGCCCCAAACATTCTGCAAACAACTAATTCCTTAAGAAAGAGCCCTAGAGGCCAAACTGGTCACAACTCATTGAGGTCAAGGATGGGGCAAAGGCTTTTCTCCACTGCACTTGCTTAATAAGCTTATTCAATATTAACTGACACACTCTGAGGGCAGAGATTGCCGCCATTTTTGAACATGGGACGCACGAACTGGGAGGAGTTAACATGACATGAGATAGGTGGTTCAGGAAGGTTGTAACTCAGATGAGATGGACAAATCCTAGCCCTGATAGGAGGAGCAGGATGGTGCTAACAATATAAAAGTTGACTATCACTTCTGTAGAATGTGCCTCTCCCACCAAGGTGGTGCACCTGATTCTTGCAAGAACCATAATAAATGATGCTTCTTTCACTCCAGACTTAGTTTCGTTATTAAGAGCGAGATTCCACCCAGCATTGCAACTGGGCTGCAGGTAGCTTGCCCTGGTTAACTTCCCAACGCTGCTGAGGGGGTTCAAGGGGATCTATTTCTAACATAAGCATAACACAGAGCACCTTAAGATTTGCAAAGAACTTTATAAACATCTGATTCTAGCCTCACAACAACCCTGCAGGGTAGATGCTATTATTATCACCCCCATTTTACAGTTGAGAAACTGAGGCAATAAGAGGTTAAGTGATTTGTCCAAGGTCACACAGCTAGGAAGTATCTGAGGTCTTCCTGACTCCAAGCCCAATGCTCTATCCACTATACCACTTAGCTGCATTATCTAGACCTTCATTATCTCATGTGATTCAACAATTACCACAAGCATAGGTATTATTATCCCTATCTTATAGATGTAAATTTTATGGTTCAGAGAGGTTAAATCATTTGCTTATGAGCATCCCACAAGTAAGTCAGAAGGGAGATTTGAACCCAGGTCTCCATGATTCCTAGTCTAGTTCATCAAACATTACCAATCCTCTCTTAGTCTCCACTGTTTTTTCCCCCCAGGTTACATGTCACTGGGGCTCTATTATACCCAAACAATCCCCTGCAATGATGTTTAGCCAATTTTCTCTTGTTGATTGGTTTTTAGCTTGAGGCACAGGACCAAGCCCACATTTATATCTTCCTTCCCTTAGATTGAAATGAATGTCACACACTGAGTACCTTAGAAACCCCAGCCTTCCATTGAGAAGCCAAGAAAGAAGGAGGAAGAGAAGGCAGAATCAGAAAATTCATTGGCTTTCTTATTCCTTCACAGCCCAGGGGCAGGAACTCTCCTACAAGTCTAACGACCCCATGGAAATGATATCAGAAAGAGCTCTGAGGGAGAGGCCAGCCTGAGGGAGGCCTAGGCAGGGCAGCCAGTTGAGCTTTCAGAGCCTCATAACACCCTTAGTACAAGGGCTGGTAAGGTCTAATAAGGATCTTTTTGTACTGGGATGTCAATCAACACCAAACCTTCCCAGTTTCAGAGCATTTTGGCACTGGGAGGGGCCGTAGAGATCTTGGGCAAGTTGCTCTGTCTCTCTGTGCCTCAGTTTTCTTCAGTTTTCTCAGGCGTACTCAGAAGCAACTGGGTGGTCTAGCAAATAGAGAGTGAGGCTTCCAGTGAGGAAGACCTGAGCTTGAACCCTGCCCCAGACTTATTAGTTATGTGACCCTGGGCAATCACATTCTCTCTGTAAGATGGGAATAATAAGCACACTTACCTTGCTGTGAGGATCAAATGAGTTAACAGATATAAAGCATTTTGTAAACCTTAAAGCACTATGTGCCCATTATACAGATGAACAAAGAGCAAAATGAGATTAAATGACTTGCTTACGGTTGTGCCACTAGAAAATGGCAGAGCCAGGACTTTAACCCAGGTCTCTAGACTCCAGGCCTATGGCTTTTCCCACTAAACTACACTGCCTTATAATGTGAGGATTCTACCATTAAGTAGCTTGTAATCTGGTTGGGGAGATGTCTAAAATATGTGAAATGGTTTAGTGGTAACCTAGGTAGTCCTGAATGCAAAAGGAATTTAGGCTACCGAGGTATCATTGGTCTGAATTTGAACTAACATCTTATCCAAGTTTCATCTAAGGATCATAGAGCTGGAAGGGTCGTAGTCAGTTACCTAGCCCAATCCCCTTCCTTTTACAGATGAGGAAACTGAGGCATGCAGAGTGTAGGTGACTTGGTAGGTATAGATGACATGCAACTAGTGTTAGTGGTTGTATTTGTCCACAAATCTTCCTGACTCCAAATCCAGCACTCTATCCACTACAGCATGGTCTTCTTGTTTCCAATATGAGTTAGATCTGATGACCAGTGACTTCCTCTTCCAACTCAGAGATTTTGTGAAGTAAATAAGCATGTTTTTTGGTCTACTATGTACCAGGAACTATGCTAAGCACTTTAAAAATATTATCTTACTTAATCTTCATAACAACCCTAAGAGGTAGATACTCTTATTGTTCTCATTTTATAGTTGAGAAAACTGAGGCAGACAGAGGTGAAATGACTTGGCCAGGGTGATGAACCTAGTAAGTATCAGAGGCCATTTTGAACTCAGGTCTTCCTGACTTCAGGCTTAGAACTCTACCCAGTGCACCACCTCTTTGCCATGATTGTGATTGTTTCTTTCTGTGTCTCATTCTTTTAGTTAAAATGGAGCCTTTATTTAACTCAGTGTCCATATGCTGCCCTTCTGGAAAGGGAAAGGGAACCAGCCGGAAAAAGAGCTATCACAAACTGCAGTTGAATCACATTATGTTGTATTCTCCAGATTGGAGCTTTTAGTTTTCACAGGACAATTACTACTCTAAAGATACGAAAAGACCCCATCCTGAGTCTGCTGAGCTTCAACTGTGAACCACCATATCACTGCCACTGTCCCCTCTATCTCACTCACCCCCCTTCAAGACTTTGTCTCCTTTGGGAATGGTTCCGCTACTCGGCTGAGATTAGAAACAACCTTTCATAAGGACCTTCTGGCTTACCAACATATGACTTTGGCACGTTAGCTGGATTACTTACTGCCTGGGCTAAGGAGGGTAAGGTCATGAGTTCAGCCTCCAAATAGGGTTGTTATTCTCCATACCAGACAGGAGATCTTCTAGATACACATCCTTGGTGCCAAGGGTAGGCTTCAGCGAGACGTTGTACGTAGCACATAGGAAATCCAGCTCCTATGTGGGAAAAATAGTCTTCAAGGTTTGTCCAGTCAATGGTGAGTCAGCTTTATCATCTTGATTTTTCAATCAACCAACGAGCATTTATTAAGGGCCTACCATGTGCCCAGAACCGTGTTGGGTTTGGGGACTACACAGACAAAGAATGAAACAATTCCTACTATCAAAGAACTTAATTCAACTGTTAAGCTACAAATTCCAAGTGAGTAGAGTTTGAACCATATTTTCCTTCAAGGGTTCCCACACATTATGGGAACACTTTAAAAGAATACTAGGTTGAGGGTCAAATGACCTAGTTTCAAATCCTGTCCCTGCAATTTGCTAGCTGGATGACAATGGACAAATTACTTCTCCTACCCTCAGTTTCTGGATCTATAAAATGGGGACACTATTACTGGCACAGGCTTGCTATAAGGAAAATGCTCAGGAAATGATTGAGTACAATGTCAGTGAGTTAGTGTTATGATTTCTAATCCACACTTGGGTTAAGCATCTATAGTTTTGCCAGGGTAGACTCCTCCTCCACAAACACAGACCATAACCCCTCTAGGACCTAATAGAAATGTTGTAAGGGCTTGCTTGAGATACATAGACATGTCCAGGGTCAGGCACACAGTTGGTAGGAATTATCATTCATATATCACTTTAAGGTTTGCAAGGAAGTTTAGGGACATTTACTCATCTAAAGAAACAGCATGGTTAGAAAAGAAGCAAACAAGTATCTATATGGCGCCTACCATGTGCCAGGCACTGCACTAAGCATTTTACAAAGATTATCCCATTTCATCTTCAGAACAATCCTATGAGGTAGGATTTGCCCCATTTTACAATTGAGCAAACTGAGGCAGACAGTGGTTAAGTGACTTGCCCAGGGTCCCACAGCTAGTCAAAGTCTGAAACAGAATTTGAACCCGGGTTTTCCTGATTCCAGACCCAGCACTCCATCCACTGTACCACCTAGTTAGCTCTGAAGCTAACTTCAGATAGATTCTGAACAGATGATAATAATAATAGAATAGTTAATAATGGTAATGATAAGAATAGCTTGTATTTGTACAATGCTTTAATATTTTCAGTGTTATACATTAACTCATCTGATGTGTATTATACGTTATATGATATGTATGCTATGTTACGTGTTACATGTATATTGCATGATGTGCACGTTATGTGTGTGCTATATGGTGTTTGTGTGTCATATATATTGACTTATTTGGTATTTGCAACAATCCTAGGAGCCCCCTATCCATTAAACCAAACCTCCATAACAAACATTAAGGAGTTTTCTAAAGGAATTTTGTTGAATGCAGACACTAGGCAACCACAGTATGTTAAATGCATACATTGTAATATGGCTGAAGATCAGACAGGTAAATTCTTACCTGTCACTCAAGCTTTTACTTCCCAGAGTGTTCAATGGGAACTCTGCAGTATGTCTGATCCTTGAAGCCAGAAAATACTAGCAGAAAGTGATCTCAACACCCTAGGGCAAATGTTCCTTTAATGGTAGAAAGCTTTCCTAATTTTAAATTTTCATTTCTCATTTTCCACCTTGTGAAACATGTCTCAATTCTACTATAGACACTTTTAGGGAAATCCCTGGACACCCATTCATTTCCCTGCATGAGAAAGAGCAACTTGCATACTTCCTTATCCAAATTTGGTCTGGAAATAGTGCCAGTATTCCTGGGCACTTGTTTAGAGCTCTCTCCCCATTCATACGGAGTTACAAAAAAGACAAACATCCAGTGAAGTTTTGGTTTGCCCTCAGTATTAATATGCCACTTCTCAGATAGATTTCTCCCCAATCAGTGTTTCTACAAGGTTGCTTGCATGGGCTACCACATGACGCATGATGCAGACATTTGTTGTAGGAAAACTGGGTCAGGGCTGGTCAAAACTGTGATGGAGGCAAAGTTTGTCTAAAGCCTCAAGTCTCTCCTTGTTGTGACCTTGCAAAATAAATTCGTAAAAATGCTAACTCTAACTAGGAAAGAGTGGATGAATGAATGAATGAATGAATGAATGCTCTCAATATACACATACAAAACCAAAAAGAGTCCATGCCCTGAAAGAGCTTGCATACTAATAGGGGAAGACAACTCAGTTAGGGGAGTATCAAGGAGGAGCACTTTAGTCCAGAAAGTTACAGGAATAATGAGTGTGCTTATAAAAAGAATATACTGACACAGTCCATCCAGGAACATTGGCAGAGAGCATTTGATCCTAATTCTAGAACTGGAGTGATGCGGTATGAGTGAAAAGCAAGATGGTGGTCAAGAAGATGGCCAGAGAATAGGGAGTGAAGGGAAGCATGGCTGGGGATTATTTGAAAAGTAGGCTGAGGAAGTCATCAGTGAGGAGAGTGGGGTTCCAAGAGCAGAAATTCTAGAGGTTAATGGGTTAAAATATTTAGGATATGGTTGCTGGTCTGGGCAACAAGAATGCCAGAGAGTCTCCCTGGAGATGTCCATGGAGAAGGGAGGTACAAAGTCATAGAAATGAATTACTTCCTATGAGCCTCTAACTGCCACATGACATGACTTACAACTTGTGGCTAACTGCAACTCAGCTTGCCCACAATTATGAGGTGCCTTCACTATGGAGTCAGCTTTATTTAAAACATTAAGCTCTGTTTATACTAAGTCAATTTACATAACTATGATCTCATCTCTCCCCCACCCTCACCCTCAAATTTATTGTATTAATTTTGTGTTTATTCTTCTGCTGAATTTCTTTCTCATTCATTCAATAAATATTTCTTAACTAGTAGAGCACTATATAAGGCACCAAGAAAAGCCCAGTGCTTTGGTAAAGCATCATTCAGATAAGGCAATAAAGCAGAGAAGCAACCCTGGAAAGAATGCTGGTCCTGGAGTTGGGTTAGAATCCCACTTCTGGACACTTAGTAGTTGTATAGCTAGCAGCAAGTTTCCTAATCTCTCTGAACCTCAAGGTTTCCATCTATAAAATGGGATGGATGCCTGTGGTACTTTGGATCTGTCTCCCAACTCCCTCACAGTCACAAGAAACAAAAATGTCCAGTATAGCCAAGGTTGCTTTGAGAATCAAATTAGATAATTCATTTCAGATCAGCAAGTCCCTATTCTCTATGCAAGACAAGACGCACCCTACAGTAATGGATAGAGAGTTGGGCTTCGGGTCACAAAGAATTTACTTCAAGCCTCTGCCTTTGACACAAATAGGTATGATCCTGGGCAAGTCATTTAATTTCCCAGTGCTCCCAAGCAACTAAGATGATAAGTTGCAGAATAGGTGCATCATACCAAGAACTCCCTATAACAGTGAGATCACGGGTCCATTTTTTTAAAGTGAAAGGCACTGTGTTGGATTCTTTTATACAAAGATAAAAATGAAACAATCTTTGCTCTCAGGGAGATTCTAGCCTGTGGAGGAATGCATATAAACAAAATATATAAAGCAAATTTTAAAAATAATTTTGGCAGAGGAAAGCATAATATATATAGCCCTTTACATACCTCAAAGAACCATGTAATTTTTTTTATTTTTATTATATCAAGTCCCCCATATTTGTGTTTTCTACCATGTAGTGAAAGGAAACACATAACTCTTCTACACAATGCAAAGTGACTAGGTGTTCTAATAAAAAATCCAAGTGTTACATGAGATCCAGGGAGGAAGATCATTACCAGGGGAGAGTTTATCAGAGCACAGAAATTACCTTAATTTATTCCAGGCTATGCCAGCTGAGCATAAGTTCTGCCAGGCTCTACCAAGTGATAAAGCTTCAATTATGGTCCTAATGAAGGATTATGTGTCTGTTGCCCAAGGACCAACCTAGTTGAGTTTGAAGAGGCTAATCAAAAAGTTGGCTGCCAAATAATGGATATTTTGGCTACAACATTCACGAAACCTGCCACAAGAGGTGGTTTTAAAGAAAGTGCTTTGTTACCTAAACAATCACAGAATTTCAGAGTCGGAAGGGACCTGAGGGCCAGCAAGTCAAAGCCATAATCCATACCTAGACAAGTAGTCATCCAGCTTCTACTTGAAACCCATTAATGAGATGGAATCCATTTTATTCTGAGGCAACACATTCCACTTTAGGACAGCTCTGACTGTTAGGAGTCGGTGTGAGTATTTTCCCAACATCAAACATAAAGTTGCCTCTTTTCAATTTCTTCTCATAACTCCTGGTTCTGCCATCTGCAGTCAACACAAGTATAATCCATCTTCCATATGGTGACCCTTAATATACTTTAACTCAACTATCACATCACTCCTATGTCTTCTTCAAGCTAAACATGCGCAGTTTCTTCAACCATTTTATATGACATGGACTCAAAACTCTATATCATCATGGTTGCCCCCACTTTGAACATTCTTCAACTTGTCTGAGTTCTCAATAAATGTGAATTATTATCATCATGAAACCATCTACTAAGGTGCTTAATAAATGTTTTTTTAATTATTGCATATATCTCAAATGAGGTGTTTTATTTATACTGTTCTGTAAACTTAAAAGTGCTACATCACTATTAGTTACTACTGTTATTAAATGATCAAAAGAATGTACATCATCATGCAAAACAAACATTGTAAGTTCGGAAGCCATCAAGAAAATACATATCAACATGTCTCTATTAGCTTCAGATATCAAAAGGGAATGGTCACATAATGGACATTGATAAATTAGAAGGTGTCCAGAAAAGCACAGTTGAGATAGTGAGAGCCTCAAGTCCATGCCATAGGATAATTATTTGAAGGATCTAGGAGGTGTTTAACCCGGAGCAAATAAGACCTAGGTGAGTGGCATGACAGCTGTCTTCGAGTATTTGGAGGTCTATCTTGGAGGAGGGCTTAGATTCATTCTTCTTGGCCTCAGATGTCAAAAAGGAAAAATGAGTGAGATTTATAGAAAGGTTAATTTACTCCAGTAAAAAGAAAAGTCTCCTAATAATTAGAGCTATCAAAAAGTAGTATAGGCTGCCTTGGGAGATAGTGGGTCCCCCTTTATCTGAAGTCTTCAAGAAAAAGTTGGAAGGTCTCTTGCCTAGAAAAAAGATTTCTGTTCCCTTGTGATTTGGATGATAAGGCCACTGAGGTCCCTTCTGACTCCAAAATTCTGTGAGTCTGATAAGATGGATGAATAATTATGGATATCCCTGAATCCATTCATGAGATTAGGACAGTAATATATGAACTACATAGATTGTATTCTGGGACCATTAGTTTGCCAATTGATTCTGGTTTGAATATAGATCTGCCTAATCATACCAGAGTAAACTGGTAAACCAACCATGATACTTTAACTCACAGCCTTGAAAGTAAGAGCAAATATTTTCAAAAGCAATGGGAGAATCCCAAACTATTCAATGGATGGCTGAACAAAGACAGTCATTATCAAAGGCAGAGATGAATGAGTAGGGATGCAGGCAGAGGCACTATGAATCATCTGCATCCTTGAAATAATAGAATCTGGACTTCCTGAAAATAAAGAATGACCATAATACAGTCTTGACTAAACAAGGGCATAGCCACCAGCAAGTCAAAATTATTCTTATTGAGAAATGGTACCAGTTCTGCAATATTTCCTTGCTGATAAAATGACATCTCAGTAATAGATTGGAGATACATATCCATTAATATAACCATTCTACTAATCCATTTTTTAAATTAACATTATATAAAATTAAATGTCACACAAACAAGATATACTTGTTCATTAAATAAAGTTGAAGAGAGGAAGAGAGCAGTGATCACTGTGGCTGATCTAATCCCTTAATCAAGTTAAGACATATTAAGAGACATCTCTGCTCTGGCTAGTATAGATGAGGAAAGAAGTGTGCCACATTCCAGATAAACGTGATGAAAAAGGCAGGGATGGACTGTGATATAATGGGGACTGTTAATTCCTGACATGACAGCAGGAAGAATTGGGAAATACTGCATGGAATTCTTTGGATGATGACTTCCCAATGTCATTAACTAGAGTGTCATTGATATCAGAAAACTGAGGCAAACAATGTGGAGGTGGAGAGTGCAGAGAGGAAGTCCAGGTACTGCCATTTGGGTGAGACCAATTGATCAGGGCCATCAGGAAGAAGGCAAGAGGCTGGTGGCTGGAAAATGGTGATGGATATGAAATTAGCCTTGATGAGAGAGTTTCAAAGCTTGGTAGGAGAATCCATGGTCATGGTATAGTGTTTCTGACTTAACAAGAGAAGATTGAGTCATTGCAGGAGGATATGGAGTATGTTCATGATTATTTCACTCACTGCACAACATGTATCAGTTTGAAGTACACAATGATAAGAACTATAAGATCTGTTTCTGTGTGGTATGATATATCTGAATCCTAGATCACAGATGAACTTCTCCTCACATTATCAAGCAATTAAGAGGCCTTTTAGTGCTTACCATATTCAGACTCTGTACTAAATGCTGGGGATCCAAAGAGAAAGTAAAAATAGTTCTTGACCACAAGGAGCTTACATTCTAAAAGAGCAGACAATATTCATATAAATAAGTACATTTTAGAGTACATGGAAATAGTATATACATATATAGAGTAAATGTAGTATATATAGACATATATAGTATACACTGTATATACATATGTGTGTGAATATAGAATATATATACATGTATGGATATATGATATATGTAGAATATATTTGAATATAGAATATTCATGATATAGAATATGTATAAATATAAATATAATATACACGTGGAGTAGATGGAAGGTAACCAGCACCTGAGAAGAAATGGGAAAGGTTTCCTAAATTGACCTCAATCTTAAAGGAAGCCAGAGATTCTAAAAGGGTAGCTGAAAAGGGAGAGTGTTCCAGGCATGGGAGACAGCCAGTGCAAAGATATGGAGACAGAAGATGAAGTGTTATGTGTACAGAACGGCAAGTAAGCCAATATGGGTGGATTATACAGTATGATGACGGGGAGTAATGTGTACGTTGACTAGGAAAGTAGAAAGGGATCAGGTTGTAAAGAGCTTTAAATGACAAAGGAGTTTATATTTTATCCTAGAGGAAATAGGAAGTCAGTGGAGTTTATTGGGTATGTTGGGGGTAGGGTGTTGACATGATCAGTTCTACATTTTAGGAATATCATTTGGTAACTTTGTGGAGGATGGATCGTAGAAGGGAGAAACTGCAGTCAGAGGGACCAATTAGGATGCTACTGTGAAAGTCCGGGAAAGAAATGATGAGGACCTGAATAAAGCACAAGCTACATTAGTGAATGAATGGTAAATGTTTATTAAGCATATATTTAGCATTTATGTATACATGCCATTTACTGTGCCAAACCAAAGACAAACATGAGACAGCCTCTGTCCTCAAGAAACTTACATTCCAGTGGGGGGAACAACAAATATGGGGAGAGGCGGCCAGGGAAGGGTGTTTTGGTCTTCAAAGTCAAAAGGAGAGTGGAGCAATCCAGTAGATAATTGACACGTCCTTAGCAGAAACAACGGTAATGTTGATTTTATTATTGGTCTTGGAGTAAGAGGTCAAAAGTTGAAAGGTTGCAAGAAAGAGCATAGATACAAGGCAGATGGAAAAAATATAACTGTAGTTCATGATACAAGGTCAGGTTTAACATGCCTAGACTTAGAGAGCTCTCATCAGTCAAAACAACATGACCCCAGGGTGGGAATTCCAAAATTGAGTGGCTTAATTCCTCTAGGTGAGTGACCTTAGTCCTTCCAAGGCATGGCCTCTGGAAGTTTTGTTGAGAAGTGCAGTAGCACTAGGACAATTGGCAAGATGATGATGGGAGAGAAGTAGACTGGAGAAAGAAGGGGATGAATGTGACCGTACTTTCTATTTACTCTGTATTACCTCCTGTTTATCTATTTATAACAAATTTTATTTTCTATTTTTAGATTTTGTTTCTTGAGGATGGAGAATGATTTTTTTTGTATCCCCAGTACTTATTAGAGTGCCTGATACATAGTAAATACTTAATGAAAGAATGTTGATTGATTTGTTAATTGGTTTTACGAAGGTAGGGTTGACCAGACTTGCCCTGTTTAGTCATTTCAATCATGTCTGACTCTTAATGACCCCATTTTCTCGGCAGAGATACTGCAGTGTTTGCAGTTTTCTTCTCCAGCTCATTTTACAGATGAGGAAACTGAAACAAAAGGGGTTAAGTGACTTGCTCAGGGTCACACAGCTAGTAAGCGTCTAAGGTGAGATTTGAACTCAGGAAGAGTCTTCCTAACTTCAGGTTGAACACTACACACTGAGCCACCTAGCTATGACAAGACTTGGCAACTGATTATATATGCTATTTGAGGAAAAGGGGAGAGTCATGGATGACTTCAAAGTTAAAAACTGGGGTGACCAGAAATGTGTTAGCACCATTAACGGAAATGGGTAAGATTAGAGGAAGGATGGCTCTTGGAGAGAATATAATGTTTTCTCTTAGATAAGTTCAATTTGAAATTATGGTGGTGTCAAGCAGGCAGTTCATAATAATGGGGCTGGGGGGGGCAGATAGGTGGTGCAGCGTACAGAGCACTGGCCCTGAAGTCAGGAGGACCTGAGTTCAAATCCGGCCTCAGACCAAACACTTGACACTTACTAGCTGTGTGACCCTGGACAAGTCACTTAGCGCCAATTGCCTAAAAACCAAAAAAAAAAAAAAAAAACCATAATAATGGGGCTGGAGTTCAGGAGAGAAAGGAAGGCTGGTTATATGGATTGGGAATTATCTTTAGAGAGATGATTATTGAACACATAGAGGCTCATGGGATCACCAACATTGGAAAAGTAAGCATGCTTTTTCAGAAATTGGTTGGTATAGGTGGCTACTGAGATCCCCTACAAATAAAATCCCTTGATTTTGTGTGTGATGATGTAGAGAGAGAAGAGGATCCACAATTATCTGTTAACACCCTCAAAAGTGAAGTCCGTGGGAAAATGTCAAGACCCTGTTTTCATTCCACATTTGAAATCTGGACCTTCTATAGGAACCCATTTGTTGTCACTGTTCTTATTTAGTCATTTCAGTTATATCTGACTTTTCATGATTCCCTTTGGAGTTTTCTTGATGAAGATACTAGATTCCTTGTCCTTCTCATTTGACAGATAAGAAAACTGAGGCAAACAGGGTTAAGTGACTTGTCCAGGGTCACTTAGCTACTAAGTATCTGAGGCTGGTTTTGACCTCAGGTCTTCCTGACTGCAGGTCTGGAGCTCTATCCACTGTACCACCTACCTGCCCCAGCATGCATTTAATGTTATACAAACTGGTAACCCAGCCTGCTCAGCAAGGCCTTGGAGTGCAGCCAAGCTGCCAGCACTGGAATGATGCTTACTACAGCAGAATGCCTCTGAATGAGGCTAAGGGGGAGCATGGCAGCAGGATGCCCAAGATGCCCTTATGTAGAGAATGGAAATGGGACAGCCACCAATAGGGGACACTTGAGAAATACCATCAGGCTGCAGTGAAGCACAACTTGAAAATGATACAGCCAAGTAGTCGTCCGCTGAGACACAGCAGCTACAGCAGAAGGTCCAAGCTGGTACAAAGCAATTAGAAATGGGGTGGCGAGCACCAAACAGAGACATCAGGAAGTCAGTGAAGGGAGAGCAAAAAGCACAAAAGGAACAACATCACCTTCTTCACCTTGAGCAAGTCGCTCGCCTCAGTTTCCAGATCTGTAAAATGAAGGGATTGGACTCCACCAGGATTCTTAACCTTTTCTATTTCACGGATCCCTTTGGAAATATGGTAAAGACTCATGAATTCCTTGTCGAAATATTCGTTGCCTACATTTGTTGCCTAAAGGAAATGCTAAGTTTTAGAGATTAGTGAAAACAGAGGTGCATTTTTCCATCCAAGTTCACAGACTTCCTGAAATCTATCTACTAACCCCTTGGGAGTCCATAGATCCCAGGTTATGAACCCCAGGCTAGAATATACAATCTTCAAGGTTTCCCCTAGCTCAAATTCCATTCAATTGAATAGCCAATGCCTCAAGTCAAAAAGACCATCTTTATGGGTCAATAGCATGGAAGGTAATAGAAAGAAAACTGAAGTCATAAACATGAATTTTAATTTCAATTTGCTACTAACAACCTCTGTGACTTTTGGCAAATCATTTTCCTTCTCTGGGCTTCAGTTTCCTCATTAATAAAATAAGGGAATTTCTGAGATAATCTCTATGGTTCTTTGACCATATAAAGAGCTTTGAGGATATCAACTCAACAATATGGATGGATGGATGGGTGAATGGATGGATGGCATTTATTCAAATATTTATTATGTGCTAAGCACAAATCTTGGGAGTACAAATACAAAATAGTTCTTGCTCTTAAGGAACTTACATTCTGATGGAGAAAAACAACAAAAATAGAGGAGTATTGCCCAAGTAAGGGAGTTTGGACTGGGAGGCTATAGAAATGGTAAATAGAGCCAAAGGAAAATTGACTGACACAGCCCTTATAGTAGCTATGGCAGTGTTTATTTAATTCCTGTTTCTAGAGCAAGACGTAAAAGGTTTACTTTGGGATATGGGGCAGAACAGTGGCAGGGTAGATGGCAATAAGATGCCCAAGGTGGATGTCTGGGTAAGATGCAAAATGTGTCTGGGTCAAGCAATATATAATTCACCATATGAGTTTGTACTCACACATTCATCACTCAGGACAGCGCGGACCCCCCAGGATGAGAATTCTAAAACTGAGCGGTTTAATGCCTACAGGGGATGGTCTTGAAAGATCCATTGAGGGAAGAAAGTAGGGGTGTTTAGTTCAGAGAGGAGAAGACTCAGGGGGAACATGATAGCTGTCCTCAAGAACGTAGCAGTTGTCATGGCAAAGACATACGGGGCTTGTTCTACTGGTACTCTGAAAGCAGAGCTAGGAACAATGGGCAGAAGTTGCCAAAGGGCTGGTTTAAGCCTGATATAAGGGGAAATTCCCAATAGAGCTTTGCGAATGTGGAATGAGCCACTTCAGGAGGTAGTGGCTTCTCCCTCGCTGCGGGTTTTCAAGCAAAAGCTGGATGCTCATTTATTGGGTATTCCATTAAAAGGATGCTTGTTCATGTGTGGGTTGGAGTAGATGAGCTCTGAGATCCCTTTAAAATCTGAAATACCCTGATTTTTAACAACATAAGACTCTTGCGATAGTCCTCTATTTGATGCACTGGTAGCAAAATATTGAGAACAGAGCCTGGCACATCATAAGTGTTGAATAAATATTGTTGTGGTTATTTTTTTCACTCATTTAGCATTCATTTTTTAAAGAGTAATAATTATAAAGTACACTAAATCTTCACTTAAACTATTCATAATTATTACTTTAGGATTAGTAATCAGAAGAACCAGTCAACCATGAGTTTTAAATTGTGAAATAAATTTCCCTGCAAAATTCTTCCAAGTCTGTAGTGTCGTCAGTCTGATGGCCTCAATGATCACTTGCTATAATGGCAGCCTTCTCCTAAAGAAAACATTGAAAAAGAAATATCACAGTGGACCTTTAACGCTACTGTTGTTTAAAAAAAAATCTCTGGATTTGTGGTCAAGATTGGAGATCAAACCCAGACTCTGTTACTTATGTGAACTTAGGAAAGTAAATGCATATCTCTGAATTGTTCAAATGTAAAATAAGGACTAGATGATTTCTGAGGGCCCTCCTAGCTCTAAATCTTTGGTCTTTCTAGGAGCTTCTAATGTGAAAAACTTAGATTTGATCACCTGACAGGATGAAGTACCTGACACTGAGGTTTTTTCTCAAGCCAAGCACTCAGACTCTACTGAAAGGAGCACAACTCTGATGGGCTGGCCACATAGCTCAAATACCAAATGCATGCTTGCCAAAAAGACTATTTTATGGAGAACTCACACAGGGCAAGTGCTCACATGGTGGTCAGAAGAAGCCACACAAGGACACTCTCAAGCTCTCTCTGAAGAAGTCTGGAATTGATTTCATGACATGGGAGACAGTGACAAAGGATCGCCCAGCATGGTGTGCCTTCACGAGAGAAGATGTTGTGCTCTATGAGCAAAGTAGAATTGCAGAAACTCAAAAGACACGTGAGATGCACAGATTTAGAGAATCCATCCCAAATGTTCACATGGACTACTTGTGCCCTACTGATCACGTTGGTCTCATCAGCCACAGTCAGACACACTGGAACTTGACTCTAATATCGTGATGTCACTTTGGTCCTCTTTAAGAATTAAGGACAACAACCAACCAGCTTAGATTTATATAGTGTTTTTACATTTGAAAAGCATGTTTATATAGATGATCTCATTTTATCTTCACAGGTTTTGCTATCTCCATTTGACAGATCAGAAAACCTAAGCTCAGAGAATTTTGGTGACTCCCACAATCACATAGCTACTGGGTGGAAGGATTAAATCCAAGTCTTCCTGAATCTACATCCAGATCCCTTTCCACTCAAATGAACTGCCTTCTGCTCCTAGTAATTGCCAAGAGCTGCTGGATTGCTGAAGTCTTTAGTATTTTCATCTGTAAAATGAGGATGTAGGACTAGATAATAGGTCACTACTTCTGACATTCTATTTCCTCAAGGTCCCTTCCAGCACTGCTAGTCTATGTTCTATGTTCTCATGTCGCCTCTGGCTTTGATATTCTGTAGTTCAATGATAGAAGTAGTAAATTCAACATCATTATTCTTACAGAACAAAGAATATTTGCATTTTTAGAACTTTCTCTAGCATAACACCATGTTATTATCCCCTATGAGGAGGTCGGAAATAGTAAATCAGTGCCAAGGGAACCAATTGAAAAGCAAAAAATTTATTCCCCCATCAGCAGATTATTTTTGTCTACACAATGCAAAGGGATCTATTTGCTTCATTTGAGCCTATAATGTTATCCCACAGAATTTACCAAGTGTTGGAAGATAACCTAGGCATAACTAGAGCTTCAGCCAAAATGTCTATAGATATTTTTTAATACAACAAGGATTTCACTAGTGATTAAGCCGAAACAATGGACCTGGGAGTTCTCAGATCCATTTATTACTATATAAATTACTATTAGTTTTGTGAACATGACAAATTTGCCTATTCTCTTTGGGCTTCAGTTGTCTTATCTATAAAATGGGAATAATGACAATTCTTCTGCTTGAAGTTATTTTCTTGGACCAGATAATCATTTAAGACCCCTCAGATCGGAAGATGAAATACAAGAGGACATATCCTATTTTTACATACATTAAGTATGAGTGTACACACACACACACACACACATACACACATGTACATACAAACACACACACACACAGAGTGGCTGAATAGGCTTCAAGGGGAGGTGATTTCAAAACCAAGAAGACCTGGGTTCAAATCCTGCTCCGACATATATTATCTGACTACCTAGAAAGTTATTTAGCCTCTTAGTGCTATAGGCAACTCTTTAAGAGTATAAGTTTCAGAGAAGGTGCCAAACCACATTTGTAAAAGGACTTTCTTTTATCAATGAAATCCTAGGTCCAGTTCCCAATCACCATCTTTATGTAGAGGCAACATAGCAGAGTGAAAGGACATTACAGTCCATCTCAGATTAAGAAACTGAGGCCCAGAAAATTCAAAGCACTTGCCCAAGATCACGAAAGCAGTAGCAAAAGATTAAACCCAAGTCCTTTGAGTCAAGATGCTTGCTTCTAGCATACCAAACTGCCTCCTGAAAAAAAAGCAAATAGAAAGACAGACTTGGAGTCAGGAAGCCATAGAAAACAGATCTGGCCTCTAACACTGGGTGACCCTGGACAAGTCATTAATAGAATTCAGGCTAACACACTAAGAAATCAGTGACAGGTTGCAGTCTGCATGAACAAAGGGAATTTCCAAAGTGGGAGTTTTCTCATGCTGACAAAAGCAGACATCTTTAATATATTCTTATATGTATGTATGGAGGCCCAGCCTGTCTATTATCTGGGGATCGGCCCAACTAAGTTTAACGGGTCTCATAAGCTAAGAACCTGCCATCAGATGATTTTTTTTCAATACATCAACTTCCAAGGGCAATTCACTCAGGCAGAGAAGGTTTACTATTTACATGGGCAGAAGGAAAACCCACACTGATGAGATCCTTGAGGTATTGAAGAGGCTGTCTTTTATGAATTGGGTAAAGCGTCTCATATATACATGCTTGGGCAAGTTCATATGCATTATTAAAATATTTTAGGAAAGACTGTCCATCTTGTGGCACAGAAATGCAATAGAATATTCATGTTTCTTAAAGAAATGACAGCTCTGGGGAACATCAAGAAATACAGAGAGAAAACAACAGTCATGCAAGCTAAAGAAAGCAAACCTGGAAAACATGCACACACAGTGACCGCAATGATATTGTTTTTAAATGGCAGCATTGCATGGTAAGGAGAGTCTGGACTTGAAGTCAAGAAGGCCTGGGTTCAGATCTTGACTCAAACTCTCACTAGTTGCAAGACCTTAGGCAAATAAATCCCTTAACTCCTCAAAGCTTCCTATCTGTAAAATGGGAGTGATAATAGTGACCACATTAAAGGGTTGTGAATATCAAATTCTCTGATATATGAACAGTGCTTTGTTATCCTTAAAATGCTACACAAAGATCAGTAATTATTTTTAATACAAGTGGTTAATGTGATCAAAAGGGGGCAGAAGGAACAGTGGGAAAGTTGCTACTAGTTAACACATATTTTTATCATGCCTCTAAATTTATTTTCATATGAGCGGTTTTGTTGTTCTCCATTATGTCTGTAAAGGAGCACATTAATAAAATTCTGACTTGCAGCCATATGGCCCCATTTATACAAAGTCAAAACAGCAGCTTAGAAAGTCAACTAGTAAGGCAGCATGATGTGGCAGAAGAAGTATTAGATTTCAGGTCAAAGGACCTGAGTTCAAATCTCAGCATTTCCATTTATTATCTGTGTAACCTTAAGCAAATCACTTCCTTCTCTGGGTCTCAGGCTCTTCACCTGTAAAAGGAGAGGGTTGGCTATTTGGCAATGATGTGGTAGATTACTTAGAAAATCCTAAATAATTGGCAAAGAAAATTATAGCTTTAGTCAAATATCAAGGTAGAATATAAATGCACAAAATTAAACAGCAATAACAAAAAAGATCCCTATATTCATCAAAATACATGTGTTTATAGAAGCACTTTTTGTAATAGCCAAAAACTGAAAATAAAGTAGATGTCCAGATTGGATAATGGCTAAACAAATTGAAGTAAAAGAATGTAATGGAATATTACCGTGTTGTAAGAAACAATAAATATGATGACTACCAGGTAATATTCGGTGATTTATATGAACAGATATATTGAAGTAAGCAGAACCAGTTAAAAAATATGTACAATGACTACAACATTTTAAATGGAAAGAAACACAAAATGATAGAAACCAAATTCTATGGAATTAATGTGACTAAGCTAGGTGGCAAAGAAGAGATAGGAGAAGGCCTACACTTCCTTACAGAGGTAGGGGACTGTAAGTGTGGAACTTTGCCTATGCTGTCAGATTTTTTTCAACATACTGCTTAATTTTAATGATTTTTTTCTGTTCTATTCTTTGTTATAAGGAATAGTCCTCTAGATAGGGATGAGGGGACAGATACATTGGAAAGTGTCATGTAAAAACAAACTATATCAATAAAAAATATTTTTCAAAATGAGAGGCATCCCAACTAGTGAGTGTCAGAGCTAAGATTTGAACCCCGATTCCAGACTCCTGTTGCAGGGCTCTGTCTAATACAGGACACATGATAGTTCATGAGTACCTCCAATGCATTTGTAATATGTGTCAAGAGACAGTAGAAAATGTAAGAAACTAGGAAAGGCAAGGAAAATGGATTACGGTTGGGAGCTGACCTCTATCCTATCTCCCACATGAAACCTCAGTCATGTCTCCATCCCTAAGAACCACTAAGCTACTAAATCACTCACAGGGCCCTAGAATGTACAATGGGCATTATGAAACTGGAGACCTGGGTTAGAAAGGGAGAGAAAAATTATTAGGCAAGAAAGAAGGGAGGAGAGAAACTGAATTGGAAGACATTACGGTGAGAGATAGCAAGAAGGCTACCAACCATTCTAGGCAATGCATAGTGGACTCCCATATCATAGGCTGTCAACCTCAGTCTTTGCTCTGCCAGATTCATGATCTCTCATACGATTATTGGTTTAGAGGTAGGAGAGAGCCCCACAGTCCTCAACTCTGCCACTTACTTTGCTACATTTGTGATCTTGGTTAAATCACTGCACCAATCTAGATCTCAGTTGCCTCACCTTTCAGAAAAGGAGGATTGGACAAGATGACTTCACATGTCTCTTCTTGCTCTAAATATAAAATTATTCATCATTTTAGAGATGAGGAAACTGAGACTCCTAGAATTGAAGGGATTTGTTCAAGGTTGCAGAGTTAGTGAAGACAGATTGGAATCTAGGTCCTCTGACTCCAAGCTGATTTCAACCATCTCAACAATGTAGGTCTTCCCTCTAACAGTACAATTTGAAACCTTGCCATGATTCATCATCCAAGGCCATTCTTGTTCATGGCTATGTAGACATTCTTCAAGGAGGATTCACCCAACCACAGTGGACTGTCACTGGGTTTTTAATCCCATGAAGCTACTACTACAATAGATTCAATTGAATGCTCTTGTGCCTTGAAAAAAATGACAGTTTGGAGGAATATAAAGGAATATGGAAATAAACCAGGTGGGTGAAAGAAGTACAACTGGACTAAAAGTGTATACAAAGACTGCAGCAAGAGTCTCTGAACAATCAGCATGGCATAGAGGGTAGAGTCTGGACTTGGAGGCCATCTATTTCTGAGTTTTACTACATGACTGTGCCACCTCCTTTTCTGGTCAAACAGATGCTTAATTTCTTTTGGGACTAAGCTCAGTCTCCAGCTCCTACATGAGACTTTCCTTCTGCCCACTCTATATCCTAGTTCTTCCCATTGTCTTATCTCCATTTTGTATCTTCTGTATGTACTTCTGTGGATAAACACTTGTCTCCTCCAATAAAATGGAAACTCCTTGAAGGCAAGGAGTGTTTTCCAACATTGGGCTCTTATTTGCTTTGTGACATCAGCAAATCAGTCCACCACTATTATCTCAGTTTCCTCATCTATAATGAAAGGCAGTCAGATTCAATGGTCTCCAGGATCTACATATATGAACCTATGATCCTCAGCACCAAGTACAGTGCCTGGTACATAGTAAGTGCTTAATTAGTCCTTGTGGATCGATTATTCACTATTGAAATGTGAATGATTCTTCAAAACATCCCATAGTCTGCCCATGCCCTAAGCTCTTACCTTGGTTTAAAAAAAAATGGTTCTCTTTTCATTGTCATTTGCACAGGGAAAGGAAGCTTTCACAAAGCCATCCTTCTGACTATGGTGCTCGCCAGTCCACCCCCCTGGTTCCTCCTGCCAGAAGGGTCACATCTGGAATAGCAGCTAACCCCCATTATCCTTCCCCTGATGCCAACTTTGCATCCCCCAAAGGAAGAGATGGCATTGGCAGGCAGTTTCTATCCCTCTCATAATGACACAAAGGGGAAAAAGCTAGAGTCACACGTAGGGACCACAAGTAAATGCTAGCTTAGTCCCAGGAGCAAGAGCAGACCTTCCCCTTAGTGCAGATGTGGGCAGATAAGCACCAGGTGGGCGACAGAGCCCCAGAGAATATAATGAACAGCTGCAGACTGATTACAGATTTCAGCTTTCTCTGCCTGTGTACAATGAGTGTGCCCTTTCTCTCCTAATGCATTTGCTGAATTTTCTGAAGAGATCGAAATTCTGGAGGCGTTTGCTGAAAAGTTTTGTACTCAGTACCAAGCATAAAGAATGGCATGGAGTGGGGTGGGAACCACCTCATTGTATAAAGAGAATACCAGAATGAAGGAGATGGAGAAAGGGAGAGCAGAGAGCACTCAGAGGAGAGGAGGGTGGAAGGAGCCTAAATAAAGAAGATCAAAGGCTGGGAGAGAGAGGTAAAGAGAAAGGGAACAAAGGGGAGAGGGAAGAAGGAAGAGAATGAAGGAAGGGAGTTAAGAGAAGGAAGGTAGAGAGAAAGGAAGGGAGGGAAGAAAGAAAGAAAGGAAAAAAAGAAAGAAGGAAGATGAGAAGCAAGGAGGAAAGGAAGGAAGAAAGGAGGGAAGAAAGAAAAGAGGGAAGGAGGGAGGGATGAAAATATATTAGGGTAAAGTATACACACACATAAATATATAGCAGCCATCTGCATTCTGAGGCACAGCTGTTTTCAGAGAGAAGAAAATATTTCTCTGTGGTAGATTTAAATTTCTGTTCTATTAATAAATGACCAATGAAACAGCTAATTAGCTGGTTGCCTAGTGTAGGCAGGGAAGTTATTTACTGTCTAATCCTTTTCCTTTAAGCCTCAGTTGGACAAAAACCAAAAAATCCCAAATATTAGCCATTAAAGAGAGATGGTGGCCATTCAGGAACCAATTTACAGGGTTTCACTTCACTAGTTTTCCTTATTTGGGTCCTATTAGGCCTAATAATGTAACTAGCTATTAATCAGCCAGGAAAAGAAAACGTAGAATCCATATGTTTGTGCTTACATGGGCCTGCCCTTCAGCGAGCCCTGGGATGAGAGAAGGTGAGCTTCTCAAAGTTTTCTCCAGAACTTTTAAGTGCTAGGCTTAAGTTTGAATTCCTGGTTTTCATTTGGCACCAAAAAACCAAAATGCATTGAAGCCATGAGGCTTCAAAGGGATGATCACTAAGCATTATCTGGGAAATTTCCAGGCACTTGTCATTACAGAGTCAGAGCTAAGACTGCCAAGCTATGGAGGCTGGGAGAGCCTCACTTATATTACAACCAATGGCTGTCTCACTGGTACCAGGTGTGAAAACCTGAGCCTTCTCTCATTCAAAATAGAGCCCAGATTTAGAGCTAGAAGGACCTTAGAAGTCACCTACATCAATCCACTCATTTTTCAGAAGAGCACAAGGTTAAGAATGAGTCAGTGAGTTGTTCTGGGTCTTGCAGGTAGAAAGTGGCTAGACTGTTATTTGAATCCATGACCTCTGACTTCAAACCAACATCCCTTCCATTGCAACTCACTGCCTTCTCCTCATGTAATAATGATGGCTTGTTTTTCCTATGATGCTTTCCAAATGAAAAATGGTTTCACATATATCTCATCTGATTTTCTACTCCTTAGACACAACCTTCCCATCTCCCACCTCTGTGCCTTTGCATAGGCTGTTTCTCCCCTGCCCCCCCCATTCTTGGAATGTGTGCCTCTCCACTTCTCCTTCCTTCAAACTTCCTTCCTTCCTTCAGTGCAAGGACTACCTTCTACAAGAGGTATTCCCTGATCTTCCCAAATGCTAATGCCTTCCTCCCCCATTACCTCATACTAAATCTGAAAGTACTTTACATATAATTACCTCTATACATGTTACCCTCAGTCCTATGGAATGTAAGCTTTTAAGGGCAGGGGTTATTTTCTTTGCCATCTTTATAATCAAATAATGTCCCCTCCACATTAAAAAGCCTCCTGAATCTGAGTTACATCAAAGCAAAGCCGCTTGCTATAATGGAAGTCTCACTAGATCTGCAATCACTGAACCTAAGTTTGAATCACACCTAAGACTTTTATCCATTGTGTGTTGATGATCAAGTTACCTAAAGTCTCAGAACATCAGTAACTTCATCCATCAAAAGGGTGGATGACATAAGCAAGATGTGAATCCTGGAACTGGAGTGATCTTCTAGGATGACAAGATTTCTGAGGATATGGTGGAGAAGTTTGGAGTGCAACTTGATGAGAAATGGAGCCAACATTCCAATGATGAGCCAGGAGAGAGGAGATCCACCCAAAGCAACGAAATGGAGTCACTTGGGGAAGAGAGGGAGGATAAAAGCCCCTAATTCTTCTTACCTTGGCCAGATGAGGACTTTGTGGATGTGAGAGGGTCAGCGGATTTTGACTTCTTAGCAGAATCCTAGCAGTGTCTTCAGAACAGCAACGACTGGCAATAGTCTCAGTATTGAGAACTAAGGACAAACTAGAAATACTGAGGAAAAACAGTATCTATAAGGTGCTACAAAAGTATTAGAGCTCTAAGGAGAACTTCATGAGAGCCCACCAATAAGAGAAAAGAACTACCAGGACCTGTGTTACCTCTTTCCTGCATTACATGATCTAAGCTTGAGCCAACTTTCCCTAGACTCTGGATGTACTTGTGGGAGAGTGTACCCTGGTATGGGGGTGGGGGAAGAGATGTTTGTACCAAATATCTTTAGTAAATACTCATTTCTAAAAACTAATTAAGTCTGATATCAACTGAGAATCAAAAAAGGAGAAACACTGGTGGGGACTCATGAGCTATTGTACTGCAACCATCTGCCAATACCTCAGGGCTACTCCTAGAATCCTAAGAGAATGACAATATTCTAGAAACCTGACCTACTGGGCATGAATGGGGATTTGGAATAGGAATCAAGAGCTAGTGCCATATGTCATATGCCTTCCGGACTCATCTTACCTTCCAACTGTCTCCAGAAAACCTTCTCTTATCACCCTTCCCCCAGCAGAAAGTATACTGTCACTTCTCAAATTTTCCTAGAACCCTTCATCTAGATCTCTCTTATTGTCTCCATCACATTCTTGTTTGAAGTCTATTTATCTGTATCTGGGTCGATTCCCTCTTCATAGATTTTTAACCTCCTTAAGGATAGGGACTGTGTCATTTTTCAGCTGTGTATCACAAGATCGTAGCATAGTGTATTGTACCTCATAGGAACTTATCAATGTTTGTTGAATTAATTACTCTCTTAGGTACTTACCAATAACTATAATACAAAACAGAATTTTGAGACTTTATACTTATAGAGCTTATCTCCTACTACACTGTTAGTTCCTTAAGTGTTAGGAGTATGTATTTCCTCATAGCACAGGTTTTTCACACTACAATTGCTTAATAAATGTTTGTTGAATGAATAAATGAAATAGCATCTGGTTCAGAACTTTCAAAGGACATATGGAACTTATCTTGTCTGTTGCTGAGCTTCTGAGGGAGGGAAGAAGCAAGCATTTATTAAGTCCCTACTATTTACCACGCGCTGTGCTAAGCACTTCTAACCCAAACAATAGGAGAAGCCATTCAACCAGCATCAGCTATGGCTAAAACAGCTGCCCAAGCAGATTGAATATCCATTTGGATCTTCTGAGACTATCTGCCCAGGCTCTCTCCCTACGGTCACTGAACAGCATATGTTGCTATGCTGTGCAAGGATATCAGTGTTCGCATAAGTACACACAGCATCCCCTTTAATTAAAGCCCAATACGGTTCACACATTAGGCAAATATCACTGTTTCCCCTATGGAACACCCAGGCATCTGACAGTCTTCTGGCTCCTACAAGATCGTCTTTCTTTATTCAGCATTAAAAAGGCGAAAGGCGTGCTTTCTAAAGGGACCTCCAAATCAATACTTTTTCTCTGTCCCCAAACACTACCTTCTATTTCCATGCTCAATATCTGAGGAAAAGGGCTTCTAAAATCTGTTCCAATACAGGGCCTATGCAAGAAAAAGAAGTGGAAAGAAAACCACCAATTAAGCTCCTACTACATGGCAAGGACAATGCTCATCACTGGGGATACAAATAGAAAATTGAGAAGTCCCTGCTTTCGAGGAACTCCCTTTCTAATTGGAGAGCATATAGAAGGTCCAGCTGCAGCGCAGATGGAAAAACCAGGTGGTGATTAGGACGCAGTGGAGAAAGCAACAGGACAAATGGTAAGGACATGTTGACCTTAAGGAGGAATGGCAGTAATCCAAAAATGATGTGACTGTGGCATTTTGTAAAGGACTCGGAACTAGAGATTGTAAGCCTGGAAAAGAGAAGACAATGGGAACATGAGAACTGCCTTCAAGTATTTGAAGGAATGTCGCACAGGACCGTCACATTTTGCTGGGTCAAGCAGAACAAAATGAGTAGCAATAGATGGATGGGTGGGGAGAAGGGAAAGTTGCAGACAGACAGATCTTGGCCCAATATAAGGAAAAACTTCCTCACAATTAGAACTTCTAAGATCTAAGTGAAATGAATGAACCACCTGACCAGGTAATAGCTTTCCCTCTCTCTAGAAGACTTTAATCAAGAGTGAGATGACCACTGGGGAGGGGATGAGTGGGGAATGGGGCAGAGATATGCCTGTTTCGGCACAGGTTAGTTTAAGAGGGCACCCAGGTTTCCTTTCTTTGAATTCTATAAATTCTCTTTGGTCAAGAGAAAAAGTCAAAGCCCCATACCTTATTATTACTGTCTTCATTATGCTTATTATCACCAATTAATCTTGTATGTAGCTTGCTTATATATGACTATTACTTACATGTTGTAGCCTCATTAGATGAGTTCCTTGACAGGGGGAATGGGTATATTTTTTTCACTTTGGGGGTATTTTTTCTTACCTTTCTTTGTGTCTCTAGGGCTTGGCACAGTGCCTGGCATATAGAAGGTACTTATAAATACATTTTGGCTGACTGACGTCAATTGGCCAACACTTTCTGTACAATAAAGGGACCTAGATCTTTTTCTTCGCCAGCAAAATCACTTCTCAATCGAGACAATAATCAAGCAAACGGATTGCACGACATCTTAATGATAATATCTATATATTATGTATCTATATACCTGCATATTCTATATCTATATATTATACCTATTATATATAATACATCTATATAGTATACCTATATAGTATACCTATATATGCCTATATATTTTATATATGTGTGTGTGTAATATATATAGTACCTATAGATACCTAATATCTATATAGCTCTTTAAGGTTTGCAAAACACATTACCTATATAATCTCATTTGATCCTAACAGCAACCTGGCTTGACGGGTGTTATTATTGTTTCCATTTTACAGATGAGGAAGTAGCTGAGGAAGGGTTCTAAATCAGGTCTTCTCAACTAACATCAAATCCAGGATTCTATGAAAGCAGTTTGGTAGCACAATGGATAGAGCATCAGGCCTGGAGTCAGGAAAATCTGAGTCCAAATCTGGCCTCAGATACTTGCTAGCTATGTGACCCTAGGCAAGTCACTTAACCTCTGTTTGCCTCAGTTTCCCCAATTGTAAAATTGGGTAATGACAGCATTTACTCTCCCCTCTCCAAAGTTGTTGTAAATATCAAATGAAATAATAATTGTGGGGTGTTTCACATGGTGCCTGGCATGTAGCAGGGGCTTAATAAATGCTTGTGGTTTTTTTTTCCTTCCTCTATGCAAAACTAGTGGATTAACTGGACTTTTCATTTCCTAACCTGCATGCATCACATAGACACATCTGCAAAGAATTGCTGCCATAATCTGGTTATTGAGAGAGTCAGGCACCTGTAAGGAAAGTGAAAGTTTCAGGGTCAATGACAGTCACACAAGAACAAGTGAATTAAAAAAAAAAGAAAGACTGCCTCTTGGAGCTAGAAGTAGACTGTGCTGGAATTAAGTGAGGAAAGAGTTCGTGACTTCAGATCAAAACTTCTCAAGAAGTTTGAGTTTTGTAGTGAAATAATTACTAGCCCCCCCCCCAAGAGAATCAGTCCCGTTATCGCTGCACATTCCCATTGTGAGTTTAGGCAAGTCATTTTCCTTCTCTGGGCCTCAGTTTCTTCATTTATAAAATAAAGAGGTTAGACTAGATGGTCTTTGAGATCTCATCCTCTTCTAACTGCAGTAATTTCCGTCTGAAGATCTCTTCCAGTGATGACAATCTTTGCTGTTAGTTTAAAAATCTCTCCCCTGTGAACTCTGACATTGTTTCTTATATTCTTAAGAAATCCTCCAGCTCTGACATTCTATGACTCTTTTCTTAGTCCCACGGCTATGGGACTCTGCATCATTATGTACATTTTCACTTCTCCAACTACTTTATACGAGCTGCCCATTTAGGTATTCTTACAATCTCCTCTAGATTGAAATGGAAACTGTTAAATAGAACTATTCTTACCTCTGTTCCTACAGAAAACCTTTGGCCACCTCCACAAAACAAAAGGCATGGCCGCTGTCCATTACCCTTTATTAATAGCTTGATTTCTAGCCAATTTTTCAAGACAATCTAATTCCTTTCCTTGCCAAGTTAATTTCAGCCAAATTTGCAAGTAAAATTTCATGAGTGACTCTATCCAATCTTTTAGCAACACCCAAAAATATAACTTACGTTTTAGAACTGCCATTAATTTCATGCCTTTCTTCATTTACTAGTCAATCTATTTTTCAACTCTTTTGTGGTCATATATATGTAAAAAAAATTCTCTCTTTTAACCCTTCATCTATAACTTCTGTTTATGTCCAGATCATGCTACTTACTATACCCACATAGTTGTACTTTTTCATTTTGTTCTTATTCTAGAAGAAGACAAACCAGCAGATAGGGAGACTGAAAATCACTTAATGCTTGGAACAAGAAGAAGAGAAGAGATGGGCTGAATTTTTCATTATTAGTCTCCTGAAATCATGGTTGGCCATTACCCTGGTCAGAATTCTTAAGTCTTTCAAGGTTGCTTGTTTTTGCAATATTCCTGTTCTTGTATACATTGTTCTCCTAGCTGTGTTCACATTGTTTTACATACAAGTACATAAAATTCTTCCCAGGTTTCTCTAAATCTGTTCCTTTTGTCATTTCTTATGGCTATGGAATAATTCTATTCCATTATATTCCTATATCCCAATTTGCTCAACCTTTGCACTATTGATGGGAACCTCCTTAGTTTCACGTTCTTAAGAGTAGCTTTTTTTTTATTCTTTCTTTGATTGTTTTGGAAAACCAGCCAAGTAGAGGTGTTGCTGAGTCAAAGGGCATGCACAGTTTAGTGACTCCCCAAAGCGTCTATATGATTATAAATTTTAGAGCAAGCCACTACAGGTGTTCAATTGCTAATATAGTCTCACAGAGTTATCCGGGGCACTAAGGGATTAAGTGTCTTGCCCGGGGACATGTATCCAGCATGTGTCATGACAGGACTTGAACCCAGATCTAACTCTGAGGCCTTCTCTCTATCTACCATACCCCTCCCCCCCCTTTCTCCCTCTCCCTCTCTCTCTCATTAGCATATTACTAAGAGGAGGGGTAGAGGTGGCAATAGTGCTTTGCAACTAATCCCAAAAGATGTCTTAGAGAAGAGACATTTTAAGTTGTGTCCTAAAAAGACTGGAAAGTCTCAGTATGGGCAAAAATCTTGGCAAGCGTTCTCCTAAGCCACCATTATGTATTTTTTTTTTTTTTGCCCTCTGTAAAGATTGCTTTTTCCAAAGGATTATTAGCATGTTTTAGAGCTGTGTTTTAATCTCCTTCCATGTTCTTCAGTTTTAATAGGTTTTCTGCATACACCACATTGTTATAAATTTACATTCCTCAAGTCAATTACCCTTACAATGCTGTATTCATTGAACCCAAGAACCTATTTTCTCCTAAGTGGGAACTGAGGGAGCAGAGCTACCAACGTCTCTGTTTTCATGCAGTGCATTCTTTTTGGCCTAGATCCACTGGTAAATGCTCTGCTTCCTGATTATAGACTGGTTTTTTAATATTAGGAAGTATACTTTGGACATAAGGGGAGTCTGCCTTATGAAGCAGTGATGGGAATGGTGGGGGAGGAGAGACTTGGTATCAAGTTTAAACAGGTTGTCTTGGATGTCAAGTCACATAGTTGTACTTTTTTACTTCGTTCTCATTCTAGAAGAAGACAAACCAGTATGGGAGGAGATTGAATATCACCTAATACTTGGAACAACAAGAAGAAAGGAGGTGAGCTGTATTTTTCATCATTAGTCCTCTTTATACTTGTGGAGGAAAGGTACAGGAAGGCACAGGATGTATCTATTTATGTGGACTGAGTGACTTACCTGAAGGGGGCTATGTTGCATGTAAATTGAAGGTTAAGTTGACATGCCTATGATGTTGCATGTTAAGTTACCACACTTTGTGCATGTTGAACTAATGTTCAGGCTGCATTATGTTATATTAGTATCTAGTAGTGCACCAAGCTAATGTATGTGCTTAACATAAAAAAGATGTGGGAATATTTTTGGTCAACAGAACTCACTTTTTCTGTGGAAAAAGTAATATTTATCTAAAGGCCAGAAAGTGAACCATCCCAATTAAACTGTGGAAACAAGGGTGTGAGTGTTGGATTTGGAATCAGTTCAAATCTTTCCTCCACAATTTACAACTCATAGGACCTTGGGCAAGCAATAGCCTCTCCGAGCCTCAGTTCCCTCATCTACTAAAAATGAGGAGTTGAATTAGATCTTATTTAAGATGAGTGTTTTCATTATTCACTTTCCATCTGCAGCTCTGCTTGGTTTGAGTTTAACAGAACAAGCTGCCCCACTCAGGATAAGCTGATCTCCTGAACTCTCATCATCACACTGTTTAACTCAACCTTGGATACTCAACACCCTCCCAACTATCGATGCCTCCTTTTTTTAAGTGGTGCATTCTTTTTTGCCTAGATCCACTGGTAGATGTTCTGCTTTCTGATTAGAGAGTGATTTTTTTTATATTAGGAAGTATACTTTAGACATAAGGATACTTTGGACATCCCATCCTCAGTCTCTTCTCCCCTCTAACCGGAGCGCTGGAGGGTGAAGCCCTCCAATCCTCCCAAAGCTTTTCACTATGGAGGATAGGATGCTTACTTTTCTGCTCACTCTCCACTTTCCATCTGCAGCTGTGCTTGGTTTGAAGTCCCCAGAACAAGATGTTCCTGTGACTAGGGTGCCCCTTTGTTGTCCCCACTCACTTTCCAGATTCCTTTTACTTATTGTCTTCCCCCACTAGATTATAATTTCCTTGAGAGCTAGAACTGTCTTTTTCTTTCTTTATTTGGATCCTCAGCTCTTAGCATTGTGCTTGACAAATAGAGGTACTTAATAAATGTTTATTGGATTAGATTAGATTGGAATTCTTAACTTTTTGGTGTTATGGATTCCCTTGACAATGTTTTTTTAATACATAAATGAGAATGTTTTAAATGCATAAAAATAAGCATAGAATACTACAAAGAAAACTAAATACATTGAAATAGTTATCAAAATATTTTAAAATAAATTTATGGGCTCCACATTAAGAATCCCTCCTCTAAAGTATCTTCCAGCTTTAAATCTATGATCCTATGATCCTCTGTGTTGTAGTAGGAATTTATCCCTAATAAATTTCATGTCATTAGATTTAGCTAATCTTTCTAGTCTCTTAAAATCTTTCAGGATTCTAATTCTTTTATTTAATGTGTTAGTGCTAATTCTCAACTTTGTACTATTCACAAACTTAATAATTCTATTTATTCCTTTATACAACCCGCTGTTGAAAACACTGAACAGAACAAAGCCAAGGATCTATCCCTGGAGGCATTTTACTCTCAATTCAAGTTTGATGTTAGCAGGAAAAATAAATCTTCAACAGCTTCACCTGTAGAAACCTCAATACAACTTTCACTGACTCTAGAGGGGTGGGGAACCTTCCGCCTTGAGTTCCCCACCCCTCTAGAGTCTAGGTAGTCAGTTTCTACCACCAATAGACCATCAAGCAATGGGCTGAACCAAATGTGGTAACACCCCTCACCCAAACTATATAACTACAATTAGCAATGTAAATGTATGAGCCATGCTTACTGGGAATTGCTTATTCATATAGAATCTTTGCCGTCGTCTATCCACATAATGAATAAGCTTCAACAGACTATATATGCCAGCTAGTATAAAGTTAATGCTTTCTGAAAAAATACATGTACAATCCCAGGCATCAATGGACATTATAGACTTTTTATTGCTTGAAGCTCAACATGACTCTATGGTAGGATATGGCTTCCCAGAAAGCTGGTGCAGTCTTAGGCTGTATTTAGAGAGGAATGGTGTCCATGAATTGGGAGGAGATAGAATTGTACCCTGCTCAGCTCAGATACCATATGAAATATTAGAACTATCCAAAATTGGAATGGGCTGCATTGGAAAATAGTGAGCCCCCCTGCCGGATGGTCTTCAAGCAAAGCCTAGAAGATCTATTAGATATGACAGAGCTAGGATTCTTGTTCTCATTTGGGTACAAGTGGCCTCTGTAATTCCTTTCAAATCTGAGATTCTTTCATTTGCTCATTGTTGGGTATCCATTATACCACTCATATACCATCTAACAAGTTGGGTTGCCAACTGCTAGGAGGCGTCTGTAATTTGTTTGCATGCCAGTCTATTATCAGAATTAACCCTACAAATCACACAACCAAGAAAAGCAATATACCACTATTCACTAAATAAAGAAAATGTTTTCCATCAACATTTCTTGGGTTGAGACACAGTGATGCTTCCCATATTTCCTGGGCAAGGTCTATGTTCATTTCTAGAGCAGGGAAGTGCCATCAAGACAGTTCTGAATTTGGAATCAGGGAACTTTAGATAAAATCCTAGTTCTGATGCCACTAGCTACATGAACGTAGGCAATCATAACTTTGAGTTCATTTACTCACCTATGAAACATGAATTAGAATATATGTAACATCTGCCTCACAAGGTGACACCTTATTGGATACATAAAGGAGATTTTGGTTTAAGTAAGGGTTTGGATAGACAGCCTGAGAGGTTGTTTCCAAGTGTGAGATTCAGTGATTGTGTAACTCTATGAACAAAAACTCCATCTCATATGAATAATAGCTAATTAAGAGCTAGCCTTAAGGTTTACAAAGCCCTTTACAAATAGTGTCACATTTGATCCTCACAACAACCCTAGCAGGTAGGTGCTAGGTGCTACTAATGTTCTTATTTTACATATAAGAAGCTGAAACACGTAAAAGCTGAGTGGCTTTGCACAAGGTCACATCACTAATGTCTGAAGCAGGATTTGAACTCAAGTCCTCCTGGCTACGAGTCCAGCATTCTGTCCACTATACACCTAAATAGTGGTGAATGGAACTTACCATCAATATTAGTCTCATTTTAAACAAAAGTAGATGGAGCTTTTTAATGAATTAATGAATGAAGCATTACTATGTGCAAAGCATTGGGAATACGAAGAGAAAAGTGAGACAGCCCCTGTTCTTAAGAAGTTCATATTCTAATGGAGGAAACAACATTTTTGGAAGGTCCTATGGTCATTGGTGTGCAGCAACAAAACAGAGGGCAGCATTTCTTCTGTACTGTCACTTTCATTGATAAAATCAGAGTTTCTGATGCTGACCCATTTGACAGTGCCAAGAACCTTTTGCTGCAAAAAAAATTAAAGGGACAAGGTAGAAGATTTAGCGGTGCCTTTGCATCCAGCTAACACTCACAGTCAACTCTGGAGATATTCTCTTGTACACAGGAGATACTAAAGGTTTATTAAGTCTCTGAAAAACAGTATCAAAAGCCAGAAGGAGTCCTGAAAGTTGCCTAAATAAAAGGGAAGTCAGAAAGCAGAATGTATATGCCTGGAGCCAAAATTCTTGATTCTTTTCATCATCTCTGAAAACCCTGGTGATTCAGATCACATGCTGTTTAAAGACCACTGAAGGTGTACTGAAGGTGTGGCAGACAAAGGCTAAGGTAAAAATGTGGCACAGTTCTTTTGAATGGCACAGTTTAATTTCCAAGACTGCATGGCATAGTGGGAAAAACACTAAATTTGGAATCATAAAAATTATGCTGGAGACGACTCTGACAGTTACAAGCTGTATGACCTTGGGTAAGTCATTTAGCATCTTTAGCCCTTAGGACTCTCTATTCAGATGAAGGAGAGAGGGAGGAGGGGAGGGAAGGGGAGAAGGGGAGAGAGGGGGAGAGAGAGAGAGAGAGAGAGAGAGAGAGAGAGGTAAAGGGAGTGTTGTTCTAGTGAGCAGTAAGACATATATAAAGAATTAGGATATTGAGTCGGGAGTGGGGCAGTGGCTAGGTAGGGGCAGTGGGCTTGCTATTCAGTGGGCCTTTAAGAAAGTTAGGATACTGGGGCTGGGGGCAGCTTTGTTAGGATTCCATCATTAGTAACACCAGGAAATAAGCAAGTTGCTGGTAGATAGGTAAATGGATGGAGATCAGCCTTGGGCCAAAGAGAGTGAAACTAATATTGGTGGGGAGAGAACAAAGAATTGATATTGTTGTGGGAAGAATGATGTCATGGTGTTGGTGCCAGATAAAAGTGTTGATAAAGAAGTGGGTGTGAGTCAAAGTATATGTGGTAGAAGAGGCAGGGTAATACCCATTTTAAACACTATGCTTCTCCAATGCTACTTAAGACTAAATTTGCCCTATTTTTTGACTTCCACATTTCCCATTGATCCTATAGTTTTTCTTTTTGTGAGGAAATCAGGATTAAGTGACTTGCCCAAGGTCACACAGCTAGTACGTTTCAAGTGTTTGGTCTGAGGCTGGATTTGAACTCAGGACCTCCTGACTTCAGGGCTGGTGCTCTATCCACTGTGCCATCTAGCTGCCCCAATCCTATAGTCTGGTAAAGGACCCAGAGCTTTTCCACGGGAATCATAGGATCATAGGAATATGGCATCTTGAAGCCAATCTACTCCAACTCTTCATTTTACAGATGAGAAAACTGAGACTCAGTTTTCTGAAAGGATTTGTTATTAATTAACAGAAGGAAAAATAAATCTTTCTGACTCCAAATCCAGCATTCTGGCCACTATACCCACCTGTAGTAGAAAACTGAGTAAAAACAAGGGAGAATCCAGAGAGCCTAAGACTAGTAACACCAGGACCTTGACCTGGCATCCTCCTCCCCTTCATTGTGGTGTGTAGGGAATATACACAGGTATTTGTCTAGATTGGGGCAACTAGGTGGTGCAGTGGACAGAGTGCCTGGTCTAGAGTCAGGAAGATGAGTTCAAATCCCACTTCAGATACTAATTGTGTGACCTTGGGCAAGTCACTTAACCCTGTTCACCTTAGTTTCCTCATCTGTAAAATGAGCTAGAGAAGGAAATCCAACCCACTCTAGTATCTTTGCCAAAAAACCCCAAATGAGGTCACAAAGAGTCTGACATGACTGAAAACAATGAATAAACAAATTTGTCTTGATCAGAGTTTGCAGATTGACTGCTAGAGTTCACCTCAATCAAAACAGGAGCAGGTGATGATAATTGTGAGAGCAGATAAATCCATCCTATCTGATTTTGTTGGTTGGGTTTATTTCCAGTTCCTATTCCTGAAGAAGGATGCTTTGCAAAGTGAGGTCATCAAACAATGCTACTCCATCTTATATCCTCCCTGCTGGGGCAGAAATTAATTCTTAAGTATGGTCAACCTAGGATGCATGGATGGAATTACTCATGCAGCTGCACCTAGCAGAAATGGGGAGCTCATAGGAGAGGCTGAAAGCAGAACCTAATAACAAATGTTGTCCTATATAAGCCCTAACTTCTCTGTCAAAATGGTCAGCAAGACATCTTATATTTTGATGATCAATGACACAATGTGGTATAATGGAAAAAGAACTAAGAAACAATAGACGTAGCCTTCTGTCCTTCTTCTGCCCACAACTCCCTGTGTAAACTCAGGTATGTTACTGTCCCTCTTTTATAGACATTTACTATCTGGATGATCCTGGGCACATCACTTAACCACTATTTGCCTCAGTTTCCTCATCTGTAAACTGGGGGTCATAATAACACCTACCATCTAGGTCTATTGTGAAGATAAAATGAGATAATGTATATAAAGCATTTTGTAAACATTAAAATTCTGTTATTATCATTATTACTATTATCATTATCATTACTTCAATTTTTCTAAAATAAGGTGATTGGACCAGACACTCTCCAAGGTCACTTACAGCTCAAAGCTTCTAAGTCTAACTCAGACTGCCGTGAAGAATCCAATCATTCTATCAACACTATACAGACGGGCCTAAGAAACAATGGGAAGATAGAAAAAAGAGGGCATCCATCAGACCAATGATCTTTAAGGATACTGTATTCTCAATGAGGCGGTGGTAATAGGTTGTGTGACATCAACAACTCACTTAACTATAGGGCTCTAATTGGACTGCATTCCTGCCGGTCAGGTAACAATGGATTCTGTTGTGTTGCTTTAATAGAAAATGTATTTAATTGTATTAGATACAATTATACCATAGTTCTGCCTGAGTGATGCAGACAATGGAATTCATTATTACGTTTAAAAGGAAATGTATTTAATTTTCTACTGAAGTGATCTCATTCAAATTGAAATAGACAATGTAAAATATTTTGCAAAAAAAATAATAAATTATCTGGAGCATTTACTTTTTAAAAATGAAGTAGCATGATCTACATTCAATTCAATTCATTTGTTTCTGAGTCAAATTAATTTGTGCTGGAAGAGTGGCCAGGAATTCCACCCCCAAACTGGTTGTGAGGGGGGGTTGGGGAGGGTTATAATCTAGAGTTGAAATGTATTGTGAATAATTTACTTTCTAGCCTCAAGATGCCACTGCAGAAGGAGAAAGATGTTATTTCTGATGGAATATTTACATATGACTTTACAGTTATAAACAAAGAGCATTCCTTAAATGATAATGGGCTCTTTCTTGGTCTCTGGAAACTATTGAAACATTTGTTGGGATCATTTTAGAAGAGGATTCTTTTACTGGAAGGGAGATTGGACTAAATCATTGAATGTAGAACTGAAAGGAACCTCGGAGATCAGCTAATCCAACCTCTTAATTTTATAAAAGAGGAAACTGAAGTTCATGAAGGTAGCCTGACTTGCCCGAGGTTAGCCATGTCCAAATATCAAGGCCAGTACTGAGATTTGGGTCATCTGGCTCCAAATCCAATCCTCTTTCCATTATGCCTTTTTGAATACTATATTTCCCTTCTGATATCCATTTCAATTCTAATTCTATTATTTTAGCCAGACAGTCAAAAAATATTTATTAAGGACCTACTATGTGCCAGGCACCGAGCTAAGTGCTGAAAATACAAAGAAAAGTATAAATCATTCCTGCCCTCAAAGAATTCACAGTCAAAGCGGAAAAAAGACTTAGAAATAAGTAGATATGAGATATCTTCAAAATAGATAGAAGGTAAGTTTTAATTGCCAAATGGAAGACTTTATACTTTATTCTGGAGGTAAAAGGAAGTCACCAGAGTTTGTTGAAGAGGAAATAACTTTGGCAACTGAGAGAACGATGGATTAGATTGGGGAGAGAATTTGGGCAGAGATCAATGGGAAGGCAATTGCATTAGTCTAGATAAGAAATAATGAGGGCCAGAACTAAAGTGGTAGCTTTGTGAGTAGTGACAAAGGGACATATACAAGAGATGTTGGATAAGGAGAAATGGCAAGAGTTAGCAACGAACTGGGTATGTGAGAAGAGTGAGAAGTCCGAGATGAAACGGAAGTTTTAAGTTCATGTGACTGGGAAAATGGCGGCAACCTTGACAGTAATAAGGAAATTTGGAAGACATGCTCTAAGCCAGAACTCACAACCAAAACTACCAAAGGAGAATTGAAATCGTTGGCAGAAGACATTTAATCATTATCCCAACATTATCAATGGAAGGATCAAGGTCAACATCATTAGAGGAACTCCTGAATCTATGAGATCACCGTAATTAGTCTATTTTCTGGACTGTTCTCATGATTTCCTTGATGGAAGAAATTCCCAGTGAGGAAACTCCCAGTACAAGTGAAGCATTAGTTTCGTGGGGTACTGAGGGGTTAAGTGGCAAGCCAGTATACAAGTCAGAGACAAGACTTAAACCCAGATGTTCCTGATTCTGAGGATGGCACTCTATCCACTCACCACCCTAGACTAAATATGCTACAAATATGTGGCCTGTGTTATGAACACAACTTCTCACATTTCTACTAACATGATAAGTTGCAGCCAATTAAATCTAATATACCTCTCACAGTGATGGGGTGACAGTTACTGCCAGGCTATGATGGTCAAATAACACTGTTTGAGAATTTTTGGCTCCACGCCTTTCCTAGACCATTTGTTCTTTGTAAATTGGTCATTCTTAGCATGTTCATATTCCTCATACTGCAGTTGAGGTAATGGTAGGGAGATGGGGAAGACAGGAGGAATCCTCCTTTCATTAGTCAATCACTTGAAATCAACATTTATTCATCCTAGTGGAGAAAACAACTCCACCACCCTTTAAAGGTTATGACAAATCCTGCTAAGGCTGAACTTTTATTATAATTGCTATTAGCATCCCTTCTCCCCCACCCCCATCAAGACACAGTCTAATAAATTCCTCCTCATAGGCTGGATCTAGAGCAGGAAGAAACCTTGAGATCATTTAGTTCAATTCCTTCATTTGACAGATGAGGACACTGAGGCCCAAGGAGGTTGCCACTTACCCAAGGTCACACAGGTAGTAAGCATCAGAGTTAGTATTGAATTCAGGTCCTCTGACTACAATGTTTTTTTTTCCATTGTGCCAACATGCTTCTCTACAATGCTTTGGAATAGTAACGTAACCACAAGTGTTTCAGGGAGGTATAAAAATACCATCTGATAGGAGGAGGAGGAGAAGGGCAACTCAGTCTCAGGACATCACCAAAATAATATTTAGAATCATAGAACTTCAGAAAATGGCAGCCAGTTGTATCAATGGTAACAAACTCACCAGTCTCTGGAGCAAAAATCATCAGCTGATGAATGAAATAAGCCTGTGCTGAAGGTCTACAGACACCTCTCGCATTACAAAATATCGGCACATCATTCTTGGATGTGGCCAAGATGAGAATCGAATCTGCTTGACTATGTCATGTGTTACAAGGGTTGTGCTTTCTTTTTTATGGAAAAGGGGATGAGGAAGGGAGAAAACCAAGTCCTGATCATAAAAAAGAAAATTAATTTTAAAAAAAAGAAAAAATGAAATAGCTGTGCACAACTCGGGGTTTTACAAAATAAATCTTATGTTACCATTAGCTTATATTGTAATTATGGATATGTTCTATCTCTAATTTATGTTAAGCTTAAGTAGGTGCCCCACTGATGTTAAATTTCTCCTCCTACAATCTTTGCTTTGTTTTTAAATCAACACTTAGGCTAAGGGGGTTTAAGGCAGTGGCCCAACCATGGATTTAATTTTCACATGGACTTCTGTTGTACAGCCTGTAACTTCTGCAAGATGGCTGATTTCAATGTGAGTCATACTCATGGGTTCAAATCCTACTAAGATTGGGCTGTTGTTATAAAAAGTTCAATTAGCATTCTGCCCCCTATACCCATAAAGATATTGACTAAGAAATTTTCCCAAATAAACTAGATTTAGAGGCGGAAAAGGACCTCAGAGGCCATATACTCTAATTTTTTTTCAATTTACAAATGAAGAAACTGAGGCCCAGGAAAGTCACATCTCTTCCCCAAAGTCATACAGGTAATAAGTCTCAGAGGCAAGGTTTGAACCAGGTGCTCTGACTTGAGAACCAGTCTGCTTTCCACTGTACATTTCTAATTCTATTACACCAGGCCCTACAGAAGACACACCGTGTTTATGGAGCTCTTTTCATTAGTGACTCCAATGTTGCAGAATCATGAGAATCACTGAGTGAAGGAAGACTGGGTAACACAAATCCTTTGATAACAACAATAATCACTACTCTAATTTAGCTTTACTCAGGCACTTTGGTGGGGAAGGAGGCAGGGAAGATTTTGACATTTCATTCTCTTAAGGTACTACCATGACAATCTGAATATGGATGTGACTTAAAAAAAAAACTGGAGTGAAGCCTGAAAAAACAATCAGCACCTTCCTCCATACTTTGTAGAGGTGGGGGACCATGGATAAGGAATACTTCATATACTGCCTGACATGTTGATATCTTATGCTACTAAACAGCTTTTTTTTCTTTTTTTTCCACTACTTTATTCTTTATTATAAGGGTTAGTTCTCTGGGTATGGGAGAAGAAAGAATATATTAGAAAATAAAAAGGATTTTTAAAATCAATAAAGGATTAAAATATCAAAAAAGATTAAAAGATATCAACAAAATATATTTCACATTTTAAAATAATCAACATTATTTTCATATTATACTTAAATGTTTTGTTTTCCTGTTTAAAAAAAAAGATCTTAGTTTTAAACAGGTGACCTATATTCTAGCTGCTACAGCATTTCCCCACTAGGTTAGAACAAGAAGAAAGAAAAATTTGGGTATTACTCAAAATTTTGGGTATTACCATCAAGGCAAATAAATGTAATAATAGGGTGACTGCTGTATTCAGTCATTTGAGAGTCTTCATGACCCCATTTGGGGTTTTCTTGGCAAAGATACTGAAGTGGTTTGCCATTCCTTCCTCCAGCTCATTTTACAGATGAGGAAACTGAGGCAAACAGGGTTAAATGATTTTGTCTAAATTCTCATGACTCCATCATCAGGTAACAGACTGTGTTTTGTGGATAACTGTCAAATCTGTCTCCAATAGGTAAGAAGCTGTGGGGGTGTGGTCTTGGAGATCTCTGCCACCTCCCTCCTCAGCAGCTCCCTCCTCTACCACTTCAAAGCTGCTGCTGCTGCTCTGGAAAAGTATCATTGCTCTATTAAAGTGAGACCACCCAGGCTGCCTGAACCAATGTTATTTCTACCCCCATCTTTATCCTGCCACCCCTGGTAGTTAACATCAATCCATTCAAATTGTCATTAAGCTTCAATAAGCCTCAAGATTTCACTGGAAAAACAGAAGGAGAGGTAGGACAAAACCTGGTGACCTGTGCTGATATTGCTTTTGTTATGTCAAAGTCACATCCCCTTACACAAAGAGAAATGTCCCTTCTGTCATTGTTTTCTGATTTCTTAGGTCCATCATTCAGGCTCTGTTGCCATTAGCAATGTCAGGTATCATCATCCTCATCCTCATCCTCATTATCAGATGTTGATCTAGCACTTTATAGTTTACAAAGTGCTTTATAGATTTAAAGACCAGAGAACAGAGATCAGAATCCTGGTTCTTCCACTTATGTACCAGTTACATGGCCAAAAGTAAGTCATGATCTTTCTGGACCTCATTTTTCTCATCTGCAAAATGAAAGGACTGGTTTAGATGATCTCTGAGACTTTACAGCTCTAAACCTATGGTCCTCTGGCCTATCACCTATTATTGCTTTAAATCTTCACAATGGCTCTGTGAAGAGCGGGAGGCATGGAATAGCAGTGATTCCATGCATAAGATGTCAGGGGTTCTCTGAGTTAGGTAGGTGCCAACCCCACACCCTCTACCCTAAGTTAGAAAAGCAATGATTGTCCCCATTCCACAGATGAGGGCAGTGAGGCTCAGTGACTTTAAGTGCCTTGCCCAAGTTGGACTAGGGAGGTAAGCATCAAAGCCATGATTTGAACCTGACCCCTTTTCCTACCACCTCCATGCTTCCTTTCACTATGATTATTCTATAATGGCAGAAGAGAAAGACATTTCTCAAAGTGGATTGCAAGAAGAGCTACTTCAGCTCCTACTCCGTCTGCTCCAGTTTTCTAAATCAGCTAATAATAATTACCCACTATAAATCAGTCCTCCATGAAGTCTGCTTCTTCTTTACAGTTTCAGGAAGCTGGCTGCTTTTCCTCATTACAGTTTTATAGCTCTGTTTTCTTTGCCTGGTCTTCTTTTATTCCTGCCATTGAAATTCTCCACGTGTCAGGAGATGCCAAATTTATGAGTGCGAAAATGTTTGTTTCAAGCAGCCCTTAATAAAAAAAAACGTATTCTAATTACAAAAAAAAAGAAGGAAAAAAAGTGCATGACGTGAATCTCTCTGCCAGACCTGATGTACTTGCAATTTCCAGCAAACAACCCATGAAGCAGCAAATTATTCTTTTTGCATCCCATTTCCTGAGTATTCAGGGCCAAGCACAAGGAAAAGATGAAGGAAGCTACATTTACTGTATGAATGAAGCAGTCTAGCAAGCCAAGGGCATGGGATGACTGAGACTCCATGCGCAGGATGTTAATGGTTCTCTGGGTCACTATGTGACATCCCTACGCACACCCTTCCTAAGGTAACACTGGGGAGCTTGACCATAGCCATCAATAAAAACCATAGCTCTAATTCAGGGACACACAGATCTGGAAAAATACATAAGGATGAAAAAATCCTAAGTTCAAAATTGAGAGATGGGAGCAAAGGCAGCAACGTACAGTAGAAATGGTACCCCTTCAGCTGGTTGTGTCCCCATCCTTGACTGAGTAGAAGCAAGTTCCCTGGATTAGAACACCAGCACTGGGATGTGCCTGCTAATGATTTTTAAAGGCTGCAGACACTTGTAATCTGACTTGGACTTTTGGCCCTGCTCCATCAAAGCAAGTCATGGTTAAGAAATAATGGATTCTATGGTGAATGCTCATGGGACCATAAAAGTGAGTGAACTCTTCAACCCAAGTCCATCTGCTCCTGGAAGTCAGCATGCCTCCCTTGGAACCTACTTATTCTGGGTCTCAAGAACAGTTCACAGTGCGTTTCCTCATCAAACATGAGGATATAAACATGAATCTCTTTGCCTCTTTATTCAAGAACAGCAGAAGAGAACTGAAGAACAAATATATCTTCAGTCAGACTAGATAGTGGATTGCCACTAATGAAACTCTTCCCCAGAGTAGGCTTCTCAACTGTAAGGAACATATATCTAGGCAAGGGGAACAGGTCTTAACTTTGGGTCTGGGTAATTACTTAGTTCTTTTATTTTGGTGACTGTATTTGAATATAATTGGTTTTCTTTGTAATCCTATATATTTTATTTTATGCATTTAACAACATTTTTCTGAGAAGGATCCCATCGGCTTTACCCCAATCTGGTCAGAAAATCCTAGAGTTAGGAAGCCTTGAGGTCAAACACGGCATCAGACATTTACTAGTTATGTGACTCTGAGTAGGTCACTTAACCTCTGCCTCGGTTTTCTCAACTGTAAAATGAGATAACAGCATGTACCTTACAGGATTGTTGTGAAGATCAAATAAGATATTTGTGAAGTGCTTAGCACAATGCCTGGCACATAGTAGGAAGTATTTAAGTGCTTATTTCTTCCCTCCTTCTGTCCAGTCCAACCCCCACTCAGATATCAGTTTGATCTTTCTAAAGCTCAGGTTATTCCCCTATTCAGTAAACTCCCATGGCTCCCCGTTACCTCTAAGACCAAATATAAATTCCCCTACTTAGCATTCAAAGCCTTTCATAACCTGGACTTCCTCCTGTCTTTTGAGGGTTTATTTTATTTTATTTTTAATTTATGGAATAAAACAAGCATTTCTATAACATAGTACAATAAAAAAGATGACAGTACATGAAACTGCAAATCTACTATGTATAACTTGCTATTCCTTTCAAATATACAACAAAATAATGTAAATTTCTTTTTTTTTTCTTTTCAGTTTTCTTAAAACTGACTTTGCCTCACTTGCTATGGGATACAGTGACACTGGCTATTACCAGAACCAAACCCTCCAACTCCTGACTGATGGCATTTTCACCGGCTGTGCCCCATGCCTGGAATTCTCTCTTCTTTCATCTTCATCTCTAGTACTTCTCTAGTTTCCTGCAAGTCCCACTTATAATCTCATCTTCTCCAGAAAGTCTTTCCTGATGCCCTTTAATACTAATGCCCCTCTGTTGATTATCTCCAATATATGTTGTATGTATCTTGTTTGAAGGTTGTATCCCCAGTAGATTATGAATTCCTTGAGAGCAGAAACTGGTTTTTTTGTTGTCTTTTTTTCATCCTAAGCACTTAGTGAATCACCTGACACACAGTAGGCACTTAATAAATGCTTGTTGACTGACATTTACCTACTACCTACCTACCTGCTACCTACTGCTTCTACTACCTGCCAATTACTACTGATACTGAACCAAACTCCTCAGATCTAATTAGATACTTCATGTAGTTAGGTACTTCTTCAAAACCCAATACACTGCAGGTTCACCACATAAATCCCTATTCTCAAAGCAGAAGGGGCAGTGAGAGGACACAGTGGAGGCAACAATGGGGAGCCAAAGCTATGACTTCAAGAGGGGTGGCTGAAGACCATAAATAAAGCAGGGAACAACTCTGTTGTTAAGTCCTAGGCTCTTGAGGCAACTTAGAGAATAGGAGGTCTTGACATACTTCTGGAGAGCAAATTAAAAAGGCCAAGTGAATATGGAGATCAAAAAACAAGAAAACAAAGTGTTTCCTTCCTTAGATTCCAACACTTTTCTGGTGCTATGATTCCAGAGATGAAATTATAATTGTCTTCTTCGAAAAGGATGTGGGTTAGTAACTCCCAAGTCATTGAAAACATGACCAGAATCCATGAGGAATAACAGCTGACCATAGTGGTTATTTTTATTTAGTTTTTAGGCAAATGAGCAGCATAGCAAAAGGTATATCCTTCCTTGAAAGATAGTATCAAGACCTCCCTTCCATATTCTAGTGATCTTACCAAAGTCTCGTAAAACTGTCTCATCTGGACTACTAGAATATTGTTATCTGTGCTTTCAAGTCTTCCCCCTTTCTAATCTATCCACCACACAACTGCCAAATTGATATTCCTAAAGCACAGATCTCATCATGTCACTTCTCTGTGCAAAAATATTCAATGGCTCCCCATTGCTTCCACAGTAAAACATAGCTTCCCCTAGCCTAGCATTCAAATTCCCCCAAAAGTCTGGCTTCCTTTTATAGTCTTAGTTCTGGATTTTAAAACATGATTCTGAGAAGGGGCCCATTGGCTTCCCCCAATTCCAATACATTCCACCTTTTTGGGTCTCAGTTTTCTCATCTGTAAAATGAACATGCTGGACTAGATGAGCTTCGGTTTTTTTTCCAGTTGTTGATCCAAGATCCTATGACTGCCATGTCATCAACCAGAAAATTCAATTACCTTTATCCCTAGGTATTTGGAGAATCTTCTAATGGGGGCTTTGAAAAATAGAGAGAAGATATCAAACTGAATTCAAGACTCAATTTTAGAACCCAGCTGCTAGTCATTCATCTCTTCTTCCCAGAACAGAATTTAGTTCTGCTGATTACCTACTGATCCATGGTCAAAGCCTCCTACTCAACAATCCCCTTCTCAGCAATGGAGTCAAGGCTGTTTGTCAGAAGAGAAAGGAAGGGTGGATTGAGGACTACTTGGAAATAAGCAATCTGTCTTCCAAACAGTACTGCCATCCCCCCATCCACCCACCCACCTTTTACTCAGATACACCAGTCAAGGCCCACCCTTGTCTCTCTGAATGTCAGGCCACCAGTCAACAGATGCCATCATGAGAGTTTCTTCACTGATTCACAGCCACTGAGGAGTGATGGCCCAAGACCTTCCGTACCACAGTTCAAATGAGAAAGCCACAGGAGACATAAACCCAAGCCAGTCAGAGGACAGTAATAGAGAGCATCATATTGAAAACATATAGAGTGTGAGCAGTTTGCTTATTCATCTTCGGATGATGGGAGAAGGTCTGCAGTTAAGTGAAGAATGGGTCTGCTGTAATGAAGCTGTCTGAAGCAATAAGAGCTGCTCACGCATGGCACACAGCTCTGAATTGCTGTTGACGGCGAGGGCATCAGCAATCATCAATCGTCCCAACTTCACCTATGGGCCTGGGCTACGTAGACTCTGGGGGTAAAGATATCATCATTCTCCCAATTGAGAACCCTCTCTTGCCTCTTCATCATCATCATCTCACAACCCCTCCGCATGAGCTATCATTGATCAAGCTTCGTTGTTCCTCCAGGTACAGAGCCGCAGAACACAGAGTAACACCATTACTCTTCCCCATGGCTCACTTTCACCTATGAGTTATTTCTCACTCTTTCTCATGAATTATGGCCCAACATTCAAGATTTTCTCTCTCTTTGTGACGTGAATACAGAGTGAGAATTACCAGAGATGTGACGTGCCTAGAGACAGATGTCTGAACTATAGCACTCTCCCTAAACTTCCCAGAAGGATGAGGTCTCTTTCCATCTTACCTTTGTATCAACAAGTCCTACTATTCTTTTACCGGTTTTTAATCCATCAAAGTTGGAAAATCATCACAGATATCATTCACTGGGCATTAGGAAAACTGAGGTAATAGAGATTACCTTGAGACAATCATGGAATTCTTTACAATGCTGATCTTGGAGGCAGGATCTAAACCTTTTATGATGATGGCTCTGCCACTTACTACCTGCAGGACCTCAGATACATCCCTTGATCTCTCTAGACCTCAGTTTCCTGATCCATAAATGACAGGAGGTTGAATTAGATGACTTCTAAGGCACCTCCCAGCTCTAGAGCTTGGATCCATGACTTGATGCGGATAACACTAAGTCTACCAGTAGTTTTTGCAGTGGCTAGAGTACTGAGCCTGGAGTCAAGAAGACCTGAGTTCAAATGTAACCTCAGACACTTACTAGATATGTGACCTTGGACCAATCATTTCACTTCAGTTTCCTCAACATCTACCTCTCAGGGTTGTGATGAGGATGAAAAGAAATATCTGTAGAGCACTTACATCATTATGTGCCGGGCACTTAACACAGTCCCTGGCATAATAGGCACTATATAACTACAGTTTATTAATAATGTTATTGCTACTATCATTAATAGTTTACATGGCACTTTAAGGCTTACAAAATGTTTTCCTAGGTTATGTTGAGGTGTCCTAGTATAGACTCTCACCCAGAAAAGAAATTCCTTATGTAGCAATCTCCTTGAATAGTCACTTAGGTTGAACTCTTCTCGTGCTAAATCCTAATCTGTGATCTCATTTATGTAGGAAACTCCCAGAGAGGAAATTCCCTCTCTAATGCATATCAGCAACTGTTCTTCACATTATAGCTTTAGAGAATTTAGAGAATATGTTTGTATGTGTGTATGTATGCAGAAAGAGATTGAAAGAGATTAATATTATACTATTATATTAATAACTGATTGTTCATTGTGATCCACCTTTTTTCTATAAAGGCCCAACTCCTGTCAAGGTCAGTCAGTCTCTGAAGGACATGGCTGATTGATGAGAGATTTCTCCTAGTCCCCAAGAAACATGCTCATCAATTTTGGACAAGACCAACCCAACTAGGAGACCTAATTTCTGTTTAGAGTATAAATGGAATCCATTCTGGGTGAGCCCTTACCCTGAGGAAAGGAACCCCTGTCCTTGATCTCCTCCATCAGAGTTTAGGGTGACCCAGCTCATAAAGCAGAAAATCAACCAGATAGGTCTGGATGAAAATGACTCCCCCTACCTAGATTGCTGAAGGCTGCAGAGACTCAAGATCAAGCTATGTTCTCAGCAGGAAAAGCTGAAGACTTTCAGCCCACTTCCTCATTAAATGGCCATCAATCAAAGCTGATTTTCACTTGACAAGGGAATTCCCTTTCAGAAGGTATTTAAGGCATTTCAGGGTCTCCCTTGGATTCTGGTTACTGAGAGAAACCAATGACCATCAATTTATCTATTATCAGATAACCTAATTAATAAATTGATTATTAATTGTCCAGAAACCCTGTCTCTCAAGGTTCTCTCTCTCTCCTTCTCTCTCTCTTGATATATATAGATAGATAGATAGATAGATAGATAGATAGATAGATAGATATAGATATAGATATATAAACACACATACACATATATATGTCTGTGTCTATATACATATATACACATACATATACACATAAAGAGCTGTATGCATAGACACTATGCATGTATATACCATATAGAATGAGAGAATGCTTATTATATGTATGTACACATGTACACAATGAGAAAACACAAGGCAAAAAAAATTACATGTGTATATGGTTACCATACTTGTAAATGGCATATAAAGTCTTAAGGAACCTTGAACAACTCACTGACCTTCCCTAAAACTCATCTCTCTCATCTTCAAAATGAAGATTGACAAGATGAACTCCAAAATAAGTCCCTTCTGGGTCAAATGACACTTAATTTATGGTTCTATATGTCCCAGCTATAGCACAGGCTGTGTGCTGGCAGCAGGGAGAGACCATAAAAAAATGCACGTATTAAGATTCTGCTGCTACTTCTGTTGACAAAACTAATCTTTTTTTTTTTTTTAATGGGCAGCTAGGTTGGACAATGGATAGCAAGTCAACCCTGGAGTCTGGAAGACTCATCTTCCTGAGTTCAAATTCAGCCTCAGATACTTATTAACTATGTGACCTTAGGCAAGTCACTTAATCCTGTTTGCCTTAGTTCTTCACTAGTAAAATGAGCTGGAGAAGAAAATGGCAAATCATTCCAGTATCTCTGCTAAGAAAACCCCACGTAGAGTCATGGAGAGTAGGAAACAACTGAAACCACTAAACAACAACCTCTTTTTCATTTTATTTTTTATTTTTAACTAAATTCCCTGCCTTGATTAAGACTGTGCCCTTAAGTAAATGAAAATATGTCTGAATTCTTAATGGCTCACACTCAATAGCAGGAACAAAGTCTCTATCTGCTCTTAGATGCAGTGATGCCTACCAACAAAAGATTTAAATGAGGTCTTAATTGTACTTACAGGCTCTGATTTCTAGACTAGAAGGGTGTTTTGTTGTTCAGTCATTTCAGTTATGTCTGACTCTTCATGGCCCTATTTTGAGGTTTTCTTGGCAAAGATACTGGAATGGTTTGCCATTTCCTTCTCCAGCTCATTTTACAGATGAAGAAACTGAGGTGTGATCCAAAACTAGAAGTGTGACCAGAACCTAATTTATCAATACATTGGTCATTCTTTCTGCTGTAGCCTGAGAAAGATGCAAAATTGAAGCATATGAATGAAGAATTCTACAATCCATCTCAACAAACCTTATTGTGCTGGGTGCTCGACCTACAAACACAAACACAAGACTCTCTGTCCTTGAGAAGCTTATATTCTACAGCTGGATGCAGCTGTACCAAACCAAAGTCATTATTCAAAAAAAGCCTTTTGAAGGCAGTTTGATCTTTTAACGCTGAAGAAAAGTCAAATGCTTTGGGGTGGGAGGAGAGATGTAATTCCCAGCCATGTCATTATCTTGTCCTTTAAAGGAGGTAGCCAAGACAGGGCTTGAGTTATTATAATAGGCAACAGGAAGGAGATAAATTGATATATTTCTTTGTCTTCCAGGATAATAATAATAATAATTATGATCATGTCCTAGATTCCATCTTACAGAATGGCAAATCTATTCCCAGGGACTGCTCAAAAGAATTAGAGGTTGGAGCAGGCAAATTAAATATGGCACCAGCTGAATGATAACAAGAGAAAGATTGCCCAAGACAAAAGCTGTAGTACAGAGATCGATTTCATGGGCTGGTGTGCCCCACCCTCCGTAGGTTTCTAACCTGCTCTATAGTCCCATGGGAGTTCTGACTGTGATTTATGACCTTTCAAGGTCCCAGTCCTCAAACTTTTTTGCTGGATATTTTCCAGGTATTCCCTCTCTTCTGAGAAAGGAAACCAAGAGATCCCTCCTCGTGGTGGACATCTCCACTTAGAAAGATGAGACCCTTATTTGTAAGATTCCTTTCCCATCTGGTCGAATTTCACTTAACTAACTTAAATTTTCTTAATTACTAACTCCTCCCCCTCAGTTTTGGTGCTGTTGCCAAATGGTTACTAAGCTTTGAACCAGTGATCAGAGTGACAGAGCAGAACAAATAGCCAAATTCACCTTTTCCAGGAGAATGCTTCAACTATCTTGCCTCCTCATGGAGATAGAAGGTTACTAGGCTAAGAATAACAACAACATATATGTGTGTTTTATATACATATAGAGAGACAGAGACAGAGACATATACAGACAGCTCTTTAAGGTTTGCAAAGCACTCTATATACATTATCTCATTAGAGCCTTACAACAACCCTTTGAGATAAATTGTTATCCCATTTCACAAATAAGAAAAACTAAGACTCAGAGATATGTGAATTTCACAGGACCGCACAACTAGCACAAGTATGAGTCACATTTGAAACTCAAAGGTTTCTGGCTCCTCATATTCAATACATTCTCCACCTCCCCCAGCCCCTAAAAATTCTGGTTTTCATTTCTACTCCCAATCAATCTTCATAGACTTCTCCCCACCACGATGCTGTAAAATTAATGCTAGACTAGCTGTCAGGAGAAGCGAATGCCCATCTCAACTCTACCACTAATTATTTCTGTGGCTTTCTCTCATTTCTCTAGACCTCAGTTTCCTCATGTGTAAAATGAAAGCACTGGGCTATATTATCTTCCCTAAAATCTTTTTGCATCTGTTCTCATTTTTTTTTTTTAATTTTTCACCCTTCTCAGTCTTCTCTATGTCCCTCTAACTTAGGGTCACAGGATTGAGAAGTGGAAGAAACTTTACAAGTCAGTTTGTCTAATCCCTTCATTTTATGGATAAGGAATCTCTTTAAGTGCAGAGTCACATCTTTGGTTTTGCATTCTCAGTGTCTAGCACATAGTAGGGATTTAATAAATGCTTGCAGAATTGAATTGCCTAGTCACAAAGGTAACATGTGGTCCAGCAAGGATTCAAAGAATCCTGTCTATAGAGCTCGAAAGAACTTCAGAAACCTTCAAGTATAGCCTTCTTATTTTATAGATGAGGAAACTGAGGCCCAGAGATAATAAGTAACTTGCCTAAGATTCTACATGGAAGTGTGATTTGAACCTGGATCCTCTGACTTCAGAATCAGAGATTCTTTCCCTCCTAATACATTGTTTCATTGTGACTACCCACGCCTTTCCTTCCTCTCTTATTTTCTTCTACAAACCTAGGAAAAAGCTCTGAAGTGAATCAAAATTTTCCTGGTTCTGCAATTAATGACACTTTGAAAGTCTCAGTGACAAATCACCAGCTTCAGTCCTGCTAGAGAAAAGATCATTGCATCCATCCACTTGGGGCCAGACAAGACTCTCTTTAAAGTTCAATTACCAGAAAATGGGACAACTTCCTCCCCATATTGAATGCTTCCATTAATATGGCAGTTCTTTTGTCATCCATCCTTCAAACCCAATTAATGTCCTCCTTCTCCGCGCCACCCTGGTGACTTCCCACTGCAATTTCAAAAGTCTGTAGATTTCCTAATCAAGAACCAGACAGCTAGAGGGAGGCGGTATTGTTGGTTCCATTTCACCAATGAGTCAAGGCCATGATACTCTGGAGAATCAGTCACAGCATTTTCAGGGAAAAACAAACTAGGTAATCACCTGCCCATCGATTTAGGGAAGTCAGGTCAAAAGAGAGGCATCAGGGGCTAGAAACAGTCAAGGAGCTTCAGGAAGCATCAAGAAAAAGAGTTCATCTAGCCCTGGTTGAATCATGGGATGTCAGCTTTAGAAATGAATGGGACCTTAGGGGTCATCTGGTCCAGTCCCCTCATTTTATATATGAGCAGAGTCGCAGAGTTTAAGTGACTTGCCAGCAGTAAAATAGAAGCTCTTTGAAATCAGACACTCTTTTTTGTCTGTATCTTGTCATTGAGGATAGAGGACTGGCCTTGGATTCAAGTCTTTCCTCTGACACATATTAGGTATATGAACTATGGGCAAGTCACTTAATTTCTCAATGTCCTATGCGACTGCCTATAAGTTACAGAGAAGATGCTCATCTGTATTACTGGAGGGAATTTTCATATTGAAAAATATAACACTAATAAAAAATAATAATTATCCCTACAATTTAGTACAGTGTCTTGCACATATTAGGATATACTATAAAAAGAGCATTAGATCTGGAGTCAGAGAACCTGAATTCAAATTCTGCCTCTGATATCTATTACTTGTATAATCTTGGGCAAGTCATTTGAGCCCAATAATTTCCCTCATAATTAACAAAGGGGGATATACTCTATGAATCAGGTTGCTGAATCACTCCTGCTGGAAAAAGAAATCTTTCTTTGGTCCTCAGTTTCCTCATTTGTAAAATGAGGGGCTGGACTCCATGGCCTCTGAGTTCACCACCAGTTCTAAGCCTATGAGCCTATAGCTCGAAGCCTATACTCTTTCCCCTATGCGGAATTTCTGGCATCCATTCCCTTACAAACTCTTGTCTACACCTATTTCTACCCTTCCAGGCCCAATACTGTTCTATTCCATTATATGCATTCCCATCTGCTCCATTCTGTTCTGCTCTTTTCTGTTTTCTACCTCTCAGTGGACATACCCAATCTTAAAGCCAATGGTAACTTTAAGTGATTCTGACTCCCTATAATTTCCCTCATCATCAATGAAGAGGACATACCCTTTGGATTGGGCTGTTGAATAGCTCCTGCTGGAGAAGGAGAGAATGAGCATGCCATAGTGGATAAAGAGCTAATCTTGAAGCCAAGAAGACCAGGCTTCTGAACCTGCCTCAGATGCAAATTGACTGTATGATCCTGGGTAAATCACTTAACATCTCAGTGTTCTTGGCAACTCTCCAAAATTATAAGTTGATGACAACTTGCTGACCTGAGCAAGTGGAGAGGATTTCCTCACCTGGGAGTTCCCAATATCAATGAAATCACAGGTTCAGTCTCTTGCCCTAAAAGATACCATTCTCTTGCCCTCCTCAACTTAAATGATATTATTCAGTGTTTTTTTTTTCCCATTAAAACACTTTTTTTCCCAATCCAATCCAATAATCATTTCTTCAGTGCATGTCATATATAAGATTCATTGCTAGGTGTAGGGGTTCGGATTTAAAAAAAAAAAGCCCTTTTCCTCAAAGAGCTTACATTCACCTTCACATTGGTTATACAGCTATGGTACAATGGGGCAAGTATTGCAATTGGGGGCATAAGACTATGGTCTTAGCTCTTCTTTTGTATGCCTAATGCTTAGCACATAGTGAGCGCTTAATAAATACTTGTTGAATGAATGTCATTTCCCCTCTCTGGGCCTCAGTTTCCTCACCTGTAAAATGAATGTATTAAACTAGTTTTCATGGTCCCTTCCAACTAGAAATTCTGTGTTCCAGTGATGCTGGCTGCCCTGCTTTGAGAACCTACCAGAGACTTCCCTTCCAAAAGAGCATACTTCAGTTGTGTCAGGATGACTGCTCTAGGTTACCTTGTAGAAGAGCAGATTGTCCTGAGGATGCTATGGAGAGTGAGTTGAAGTTCTCTGTCGATACCTCAGCATCCAAAAGAATATCAGCTCCTTGAGCCAGGGAATGCTTAAGTTTTGTCTTTGTATAATAATAATAGCTAACATTTCTATGGCATCTACTATATGTCAGGCATTATACTAAGTGTTTTACAACCATTACCTCAATCAAGTCTCAAAATAACTGTAGAAGGTAGGTGCTATTATTATCCCCATTTTACAGATGAAGAAACTGAGGCCAGGAATTTAAATAACTTGCCCAGGGTCACACAGCTAGTAAGTTTCTGAAGCTGGATTTGAACTCAGGTCTTCCTGACACCAGGTCTAGCGCTCTATCCACTGAGTCACTATGTTGCAATCAATCAGTCAACATTTATTAAGCACCTACTATGTGCAGGAGGATGTTGGATAACCATAGACAGCATTTCACCCCAACCCATAGACCAACTGAGAGCAATCTGGCCACTCCATACCTTTCAGTTCTTCCAGAATCTGTGTTCTCCCTAGTGTTATTAATAACAATAAGGAAAAGAAGAATGGCATTGACGATCATAGATGCTGATGTGTGTAATGCCTAAAGGTATGCCAAGCACTTCACCTCAAGTATCAAATGAGATTTGTTTTGTTGTTATTCAGTCATCTTTCAGCCACATCCAACTCTTCGTGACCCCATTTGGGGTTTTCTTGGCAAAGATACTGGAATGGTTTGCCATTGCCTTCTCCAGCACATTTTACAGATGAGGAAAGCGAGGCAAACCGGGTGAAGTGATTTGCCCAGGGTCATACAGCTTGTAAGAGTCTGAGGCCAGATTGGAACTCAAGAAAATGAGTCTTCCTGACTCCAGGTCTGGCGCTCTATGCACTGTGGTGCCACCTGGCTGAAACTAGCTACATTATGTCATTTGGTTACTCCTTCCACTAAGATAGCTGGCAACCCCTCTATGACTTGGGAAGTGACTGGAATACAATTTACTAAGTGCTGTCAGGCAGATAGAGAAGGCATGTGGCACAGAAGGTAGTGCACTTGCCTAGGAGCCAGGCAGTCCTCCCTCTGGTGCACACTGACATGGAACTTTGGACAAGTAACCTAACCATTCAGTGTTCTAGACAGCTCTAAAACTAAGTTGGAGAGAAGCTGCTGACCTGCATTGGTAAAGCAAGTTCCTCAACCAAGACTCCCTTCACCAATGACATCAGCAGTCCAGTACCCATCCACACACAATGTACCAAGCATCATGGTCTTTACCCTGACCCAATGTGCAAATCATTGCGGTCCTTATCCTGACCCAATGTGCCAGGCATCATGGTCCTTACCCTGACCCAATGTGCTGGGCATTGTGCTTGATTCTGGGCATACAAATACAATGTGGAGGATCTTCAAGAGTTGCTGTAGACAAAAAAAATGCATCCTCCTATGGCCCAACTGGCAATAAGCGTCTTCAATCTTAACTTGGCTGGTCCAAAGATAATAGACACGCAGTCCATCACCTGTACCTGGCTCAAAGTCTTTCCAGTTTGGTAGGACCTACTCAGGCATGTGGTCCTCTGGCATAGACACTACAGACTCACTACCTTCTCTATCCCATCTACCAATAAGCATTTATTGAGTGCCTACCCTGAGCTAGGCTGGGAATCAGGAAGATGCCTCTTTCCTGGGTTCAAATCTAGCCACACACTTACTAGGTGTGTGACCCTGAGCAAGTCACTTAACCCTGTTTGCCTTGGTTTCCTCATCTGTAAAACAGAGATAATAATGGCATCTGCCTCCTAGGGTTATCACAAGGATCAGTTGAGATAATGATTGTAAAGTGCTTGCCACAGTGCCTGGCATATATTGGGTGCTATATAAATATTAGCTATTATTACCATACAAAGACAAAAATTAAACAAGCTTGCCCCTTGAGGAGTTTACATTCTATTGGATGCTAAGGCATCTGAGGAGAACTTTAATTTACCCCCCACAGCATCTGCAGGACAAACTGCTCTTTCCAAATTGCTGACCAGGTACCACTTCAGAGGCAAGAAATAACTGATACTTCTGCTATACTCCTCCCAGGAATAGAGGCTCCGGCAGTTAGTGGATCCCAGCAGCCAGCTGTGCCCCAAGCTCAGAGCTCAAAGCCTGCCATTAAGGTAAGTGAGCCCTTCCTTAGGAGCCCTGGCAACAAGTCAGTCAATTCTAGGCTCTAACAGTTCTCTGATTTGGGGGAAATGGAACAGAGCCAGACTGCCCTGCTTTGAGAAGCTGGCAGAGGCTTAATCCAATCCTTTCCGGAACAGCCCATGTTGGTGGTGTCAGAATGGCTGCTCTAGGCTCCCTTGTGGCTCCTGAGAGGGAAAACCAGGGTCCTGACCTCTTAGTGGTCATTAATGAGCTCCTGGCACTTTCTGAACCAGTCAAGGAGGGAATTCAATGATTCTATTTTGAGGAGTAACTGCCTTCTGCCTTCCTCAACAGCAGACCCTGCCATTCCAGTGGGAGAAATGATTCTTTGCCTTTCAATTTCGACCAGCATTTAGAGAGCACTTTAAAGTTGGCAGTGTACTTTAGGATCATAGATTTAGAGCTGGAAGGGGCTTCAGAGGTCACCTCATGTAACCCTCTTTATTTTACAGATTAAGAAACTGAGGTCCAGATAAGTTAAATAACTTACCCAAGGTCACACAAGTAGTAAGTAGTGAAAACTGGGATCTGAAACCAAATTTATATACATTATCTTGTGGAAGAGCTGCTCAGATTATTTAAGTAACTTGTCCATAGCAGGGGGGGTAGGAAGTGAGGGGTTTTCTGTTGTTTGGTGGGCTTTTTTTTTGGTCCAGTCTTATGATTTTATCAGCATATAGAACTCACAGCATGGAAAGCTCCCTCTATGATGTAAATTAGCAGCTGGTTTCTAACTTAGTGACTTCTTCCTATTGATATTATTAGTAAATATCCAAAGCTACATTTGAACCCAGGTCTTCCTAACTCCAGGGGCAGCTAGGTGGCACAGTTGATAGAGCACTGGACCTGGAGTCAGGAAAGACCTGAGTTCAAGTCTGATCTCAGACACTTACTAGCTGTGTGACCTTGGGCAAGTCACTTACCCTGCTTGCCTCAGTTTCCTCATCTGTAAAATGAGCCAAAGAAAAAAAATGGCAAACTACTCCAGTATCTGTGCCAAGAAAACTCCAAATGGGGTAACATAGAGTCAGACAACTGAACAACACTTCCTAAATCCAATTTCAGCAACACTCTCTCCACTAAGTTGGGGGGGGGAGTTAACACTCTTTTTTTTGCATCATGGAAACCTTTGGCAGTTACTTGAAGTCTATAGACCCCCCCCCCTCAGAATAATGGTCATTGATTACATTTAAACTGAAGTTGCTGGATGCAGTCATCAGAATGGGCTACTTTGATCTCACTGACCCCACGGTGAGCTCAGACCTTGTGACATCTCTGGAAACTCACTGGCCCTGGAGCCCCTGTTCTGACCAGATGTCAGTCACTTGGCAGCTTTTGGCTATTTCCCGAAACAATTTAATTCCTCCCCATTGATGCCCCTCCCCCTCCTGAGCACGCCCTCTTCTTCGAATGTTGAAATGTTGGAACCAGGCCCCTTCTGTCTGCGTTGGACATTTCTGCATTCTGGTGCTGTGCAGGGTCCTGAATTGTAATCCCCTTGTCTCAATTAAACAACCTTGGTGTTCCTACTTTGGTCCTCCTCTTTATTTCAAGTTGACAAAGTCAATACTAAATTTCAGGTAGAGGTCAGTAAAAATAAAGATGTAATGTTTTTCTCATCCAAGTTCACAGACTTGAAATCTATTCGCAGACCTCCTGAATTGATCCATGCCACAGAACAGAGAAGGCCAACTCCTTTAAGTCAAATAAGTGTAACTAGAAGCATCAGGAGAAGGTGACTCTATCTAACTTGGATGACACAAAGGTCTTCCTGGGTAGATAAAATATGCCTGATGGTGTGGGCACCAGGAATAACAGAAAACACCTGCTGATTCTTTAAAACAGATCAGACTCTTGCTCCCTGACTTCTTAAATAAAAACTCAAATGATGCACTTGTCATATAGTATTATGTATTATAGCTGTCTCTTTTGTATCATCCACATACTAAACTATAGCTCCATGAGTACAGAGACCACAGCTTCTCTAAACCTTATCCCTATACCACAACCTAACACACAGCAGATACTAAATATTTGTTGCTTGTTATTTAATGTATGAAAAGTCCAAGGGACATAATTTTATTAATTATGGCTAGCAAATAATTAGAGTTTGGCTTCTTCTCTAAACCAAAGATGAATCATGGAGGCCTCTCAACACTTACACGCCCTTGGAAGACTGGTGTTTCCAATAGGTGGCAATCAACTCTGATTGGTTACCAATTAATGAGAGAAAGAATATCTTAATATGCCATGGACCTATTCTAATGAGGGGCTGAAGGCCATAATTTTGTCACTCTTACTCCTCTTTACCCAGACCACCCCCGGCACTGGGCAATCTAGACAAACGGATCTACCCCTACCCACAGAAGTTTGCTTAAATAGAACACAATGGTCTGGAATTTACCTAGATAAGATTCTTTTTACTCTTTAAATGGAACTAAGCTTCCCCAGTTGGGTAAGATCCCAAGCAAGATTGAGGAGAACCTTAAATCCAATCTCATCATCAGCACTGTTATTTAGACGCCGATTTGACCTAGTAGAGAATGAAGAAATAGGAAGGGAAGAAAACCTGAATCCCCATATTAGTGGGTTATTAATATAAGAGAGAAATAATCATTTCTCTCAGTCATAAAATGGATTGTTAAATGTATACATATATATATATAAAACATATTCGTGTGTGAGAGTACCCACTGGGATGATGGAGGAGAGATGGAGGTCACTGCAAAGTTCATAATCATACCACAAAGTAGAGACTTCTGAGAGTGAGAAGTGAAAAAAGCAGGGACATTGTTTTTGTTTTTGTTTTCTGTTATCGAGACTCTACAACAGAAATCCTGCTTGGAGCAAGGTCCCATCTGGATGTGGAAAAGCTGGTGAATAGGAACAAAAGTCAGGCACAAGGGGACAGCAGCAGGAGAGAAGGTAATTAGCCAGTCACAGCTGGCCCACTCAGTATGGGACTGAGGAGGATGGGATCTAGACCCCAAAAAGGAAAAACCCTGGACTTTCTCACATGGCCAAATCTCTGGCATTTGCCTGAGGCTATAATCCCATCAACTGGCCTTTCTTTGTGGCTATGCCCAATCTCCCAATTCTGTTATCCTTAAACTAGCCTAGCCCTCCATTGTCTTACCTCTATATGGCCCCAGGCCATTTCCCACCCTTAATCCTAGCTAGACTCCATTCTCCCTTGGCTTTGTGGTATAGGTTCCTGGTGTTCTATCACCTCACAATCCCTCCAGACTACTTGGCCATTCCTAGATCCTTCCCATAGTCTTTTTGTATATAAGGTCCATCTTGTATCCATTAAAGTTCTCAGATTCTTATAATCTAGTCAATAGCTCACTAATGTTCAGACTCCTTAAGAATCTGTCCAATATAATGAATGTTCTAATAAACCTTATCTTTGGCTGAAAGAAGACTTGGGTCTAATTCTTTCAGGCAGGACTCACGTGTTGTGATTTTGGGGTTTTCTTGAAACGATACTGGCATGGTTTCCTTCTCTAGCTCATTTTATAGTAAGGAAACTGAGGCAACCAGTGTTTGCCTAAACCTCTAAACCTCAACAGGACCAATCTAGAAATAGGAGACTCAGACCACAATGCTATTGCCCATGTTTTTCCTACCAGAGCCATTAATTTTAGAGGAGTTTGCTTTCTAAACCACTCTGGATGGAGTATGAGAAAACAAGAAAGGAAACTATGCTCATTCAGGAATGTGGTCAAGATTGTCTTACATTGACATATTATTGATTTCTCTGCTGTTCAATCTTTTTCTATTTCAATCCAATTTTTTACCTAAGTCCGTTAGCAAGGCGATGACTGAAACCTACATTTAAGTTAACTTCAGAAGCTCCCAACAAGAGAGTCTTTGGTCCTAAAGTGCATCGTCAATTTTAAAGAGAGTCACATGGGCAATTATTGATGGTGGTTACCCAAATAGTAATCATTAATGTTTCAATGTCAAGCCAGAAGGAGTTCTGCAATAGAGTTCCCCAGGGATCTGTCCTTAGCCCCATGCTATATAACATTTGTAACATATTATTCTAATACAAGTATAGGTGGGATGGGGTACAGTGGAAAGAGTGTCAGGCCTGAAGTCAAGAAGATTCATATTCCTGAGTTCAAATCTGGCCTTAGACTCTTACTAGCTGTGTGATCCTGGGAAAGTCACTTAACACTGTTTGCCTCAATTTCCTCAACTATAAAATGAGCTAGAGAAGGAAAGGCAAACCACTCCAGTATCCTTTCAAGAAAAGCCCAAATGAGGTTACAAAGAGTCAGACACAACTGAAACAACTAAACAACAACCACAACAACAACAAGTGTGGCATGCTTATCCAATCTGTGTATGGTACAAAGCTAGGAGGAGTAGCTAGAACAGTGGATTACAGAACTAGGATTCAAAAAATTCTTGACAGGGTATAACAGTAAACCGAACTGAACAAGATGGAAGTTCCTCAATGACAAACGGTAAGTTGTAAACTTAGGTTCAGATTATTTGGTGCCATTAATAGACTGAGTGTGACTCAACAGCATGATGTGATGATCTGGAACTTCCAAAGACTCTTTTCCATAGGGTAAAATACAAATGCTCTGTTTGTTACTTAAATCTTTTCCAAATCTGGTTCCAGCTTAATTCTCCAGGATTATTGCCCAATTTGCTCCTTCACATACTCTCTATTTCAGCTGAACTGTCTTCCTTGATGATGATCAGCCATGCCACACTCACTCCCATTTGCTAGCTTTTGAATGGAATTGAATAAATTCAGCTTATTGAAGGCCTTTTAAAAGCAAAGGAGAGAATTGCATGATTTTCAGAGGTGGAAAGGACTTCTACAAGCATCCAGCATCACAGTCTCATTTGCAGGTGAGGAATCTGATGCCTAGAGAGGCACACAGGTAGTGAGTGAGTGGTCAGCTGGGATTTGAAGCCAGGCCCTTTCATTCAGAATTTAATGTTTGTCATCATGCCATTCCCACTTGATTCATTGAGTGAAGTATCCACAACTTTTTTTTTTCTTCCTGAGGAGCTACTTCTAATTAGTCTGAAGTCTAATAAGCAACAAGAATAGGGAGGAGGGATGACATTTTTGTAACTGATAAGGGATGGTATTGAGAGTGCATGCCATCAATCAATCAGGTAGCATTTATTAAGTATCTATTATGTAACAGGTGCTGGGGATGCAAAGATGAAAATTAAACAGCCCCTGCCCTCAGGAAACTTATATTCTATCATTACTGACAATGTATACATAAATAGGTATATACAAAATTTGTAATACATATGAAGTAAAATTGGGAGGGAGACCCCAGTAGGTGAAGAGATTGGAGAAAGTAGAAGAAAGGGTGACTACTGGTTACATCATCATCCATGATGGGATTTCCCCATAAGCCACAGAAAGAAAACATAGTGACCTCAATTAGCCTAAAGGAGGAAATATGGTATAATGGCAAGAACTGGACTCAGAGTAACAACTCAGAACACGGGTTCAAGATCCACTTCTGACATTTACCATATAACCTTGGGCAAAATATTTCTCCTCCTTGGACCTCAGTTTCCTTAGCAATAAAAGTGAAGGATTAGAGATGGTCTATCTCTAAGGTCTTTTCAATAACAAACATTCTAATATCCCTTCTACCTCTAATACTCTGTATTATTGGTTCTGTGGTCCTTTCCAATGCTTACTTTCTGTGATCCATCATCCCTTTCAGCTTTGTCTTTCTGTGAGGCCATGGAAAAAAGTTAGGGACTGAAGAGTAAGGACACATCGTTCAAGTAAGGCCCCCAGCTTTAGATCAACTTAATAAATATGTGTATTATGTTCCAGGCACTCTTAGGCCTTGGGGGTTAAAACTAAAAATGAGAAATGGCACCATTCCTACCCTCAAGGAGCTTCTCTTCTACTGAGAACATAAAATAGATAAAAAGCAGGAAGTAGTGGGCACAAAGACTCAATCCAAAGTATTCTAGGAAAATTCAAATAAAGAGGAATCACTAACAGATGAGGCTATCAAGGAAGGTTTTCTCAAAGAGTCAGTGTCTAGGCTAAGCCTTGAAAATAAAAAAGTTTCAGAAAGGCAGAAATAAAAGTAGTATGTTTTCTAGGAAGAAAAAAAGTGATAGGCCTTCTGTCCTCTGTTCTACTAAGACCAAATATGGTATATTAGTTAGTCATCCAGGGCAGATATAGCCAATTGTATCTAGCCACCCCCATATTTCAGACCATGCTTCATATCCATTCCTATCATCCACTCCACTGACTACCTCCTTGCCATGTATCCCATAATACTGCATACTAATGTGACTTTCTACTGTTTATTCTGGGATTATTAGTCAAATAATTATACCATTGCTTCTAGAAGACTCTGCTCACCCTCTCTGTGACTTCCCAAACTGAAATAATCTTCTTTGCCTTGCCACCATTTTGTTATATGTGTTGTTTCACCCCGCTGCAGTGTAAGATTATTGAAGGTAGAGACTCTCTCTTCTTGTATTTGTACCCAAAGTGCCTTGCACAGTATTTGGCATATAAGAAGTACTTAAATTCTTAAGAGTTCTTTCAAACCAAAATGCTATATTTTAGGAAGGACATTAATGAATTAGAGTGTCCAGACGACAGTAACTGCAAGGGTAAAAAGGCCTTGATTTTATTTTGTATGAAAATTGGTTGAAGGAACTGGGAATATTTAGCCTGGAGAAAAGAAGACTGTCTTCAGGAATGTGTGCATGTATTACCTGGAAGAGGGATTAGATCTACTCTCTTCTTGCCCAAAAAATCAGAACTAGGAACAACAGGCGGAAATTGCAACAAAAAAAAATTTAGACAATATCAAGGGAAAAAAATTCTTATTTAGCTGCCCCAAGGTGAGGTGGAATGGACCACCTTGGGAGTTGGTGGATTTCTCATTCTTGGAAGTGTTTGAGAAGAGTCTGGATGACCCTTTGTCAGGGATATTATAGGGGTGATTTTTCTATAGGTATAGGTTAGACTAGCTGGTTTCTGCGTCTCTTCCAACTGAAATCTGGTGATTATATGATTGTATGCCAAGCATCATTGGGATTGGTCCTCCTCATGGTAGACATTAGGAAGCTATTACAATGAAATAACTAGAAGCTCTTGAAGGCTCAGGTTGCATCAGCACTCTGGCCAGAGGCAGCAGGAAGGCTGTGAGCCAAGTCAATGTTTTGCTGGCAGCAGGTCATTGTGCACCTTTCCCAGGTCACTCCTTCCTGGGAAGGCAGCCAAGAGTAGTCACAGAATCATAGATTTAGAGTTGGAAGTAACCTTAAGGGTTGTGTAATGCCATCTTCTGCATGAAGCCTTTCCTGATCCCCCCCAAATTCTAGTGCCCTCCCTCCCAAACTACCTTATATTTAACTACTTTTCATATAGTGTGTCTACTCACTTTATAGTTATGCTGCATATATTTCATGGCAGCTAAGTGGCACAGAAGATAGAGGACTGGGCCTGGAGTCAGGAAGACCTGAATCCAAATTAAATATCTGAGCTTAAATCTGACCTCAAGACATTTACTAGCTGTGTGGCCCTGAGCAAGTCACTTAAATCCGTTTGCCTGAGTTACCTCACCTGTAAAATGAGCTAAAGAAGGAAATGGCAAACCATTCCAGTATCTTTCAAAGAAAACCCAAAAAGGGGTCACAAAGGTTTGAATATAACTGAAACGACCAAACAACAACAATATATATTTATATATATTTGTTATCTCTCCCATAGAATGTAAATTCCTTAAGAAGAGATTGTTTCATTTTTTGTTAACTGTATATCCAGAGCCTGGCAGAGTGTCTGGCATACAGTAAGAATTTAATAAATGCTTATCAATTCATCCAGTACAACTCTTTCATTTTAGAGATGGGCCAAGTAGGGCCTTGTTAGGAAAGCCACTTGTCCAAAGTGAAATAGGCAGTGATACATAGTCAGGATTAAAATCCAAGGCCCTGATCTCTAGCACTTTTTAATATCATACATGGAATATAGAGCTAGGAGAGACTTTAGAGAGATCCAATCTGAGACTGCCCCATTGACTTCAGCAGTAGCAAGAGTCCTGAGTTAAAGAGCCAGCCTGCTGATCTATGGCACCCTTGACCACATCTCTAGCAATAAGGAGTCCCACCTTTACCCCACACTCTCTTCCTACCTCTACCACTATGTGGTGCCCTTTCTGTCTTGGACTTGCATCCTTCCATGGAGGAGTACCTGGACCAAAATAAGTAAGGGGTCAGTGGGCTAGCAGCAGGTTCAGGACCTCTCTAAGTTGCTCCAAAGGAATGTGTGTAGCCCACTCTAGGTCTTCATAAATATACAATGGATAACACATCAAGGTAGCTTTCTCTAAGGATGCTGAGTCTCCAAGAAGCACAAGAAATACAATGCTATTAACTTGAGCTTGTCTATTGTCACCAAGTTCCCAGAGTGGCCTGGCAGCCTTTCCTGTCTTATTGGTATGTTTCATTGTTCCTGGGGGTGGCAGTGGGAAAGAGAAGAGAATTTCTGCTCCTGTTTTCTTCAGCCAACTCAAAGTAGAAGAGGAGGGAAGGACAAAAGAAGAAACAGAGAACTAGGACAAGAGACAATCTGAATGCTGAGAAAAGGTTTCCATAGTAATCAAACAAACCTACTTTCAAACCTGAAACTAAAACATACATAGAAAAATGTGAGTGGTTTTAGCTCTTTGCTTTGGAGATGTGAGCAACTCATAATAGGTCTCCACTGGAAAAAGCTTTATTGGAGCTCAGATCTAGTATCAGGTTCTAGAAGATGCTCAAGCCTATTGAACGGCAATGGTTCTACGTCTGGCAGCTGGTACAATGGGAAGAGCCCTGGATTTGAAGGCAGAGGACCAAAGTCTCAGCTTTGACACTTACTACTTGAACAATCTGGGGCAAGTCATTTCAATTCTTTAAGCCTCAGTTTCATCTGTAAAATGAGAGGCAGGAAGACACAAGTAAGGTCCTTTCTAGTTCTCAATCTAAGATACCATGATTCATTCAATAGCTCTCAAACATTCAAATATCATCTGTGATCTCATCTTTTGGGATTTTTCCTTCAAGGATACAGATTTCAACCCATCCATGTCTCCATAGATTCAGAGTTGGAAAGGATCTTACAGTTTATCCTAAACAAACCCCCCTAATTATTTTTATTTTATTTTATTCTTAATTCATGGAATATCACAAGCATTTCTATAACATGGTACAATAAAAAAGATAATTGTGCATAAAACTGCAAATCTACTATGTATAATCTTCTATGCCTTTCAAATATACAACAAAATCATCATGTAAATTTCTTTTTTTTCCTCCCTCCCTTCCCTAGCCCCAGAGATGGCTACCATTAACACCAATAGACACAAACTCCCAGTTCTACAAATGAGTAAAGTGTGATGCACAAGGACTTTTGTGCAGGCATTTTCATTGAAAAACCAGTGCTTTCTATTTTATTACATTGCCAAGTTATGGCCCACACAAACAAAGGGGTATGTCAAAGACACATAACTGAAGTTTTCCGCTCATTCATTATCTGAAGACTATGGTTTGAGTGTGGAGGCTGGAAAAGTGGACATGGGGACAAAGGTGACCAAAATTGGAAGTCAGTAGTATTACAGTCTGGTTTCCCAGCTCCAGTAGGTTTAAAATGCCTGTCTGAGGGATAAAAGAAAGACCATCTTAGTGCAAATTACTTTTTTATCTGCACTCAAACACATCCATTGAGAATCTGAGGGTCTAACATGCAACCATCGCCATTAGCAGAACCCTTTTGCAACCTAAAGGACAAGAATAGAGAGGGGAGACAGAGGTTCATATCTATGTTCATATCTATGTCCATATCTGTGTATACCTGTATCTATGTACATAGGCTCTCTCTGAGCCACAGTTTCCTCATCTGCAAAATGGAAATAATAATAACACCTATCACAAAAGCTGTGAGAAATGAGATGATGCTCAAAAGGCAATTTACAAACCTCAATATATTATAGAGATGCTAGCTTCTTGTTGTTCAGTTATTTCAGTTGTGTCTGACTCTTTGTGACCCCATTTGGGGTTTTCTTGGCAAGATAACTGGAGTGGTTTGCCATTTCCTTCTCCAGCCCATTTTACATATGAGGAAATTGAGGCAGAGTTAAGTGAGTTGCCCAGGGTCATACAGCTAGTAAGTGTCTGAGGCCAGATTTGAATTCAAGAAGAAGAGTCTTCCTGACTCCAGGCTGAGCACTCTATCCACTGCACCACCTAGCTGTTCCAAGATACTAGCTATCATTACTACAGAAAATTAATTTTGGTTAATTTTAATAGTAATAGTAGATACTTGCTATTATTACTATTAAAACTATTATGTTTCTTCTAGTCTATAAGCTCCTTGAAACCAGGGATAGTTTCTAAACTAAACAGCATCACATTATCAGTGCCTAGCTTAATACATGTTTGAGGAAGCATAGAGTAGTCACAAATAGAGGGTCAACCTTAGAATTAAAAAGATCTGGATTCAAATCCTGCCTGTAACACAAACTAACTGTACAACCCTGGACAAATCATTTAACCTCTCAGTGCCCCTAGGCATTTAAAATATAATTACAAAAAAAAAAAAAGATTTGCTTTGGTGGGAGAGCATTTCCATACCAGGAATTCTCCCAAAGGATGAAATCACACATCCAGACTAGAAAATACAATGCATTATTGGATCATAGGTCTAGAAGGAAACTCAGAGGTCATCTATTCTTACCCCTTCATGTTTCAGATGAGGAAACTGAGGTCCAGGGTCCCATTGGTAACAAATGTCAGAAGCAAGGCAGTGTATTTTCTATTACACCCCACTGCCTTTCTTAGAGGGGTCCAGTCCATTCCCATTCCTTTTCAAGAGTCTTGCTCATTAGTTATCCCTTTCCCTAAGCAGAGGACATTTTTAGCCACCATATCAAAAAAATTAATTTACTTTTTTCAAAGGGCCAGGTGGTTGGTCACGTAGTACAAGAGCTCAGGGATGGGGGAGAAGGTCCAACTTGTGAGTTTTATATCTAGAACAAAAGTTTTCAGAAATGTATTCATCTTCACGACCCAGGTGTCCCACACAGACCCACCAGGCAGGCATTGGGGCATTCTCAATTAAACATTTTCGTGCAGGTTGGGCGTGGTTTCTTTTCCTCTCTCTCTTTTTCAATATCTTCTCTTTCTCATGAATCCTTTCAAAGCCCTGCCACCTTTGATACTTCCTGGAGTGCTATGTAGTAATAAAAGCATTTTCCAATGGACAGTGGGAATAAAGCAGAGAACTAATTGGAACCTACCCAGAGTCTGGCTTAAGAAAAAAATAAGATCCCTACAGGTTCTACTTTTATGTTTCCCCTGTTCTCAAACAAGCTTTCTTATATTCTTAGGGAAATGGAGGTCATTAAAAACCATGAAAGTCCAGTTTCACTTCACGCCCCACTTTTCCTACCCCTCCCCAAAGTCTCAAGGACCATGTATTAAGTACCTACTTTGGACCAGGCACTGTGTTAGGGACAGGAAACATGGAGACAAAAATGAAAAAGTTTGGACCCAGAGACTCTGGGTTTGAAATCCAGCTCAGCCACTTACTATCAATGACTTTGAACAAGTCATTTACTCTCTCTAGGCATCCATCTCCACATCTGCAAGATGAGTTGTTGTTATTGTTGTTGTTGTTCTTATTGTTGTTGTTTGTCCTTCATTCTCAAAGAGGACCAGCATTGGTAACAATTTGAAAAACCAGTATAAGGTCCCGTCTGGTTTTAGATCAATGAAATGGCCCCGCCCTCGAGGAGTTTACATCTAACTCAACTCAAAGTCTTGCTAAAGTATATTAACTTGCCTCTAAAATCAACTATGTGTCTAAGCAGCACTTTAAAGGAGTTTGCCAAGTTTCCCTCAAAGAAAATCATGGAAGAAACCCACAAAAGAAAAATCACAAGTGTCTCCTCTCCTTCCCCTTCTCTGCTTGTTAGGTTTCCACTGGAATTCCTGAGGAAACAGAGAGCTGTGTTCAAGTCCCAGGTCTGACCTCTCATAAATGAGTGTCTGACCTGAGACCAGTCATTTCATTTTGATGAGCCTCTGGTTTTTATTGTTGTTAAGTCATTTTTTTTCAGTTGTGTCCAACTGTTCATGACCCCGTTGGGGGTTTTCTTGGCAAAGGTACTAGAGAACTTTGGCATTTCCTTCTCCAGCTCATTTTACTGATGAGGAAATTGAAGCAAACAGGGTTAAGGGACATGCCCAGGGTCACACAGCTACTAAATGTCTGAGGCTGGATCTGAACTCAAGAAGAGGAAAATTACATTTTCATCAATGAAGTTACTTGCCTAAGGGCTCACAGTAGGTAGAAGATCCAGAATAGAATCCGGATCCCTAGCTCAACTCTTTCCATTATCCCATGCTATCACCATTTAGCAGAAAATTATAGTACTCTGATAAAATATGAAAAACAGGGAACACGGGTCATAAATATGAATGGGAGTTAGCTTGAATTTTTATGCTGAGCATAAAAGCTTAAAGGTCCAAAGGAGAAAATGACAGTTTAGTGGAATAGGACACCTTGGGCAGAAAAGTACCTTAGCTTCTAACAAATCTCTTCTTAAATACTAGTCAGTAGGAGAAACTTCAGGCTCTTTGGTGGCACACATTAGGGCAAGCCCTAAGCAAAACCCAGCTAATCCACTTTTCTGTTCAATGCCTCCCTTTTCTCTGTCCTTTCCCTCATTTCCACCCCTTTTTCAAGCCCAGTGCCCTCTTCCTGCCTCTACTCTATCAAAATATCCAAATCAGTCACTTACACCTGGGTACAGAATGAAATCTGTGCTTTCTGTCCCCAGATAGCATATGCATTGTTAGCCTGAGTTTTCCCTTGGGAAAGAAAGTTTTTATCCCTCATTAAAGAAACTTCTATTAGCAGTAGAAAGAGAGGAAAGGTCTTTGGTGGGATTTTTTTTTTTGGTGGGGGAAGATGAGGTGAGAGGGTTTGGGGGAGGAGAAATGGATGAAACTTCCAAGAGTTCCTGAAAGCATACTATGCGGTTTGTTTGTTTTTTTTAATTTCAGTCTTATATAAGTCTGCCCTGGTTTCAGGTTCTCTTCCTTCAGAATCACAGAAACTCAGAGTGTAAGGGTCAGTAGAGATTACACAATCCGATGTAGAAATCACATGCATATGTGAAAATTATAACCCCTCTGCTTGAAGATTTTTAGTCATTGAGAACCCATCACCTCCCAAAGCAATGCATTCCATTTTGGGATGGCCCTCGTTGTTGGGAAGATTTACCTATGGAAAGCTGAAATCTGGCTTCTAGGACTCACACCTGGTGATTCTGTCCTCTAGGGCCAAACAGGAAAAAAAGGGGGGGCTTAAAATCATAGGATCACAGATCTAGAACTAGAATGAATCTTGGAAGACGTTTGGTCCAACCCCCTAATTTTACTAATGAGGAAACTGAGAAGCAAGGAAACTAAGTGACCCTAATCAAGGTCACATAAATAGTGTTAGAGGCAGATTCTAATATCTATGTTTCATGGCAGCCCTTCAAACATTGGCAGGAAGCTATTATATCCCCTCTAGGCCTTATCTTAACCAGGTTAAATGTTCTCAGTTACTTCAAGCAATCTGTACATAGCATGATCTTTAGGCCTTCTCTGAAGCTCCCCATCTGACCAATGTCCCTTATAAAGTGGAACAATCAGATATTGTAGATGTGTTCTGGCCCAGATAGAGTGCAGTAGGACCATCAAACAACAATATACCCTGAGGGAGAAACTGGGACCACATGTGCCAGGCAAGTCAAATCACTTCCACCACTCCTGGCCACCATCTCCCCTCAGACCCTATGACACCCCAGGGCCCTGAGCCTAAGAACCTTGTGAATAGCACTGTCCCCCAAACCTGCCCCTGCAGTCATTATTGAGAGGAAAAATCACTGTCAATAAAGGGCCCGCCTTCCTCATCACCACCAGCAACAACTGTTAACCATCTGCCACCAATAAGCAAATAATCATAAAAGCCCTGGGAATGGCAGTATCCCCCTAAGACCAAACAATCCTACTTCCATCATAGCCCTCACAGCCATTATTCTGGGAAGCAACCCCTGTGGAGAAGGGACCAGCTATCCTCACCAACTGTCAGCCAACTGTTACTCAAAGGGCAGGAATGGCAGCCTACCCAAAGCAGCAAGGCACTCTGAGGGAGATAGAGGAAGCAGAATGCACCAGGCAGGACAAACAATCATGACCACCTTTGCTACCATGTCCCTTCAAACCCTGATGGTGGCAGCTCAGGATCCTGAACACAAGAGTCAGTTTTTAATGTTGAACGGTTTGACAGTGCTTAGGACTTTGGTGATAAGAACTTTCTTTTTTGGGTCTTCATACCTATGGGTGTAACACTGGCAGGAGTAGTTACCAGGCTGCATTTCCACAGGGTTGCTTCCCAGGATAATGTGTGAGGACACTGGGCTCAAACCCAACATTAGAAACTGATTTCATTAGTCAAAAATGACGCTAAATAAATATTATCATCAGCTTTGCTGTTGCACTCTAAGGACCATGAGACATTTCCATATATGATGTAGTCGATAGAGCGCCACACCTGGAGTCAGGAAGACATCTTCCCAAGTTCAAATCTGGCCTCAGACACTTACTAGTTACATGACTCTAGGCAAGTCACCTAACCTGATTGCCTCAGTTTCCTCATTTATAAATGAACTACAGAAAGAAATGGTAAACCACTTCAGTATCTTTGCCAAGAAAATTCTAAATGAGTACCAAAGAATGGGCCACAACTGACAAGCAACTGAACAAAAACTGAAACCTTTTCCACTAGAATGGCAGCTTGAGAGCAAGGACCGTCCCAACTTTTCTATTTGTACCCCCAGCACTTAGCACAATACTTTGCACACAGTAAGGGCTTAGTAAACCTCTATACATTCATTCATCTCTCTGGTCCAGTCTACTGTCTCTTGTAATGCAGCCTAAGGTCACATTGGGTTTTCTGAGCCATCATATCACACTGTCACCCATATTAGTCCATTAAAAAGAAAGACAAATTGCTCTGTAGCTGCATTCCCCTCATCCTATATTTGTGAAGTTGGGCTTTTGAATCCAAGTATAATATTCTACACTGATTTTATTAAATACCATATTATTAGATTTGGCCCAATGTTCTAGCCCAATGAGATATTTTTGAATGCTGAATCTGTCTTCCAATATGACAGATATCCCTCCCAGCTTACTCTTAGAAATGAGCACATGCATATAGGCTAGACACAAGGAAACATGGCAGAAACAATGACTAAAGCATGCAGACTTAAGTGAAATGAGAGAAGGGAGGAGCCCACTGGATGGCACACAAAACATTACAAGTAGACATTATCAAAACAAATCACAAACGATGTCTTCTTTGACATATAGCCTTATTAAGAGTTCATTGCTTTACAAAAGAATTATCCCCTTTAAAAAACAGTCAAAAACATAAATTGTATACTTTGACACAGCTATGATCTTGTCAGTGTATATAGCCCTACCAGTGATGCAGATCCTACCCATCCATGCTTACTTATCAGATGTGCCTCTTGTCATTGTCATCTTATAAATCTTCCACAGGAAGAAAACCCAACCTTCTTATGGCCTTCCTTTATATCTCTTGAAATTATACGGGTACTAATTGAATGTACAAGTTGTCCATCTGTTTTCCCTAACTCTAGCCACATGACTGATCCATCTCCTTCCCAGAGAATACATCATTCTGATGATGTCTTTAATACAAATTCTAATTTGTAATTAGTCACTAGAAATATGATCTCACCCCTCAATATGGCCCTTTATTTCTTTTTAGATGACCTAAAAATGAAATTTGTTGTAGGAGTGGTATTCCATGATTCAAAGCCACTTGTATCACTGAAAGAAAATTGATGTTTAAAAGAAGGTTCTTTGGTTGTTAAAAAAAAAAAACCAATTCATTATTTTTCAAATTTAGTCCATTCCACTCTCTTCCTTTGGCTTTTCAGGAACATGTCTTATTTATAAAATGAAATTTCCTCTTATTGAAATAAGGAAGGGCATATTACTGTGATATTAGACTAATGAAACTTGGGGATTCTGTGGAATTTTGAGGTGTTTTGTACCAAATCAGGTATTTAATTTATAAATTCTATATTTGGCAAATTTTGGCTTGTTGTTGTTTTATATGAGGTATACCTGCTAAGACTGGAATCAGAACAATGGATAATAATTTCTCACTTTTCTATAGTCTTTCAAGGCTTCCAAAATAATTTCATCAAAATGCTCCTTTTAAATAGCTTGGGCAAGTATTGTTATCCTCATTTTACAAAGAAGGAAACTGAGGCACAGATAGAAGGTAAATGACTGACCCAGAATCAGAGTTAAAACTCAACTCATACCTCCTGACTCAAAAGTCAATACTTTATCCACAATATCATATTATTCCGTATGGACCTATATCACATAACATTTGAGCCATGGCAGCTGGAAAGTAGCTGGTTGAGAGTTACAGAAGAGTTTCTCACAATGCCCTTTATTCAAAGTAACCATAATAAACATCTCTAGGAGCTAGGTCCATGGAACAATTTGAAAAATCGTTTTTAAGTAAATCACTTCGGGTGAAATTTTGAAAGACTCCATTTGTAATTTAGATCAGCCCCAGAAACCATATGTTAAAAGATAAAAATCTCCAGAACTCCTCATGTAGCCCAGGCACCCCAATGGAGAAAGCCATATTGGGGGATAATCTAGGCTCTCTTGTTTTCTAAGCGTCTGAATCATCTGCTGTTTGTTCTCACATCTCAGCAAGGCATGTGTGGACAATGAATCGGGACTGAAAGGTACCTGCTGGTACAAAGAAGAGAGGCAGTTTGCTGGAGTCCTGGAACCAGCTTTCCTAGACATCTGGAGCTGATGATTAATCATCTCCCAAGTGGACAGTTGTTTACATCAGTCTAATAAGCCCAAGATTCTCTGTGCAGCTTTACTGTGATATCTTTCCTTTAAGCATTATAAACATTCCAAGAACTGATCAATATATCATTCTAATTTTCCAATGGATTTCTGATCTCAATGATATGGAGATTCCCTTCAACTGTATAGATGCTGACCCATCCATGCCTACCCATCCTGTGTGACTCTCCTTCTCTTCCTCCTATAAATTCCTGAGGGGGGATAAAGGGTCCATTCAGCACATTGATGCCCTTCCTTGAGTTCTTTTCTATTATAGGAACACCAATGGATACCAGATGATGACCATCATCTTCCCTCATTCTCATATGAGAATGTTTTATTTTGGTCATATATTTTTTCTGATGATATACTTTTTTTTTTTGTAATGCTTCTCCAATATCACTCCATATTTGTAATATGTGGCAACCTATTTACGAACACCATGAGCTTTTCCATTTTCCTTTAGGAGTAATCCTCAACACCAAGTCTTTGGAGGTTGTAATATTATCTAACTGCTAACCAATAAGCAACACCAGGAGAATATTGGTGTTAAAAAGATAAAGCATACCCACTGTCCCGACAATAACATACAATTGGCAAATTAGCATATAGAGATCTTAAGTCAGTATGCCATTTCCACATAATGTCACTTTCTTCCCTCTTAGTACCACCATACACTTCTAAAACTATGTTCCTATGATCTAAGATTGGTGCTAATAATGGGACATCCAGAACTGTGTAAATACAAAGTAGCAAAGAAGGCACCCTCAGAAAGAGACAAGAGGTGAGATGTGCCAGGTGAATCAAACTACCACCACGGACTCCCTCTAGACAGCACAGTAGAAACAACTCAGGACTTTGAATAAAAAAAAAGTGACATAAATAAAAGTGACCCTTTCCCCCCATCCAGACAGCTGGCCCTACTTACTGCCAGATCCCCACAGTCATTATCAAGAGCTGTGGAGAAGGGGTTCGCTATCCTTGCCACTACCAATACCAACCATTCACTGACTGCCACTGAAAAGCAGGTGTGCAAGCCCAAGAACCCCAAGACAGGAGTATCTCCAGTCTACTATCCTTGCTTCTAGTCATCCAAAGACTAAACCCTTGAGGAAAAACTACCTGGCAACTTCCTCTGCAAAGTCTGCAGTCCCCACCTCCTCAGGAACCACAACTCTTGAAGACTATGAGGGGAAAAGTTCTCTACACCAAAGTCAGAAACCAGTATGATTTTATGAGTGAAAATAACATGAAAAGAGATCTGTTTTCCCACTGTGCCTTAAGGATCATGGGACCTTTTCATCAGATTTGCAGCTGATTCCTCCTACATGTACAATTTCCCCCTATTAAAATGTGAGTTCCTTGAGAACAGGGATTATACCTATTCTATTTGTATTGATCCCTAGAATTTAGCACTTTATGCTTTGCTAATAGTACTTAATAGATGCTTTTTTCATTAACCCTCATTCATTCATTCATCTAACATAATGAGGCAGGTTCAGAGAAGAGAACAGGGAAAGAATTAGGGCAATATAAACCAAAGAAAAAGAAGGAACTCTTTTCCTGGATAGCCTGGGTTCCGGAGAATACAGGGCACTCTTTATGCTCAGGAAGTGCTATAGTTTTGCATTACTATACCCCATATCTCATTTCCATTTATCAAAAACTTGGGGCTAGGAGAGGGGTTCTTACAGAAGTGTTTTGAACCCTAGTGGAAGACCCCTAAACTCAAGGCAATATGTAGACACAGTAGTCTCTCCTTCAAAACTTCAAAAGCTTTGAAGGCAAGTATGGGTGATCAAGGTTGGAGAGACAACCATCCCTATTTCCTTCTCTCTGCATATCCAACATCAAAGTTTGGCCAGAGCTTTTAAGTGCTGCTACTACCAAAAATTCATATTATGAAAATGCCCTACTAGTGCCTACTCCAGAGGCAGCATGGCATAGTGTATAGCATGATGAGATTAGAGTCAGGAAGACCAGCACTCAAACTCCATCTGTTATACTCAGAGCCACACCTAGGACAGGGCAAATGGAGCTTTGTCCAGGACATTGACACAGGTCAGGGGGCATATTTCCTCTTTGTGGCCACCAATTCTAGTGGCAACTTGGCTCCAAAGTGGAGAGAGCATTGGACTTGGAGTCAGGAAGATCTGAGTTCAAATGTTGCCTCAGGTATTTGCTTCTGTGTGACCCTGAGCAAGTCACATAACCTCTCTCAACCTCAGTTTCTGCATCTGTAAAATGGAAATAAGAATAACACTTATCTAGCAGTGCTGGTATAAGGATAAAATGATAGAATATGCAAGGCACTTTGTAAATCTTAAAGTTCTAAATAAATGATAGCAATAATAATGATGATGATGATAGCCACCATTAACCCTATTTCTTGTCTGAGTCATTCACCACACAGCATCATCATCACCTACCATGTCCTGTAACCTTGGCATCCCTCTCCCAGTCTACCTTTCTCCCAACTCCAACAGATGTGAAGGATAAATGGCCCACTGTCCTAGCATGACTGCTCCCACTGTCTTCTGAGCCAAATCCTCATTCCTTCTGCCCACCCAGCCATTTCTGCCCCAGCTTTAAAAAGGTTTAGGTACCACTACATCTACACAGTGGCTTTGTGGCCCTAGGCAAGATAATTTCTGTGCACTTCAGGTAATTTCCTAAGACTTAAGGGCTAAATCAAAGGTGCTTTGATGGAGGAAGTTCCTAGATTGGGAGTTCCTTATAGACAAAAGCCACAAAATCTTTATATATTCACATATCATGTACCCTATATTGATATCTTGACTAAATTTTTCCTACTAATACAGCATAGTTCAATTCCAAGTGCAGAAGGCTCCCTGAACTCTCTGCCACCCCAATTCATGTCATAACAGCTATTGCAGATCCAATTATCATTTCTAGCACTCCTGCAGAACAAAGGCACATTGAAATGTTAGAGGAAAGCCTCTGGTTTGAGTCAATAGGTACTCAGAAGCCAAGATTATAATACAAATGTATTAGTATCAGAAATATTTCTAAAGCACTTTGCAAACCTTAAAATGTTATAGAAATGTTATCTACACTGGGCATCATTAATAATATGGGATAACTCCAAAACCAACAGTCTTACTCTGATGATTCATTGTGGCATAGAGGTAACTCTGGTTTGGCAAAGGTTATATCAATAGAGCACAAGCCATTTTTTCCTTCTTTCCTTCCTGCCTTCCATGATAGGAGTCTCACCTCCATTTTGTAGAATCCTTACCTTCCTGTAAGACTCAATTCTAAGGCTACCTTCTGTAGGAAGCTGTTCCTGATCTTCCCAGCTGCTAGTACCTTCTTCTTTGAGATGATCTTCCATCTACCCTGTATATATCTATTTATTTACATGTAATCTCTATTAGTGTATGCTCCCTGAAGACAGGGACTTCTTGCTGCTTTGGAGCCACAGTGACTACCATGTAATGGTCACTAAATAAGTGCTAGTTGATTAATTGATTAAGTGACTTGCCCAAGACCATGCGGTAGTGGGATTGGAAGCCATGCCTTCTGGCTCCAGGGACAGAATTCCTTTCATTACACCACCCTGCTTCTCATCTCCTTGGTGATACATATTTTACAGCTCTTTTAGCACACATTTCTTCTTTGGGAATATACAGCACCTAAGTTACACCCACTTGGAGCTGGGTTTGGACCTGGAAGGGATCTCAAAGGGTCTATAATCCAACCCCATCATTTTTGAGATGAGGAAATGGAGGCCCATGGAGGTTAAGAGACTTGTCGAAGGTCACACAAATAGGAAACATCAGAGACATAATTTGAACCTAGATCCTCTAAACTTCCTTGTATCCCTGCCTCTCTGAGAGATGTAATATGCCTTTTTTCCACTGACCTTAAGGCAACCCAGAAGTTTTATATATAGGATCACAAACTGAGAGCTAAAAGGGCCCTCAGAGTTCATCAAGTCCAACCTTCTCATTTTACAGGTGAGGAAAACAGAGGGGCAGAGAAGTGAAATAACTTGTCCCAGGACACATAGGAAGTGAATGGCACGGCTAGACTAAGAACCATATCCACCACTCTGCTATCCCACTGTTTCCTCCCCTTCAAACAGAAAGACTAATATGAGGCAATTCCTCAAGTCCAAGAATGTCTGCTCATTGAGTACAAAATATTCATTTAATGGCTAAAGATGTTCTTAAAAAAAACTGTGAGACTCTTAGCATCCACTCTCCCCTTTTATTCCATCCTGCTACCATAACTGCCGACGTGGATGAGGACCACACAGCAGCTAGAGATAAGCAACAGGAAAGGAGAAGCCATCTTCCTTCCCATCTCCCCATCCCAAGAGGCCAACCGTGCCTCTGAGCCCAAGAAGCAACTGACAAGGCCACTCCATTTCTTTGCCCGTCAAAAAATGGACCTTTTTTTTTAGCTCCTACTGTAGATGAAAATGTAATATTTCTGTTTGCAATTCCAATTTCACAGCTGACTAGCATCTGCAGAGACAGAGAATTCTAATAAAATTGCAGAAACATTTAATACAATGACTGGCAGATGGGCCAAGCATTTGTAGCAACTTCATTTTCCCAATTATGTTAACAGAACACGGCATGTGCTTTTCTGAGGCACTAACACAGGTTCATTTACAATTGAAATCTAGTGACTAAAACACTGATTAGGACTTTGGAGGGGCATCTCTGCTTACCACCTGAAAGGTCTAATAATATATAAAGACTCATCTCTCTTTCCCCTTGAAGTAACATTTAGGGTTTCCCTGTTTTAATAAAGTTATTCATGGCAATTTATAAAAAAAAATGTTTAAGTGCAAAAGAAGCTTCCATGAATTATGTATGCACACTTGATTTATAAATTAAGAACAACCAAGTGTTTTAAGTCATAATAGAAAATGCTTTTTAAAAAAGGAAGCCCACTGAAGCATTATAAAACTGAAAAGGCATAATTGGTAGAATGGAGTAGAGTGGGGGATGGTCTATAAGATTGCAACTCCAGGTAGAGTAGATGTTTAGAAGAGCAAGACAGAATGGGATGTTCTCATTTGGAGTATAATTAGTGTTATCCTATGAGAAAAAGTAAAGATACATGATGTTGACCAGGGACAGGGGGTTTATAGGGAGAGAATGAAAAGTGTTATGACCCTTTGTGCATTCCAATTAATTTGAATATAAATGATTGCTTATCAATCAACAATGTAGTAGAATGTCAGCTCCTTGAGACTGAAATTAAGTCAGCAAGCATTTATTAAGTCCCTATTGTGTAGCTGACACATGACTAAGGGTGTGGAGATGGAGGAAACCAGTAGAAAAAAGATAAGCAAAAATAGTCCCTGCTCTCAAGAAGCTTATATTCTAATAGGGGAGAGAATATGCAAACAACTACAAACAAACAGGATATGTAATGGGAAAAAATTGTAGAAAATTTTAGAAGGAAGACAGTAGCATTAGGGAATCAGGAAAGAGTTCTTGCAGAAGGTGGGATTTTAGCTGGGACCTGAAGGAATCCAGGGAAGCTAGGAGACAGAGAGGAAGAGGGTAACCATTCCAGGCATGAGGGACAGTCAGTGAAAATGGACAGCTGGGAGACTGGAATATTAGTATATGTGTGAGGAAAAGCAAAGGGGCCAGTGTCATCCCTGTAGAAGGGTATATGCAGAAAGTAACATATGAGAAGAGAAAGGTAGGAAAGGACAAGGTAACAAAGGGCTTTAAAAACAAACAGAAAATTTTATACTGGATTTTGGAGGTAATAGGGAGCCAGTGGAGTTTAATCAAATAGGGTCATGACATGGTCAGACCTAGGCTTTAGGAAGATTCACTTGACAGATGAATAAGGATTGGCTAGAACAACATGAAATTTGAAGCAGTGAGATCAATCAGAAAGCAATTACTATAGTCTAGTGTTAAAAGGAAAATTCTTCATCTAGATTTTCAACCACACTAACAGGGAAAAAATCAGGATAAAGAGAATTAAAAGGAGTTTATAAGTTCATCAAGGCAGCAACACATTGATGGGCTGATCACTGAAGATCAGCAATGGCTTTAGGTGGAGACAGCTCTTACAGGTGACTTTGAGACAATTCAGATAGATCTGCCTCAGCAAAAGAGGTTGGACCCTTGCACCTCAGTTCCTCCCCAAGGTAGCAAGAACATGACATTAGCAGGTAGGAGTAGGCAACAAAGAGCAGGTGAGACAAAAAACTGCAGGCTTGGTCTATCCTTCCCCACTAGAGCCTCCTCCAACATTGGTTGATAAGCAGGGCTGGGAACAATGGATAACTGAATCAATGTAACTTTCAACACTAAGAATTAGGTAATAAAAGTGTCCCAGGGTGTTCATATTGTCAGAGGAGAGAAGGGGGTATGTGAGGGACTGTCTGATGTTGGCAGTTGCCAGTTGGGCGCTGTGGCAAGATTAGGGTAAGATCTGGGTATATTTGGAAGTCGAGGCAGGGGCTGTGGTAGGCAGAGTTGTGGTGAACTGGGATGGGCTGGGTACGGAGAAGCCCTGAGGCAGTGGGCAGTGCTATGTGAGATAAGCTGGGTGCAAGGAAGTAGCAGGAGCTTGTGCTCCTGAGGCAAGGGGCGGTGCCACGTGGGAGTGGGACGGCAGAGGACTGAGTTCCCTTTGCTTAGTCCCCTCCCTATATGCAACGTCAACCCCAGACGCCTCCATCTTGTGACCTTCCTGACTTCCTGGGTCCCTTTGTGTAGCACTGACCCCAGACGCCTCCTCCCAGTATCTGAGTCTGACTTCCTAGGTCACGTACTCTGTCTATGCACTAATCCCAGACGCCTCCTTCCTGTATCCGGTCCTAGCCTCCTACGTCACTCCCTCCCCCTTGGTGTGCTAAACTCAGACAGCCCCTTCCGGTATCTGACCCTACAATCATTGGCTAGTAAGCAGGCTGGGGAGGAGGGGCTAAGTAGGTACTTAAGGACGAGCATGGTCAGATCACGCTCTCTCTTGGCTCCTGCTCTGTTGCTCTGGCCTTGCTGCTTGGGCTTGCTGTGATGGCCTCTGAATAAAGCTCTGGTGTTGGCGCCTCCCGATGGTTCGTCTCTGTGTGTTTATCCGGCTGAGGACCGAAGACTTGTGAGTGAGTATGACTCTGGCAGCCTGCTCCTTATAGGAGGAGAGGGTACGGCGCGGCCGGCACAAGGTCGGCGCGGCCGGTACAGGGGTATATACAAGAGATGGTGCAAAGGTAGGATCTAAGATATTGGATAAAGGGACTGAGAGTGAGGAATCAGGGAGGACACTTAGGTTGTGAGCCTGGGTGACTGTGCCTAGGAAAGAGTAGACATTTAATAAATACTGTCTGGTTAGTTGGTTGGTTGGTTGACTGAACAAACATTTATTCATGTGCCTAGTTTGTGCCAGGTAATGGAGACGCAAAGACGAAAGTGAGCCGATCTCTGCCCTCCAGGAATTTACTTTTTACTAGAGGCATAGAGGTTTAGACTGATGTTTAATTTTAACTGTATAATAAAACATTTCATTTTAAAAGAAAAAAGTATACAGTCAATGAACAAGCCAGTTGTTACTGTTAACTAACCAATAGTCAGCTAGGACATCGCCTAAACATTTGATATGTATGAAAGACTGCAGAGGAACATTAGGACAAGGACAATGTAGGTCTTTCCTTAAGGAGCCTACAACTTAGCTACATGCTCTTGAATGTTTATTCCCCTCTCTGGGGCTCAGTTTCTTCTTCTGTAACATGAAACAAATTAACTTTTTCTTGTCTTTGCATCCCCCATGCTTAGCCCACTACCAGGCACATGTAGGCACATAATAAATAATTGTTGATTAATTGATTGACCCCCTCAAGGGTTAATATTCTATGTTCATAGAGTATATCCCAAGTGAAGACTGAGAAAGAAACTGGAAGGAATTAAATATTATGTACATCCTACCCCAACTCAAGTCCCCTTTATGTGTTGTCTCCCCCCCACCAATTACAATGTAGGATCCTTGATGATGGGATTTTGTCTTGCTTGCTTATTTTTGTATCCCCAGCACTTAGCATAGCACCTAGTGCAAAGTAAGTTCATAATAAATGCTTAGCACAGAACCTAGCATATAGTAGGTACTTAATACATGCCCGTTGACTTTATGTGTATATCTATCTACTCAACAATTTTTCTATTCCACAAGATCATTTTGTGCCTTCCAGGTTTGCAGTCTGTGAGAATAAAGATCCTCAGACCATAGATTTACAGTCTGAACAAAACTTATAGATTGTTCACATGATGTACTCATTTTACAGATGAGGAAATTGAGACTCAGAGGATAAGTAAGCTGCTCTCATTCATGCAGCTGGTGAGTGGCAGAGTCAGGTTTCAAACCCAGATCTCTTAAACCAAATTCAGAGTTCTTTCTGCTGATGATAAGTCCTTATATGCACTCCTCTTCAGCCAAGTCCCAGGTGGATCCAGTATCCCCTCCTCCCCACTTGGGAAGGCTGAGTGTGGCGGCTGGTGCCACTTTTGTCCAGCACCAGTGCCATTTCCCATGGCCCTATTCCTCAAACCTTCTTTAGCTCAGTCAATTTCTAATCTCAGGCAGTTGCCATGGATGCACCTCCTTATCAGAATAACATTTTGGTCAACATTTGCCCTCCAGCAACCTCTAGTGAGGAACTGCAGCTCTCAAGAGAGAATTTTGAAATAACTCAGGAGGTGGCTTTATTATTGTTGTTGTAATTCCAGCATCTTATATTCTAACTCCCACAAAGTTTATATCTTCTGTCAAGGAAAAAAAGATTCATACAGTATATTAAAAGGTCAATGCTTTAATTAAATTGGATACAGAAAACCCGTAGTGTTCTGTATCAATGGCATACCTGACTTGCCATGTTAATATTATTATGTTATTGTTATTGTTCAGTCGTTTTTCAGTTGTGTCCGACTTTCTGACACCATTCGGGGTTTTCTTGGGAAAGATACCTTAGTGGATTGCCATTTCCCTCCCAGTTCATTTTACAGATGAGGAACTGAGACAGAGTTAAGTGACTTGTCTAGAGTCACACAGCTAATAAGTGTCTGAGGCCAGATTTGAATTAATGAAAGATGAATTTTCCTGATTCTAAGCCTTGTGCTATATCCACCATGCCACCCAGCTGCCCCTTATATACCATTCACAATGATTAATAGCTTGCATTTATATAATAACTATACCTCCCCTGAGCCTCAGTTTCCTCATTGATCAAATGAGGGGGCAGGATTAAAAATAATAACCCATTTATAGATGGACTACTATGTTCTACCTACTATATTCTAGGCACTGTACTAAGCACTTTACAAATATTATCTCATTTGATCTTGCAACAACCCTGGAAGGTAGGTAGTATTATTATCCCCATTATAAAGTTGTGGAAACTGAAGCAAACAGAAGTTAAGTGATTGACCAAAGGTCATATAACTAGTGTCTGAGGCTAGATTTAAACTCAGGTCTTCTTGACTTCAGGGGCAGCACTCTATCTACTGCACCACCTGGCTGCTTCTAGATTAGATGGCCTGTGAGGTCTAGACCTAGGACCTTATGCTTCTAGCACTTTCTCCTATATCCTCTCATTGGATCCTCACAACAACCTTGGTCATGGATCGTTAAACCCATTTTACAAATGAGAAAGCCTAAGTTCAGACAGGTAATTTTACTATTAAGTGGCAAAGTATAGATTTTATCCCATTACTTCTGATGTCAAGTCTTCTATTCTTTCTCTGATTTCATATGGTATCCTTCATGAAATACAAAAGTACTCAGCCAACACTTTCTCCAAGTTGTGCCTATGGGGGATCTACCCAATGCAATGGGGGCTTTCCTCTAGATCAGTGGTTCTTAATGTGAGGTCCATAGATTCCCTGGGAGCCCACATGGAGAGATTTGAAGGGGTCCGTAAACCTGGATGGGAAAAAATTTACTTCTTTATTTCAATGTAATTGATTTTCTTTGTAAATTGTGTGTGTGTGTGTGTGTGTGTGTGTGTGTGTGTGTGTGTGTGTGTGTGTGTATAAAACTTTATCCATTGAAAAAGATGATCCTGAGAAGGGGTTTAAAGACTCTGGAGTCTAGAACACACACACACACACACACACACACACAGAGAAAGAGAGAAAGAGAAAGAGAGAGAGAGAGAAGTTTAAGAACCCCTGTTCTGGATTTCTTGACACTATATGTACACCAATGGAGCACATGGTCCATCCCTTACTGTCCCTTTTTCTCCCATTTCTCATCACATAATTCACTGAGAATAACTATCCATTGAGGAAGGCCTCCAGCCCATTAGGAGCCCTCCTGTAGTTGAATTTCTGGAAAGACCTAGACAAATGCCCCGCAAGATGGTCAAAGACGGCCAGCAACAATCTGGATCATTGGAAAGAACTTCCAAATCTATGAGAACACAAAACCATCAATGTATGGCATACATGGCTTCTCTCACACAATAATTTGTTGACAATATTCTGGAGCCTGCTCATAGTCACCCCTGCCCATGCATTTCTCCACTGGCCCTTGAGAAATCTACAATGAATGATAGCATCTAAAAAGACAGAATGAAAACCATTCTCTTGGCCCTCAAGGAACTTACATTCTAGTGAAAGGGATACAACCTACCAACAGATAAGTATATACCAATCAATTCTTCAGCAACTGTGCTATTCCCTCTTCCAGTAGTTTCAATTGAAGACATTAGAAAGATGAGCTTCATTTCCAGGAGACTGGAGTCATTAAAAACACTGTACCCTCCTTTCCTTCTTTGAAAAAGTAGGAGGCTATAGGTGTAGAACATTGCATGCACATTCAGATTTCATTAATGTGGTAGTTTTGCTAAACTGCTTTTTCCTTTTTTTTTTTTTTGATCGAAGGGATACCTGGGGGGGGCAGGAAGAAGGGATACATTTGTAGATGAAGGGAAAATAAAAATAAAAGATAGCATTAACCATTTTTAAACATTTTAAAGCACTGTATAATTCCCCCAAAAAATACTATCTAGCCCTTTCTTCTCTTTCTAATCAATTTTTTTTTTTAACCTAAGGATGCACTTTCTGACAGAGCTAACCTACAATGGGACAAGCTACCTTGAAAGATGGAGATTTCACTCACCAAAGTGCTGGATAGAGTCTTAGGGGTCAAGTAGTTTGAGGTCATTTGTTTGGATAGAGAGAGAGGAAACTGATGTCAGAAACTGTGTGTTCCGGGACTGAGGAAGAGTCTCCATGTGCTGGAGAAGAGCTCTGAGTATATGTTTATGTGTCATAAAGAAAGATTCCTGCCAAGGAAACAGAAAATTGAACCCATCAGGTGGAGTCTTAGTAAGGAATGCTGCCTCAAAAACCTTCAGAAACAATCTGAGTGGAGGACGATACTCAGAGGGAGCAGAAATGTGTCTAATTGATACAAGCACATTATACTATGTAACTTTCAGAAACATAAAACATGAGCTTAGGACAAATGATCCAAAAGTGACATCAGTAGAGACAAAATAATTCATTCATAACTAGACAATACAACTTTGTTGCATCTTCCCCAAACCCCATCAGTTCCTTAAAATGGATATTTCTGGGATAGGATTCTTGGCAAGACAGGGAGGTGGGGAGCAAATCCTGAGCCTGCTGGTTTTGGAACAATTCATGCCCAGTCTGCCAGAGAAGTAAGAATAGCATAATAGAAAGGGAACTCTTCAAGTTACTAGCTCTGTGGTCTCAGACTTAACCTCTCTTGGCCTCAGTTTCCCCACCTGTAAAATGAGGGGAGGGGCCTCTGAGATCACCTCCAGCTTTAAATCTATGATCACATCAACAAAAGCCTGATTTCTTCTGGGGGCTATGTTTGTTCTAAAAGCACTTATGACATTGTGCTCACTTCCTAAGCAAACAAACAGCTTTGTGTCCCACTGCCCCGCCCCCACCTCTTTCAGAAGCCCAATCACTAAAGAGAAGCCTACACTGAGTCCCACATTTGGTTTCTAACCTCCCACTTTCCCCCAGCCCTCAGAAATACTTGAGAAAGAAAGATGAAAGGAGAGAGCCTGCCACATGATGGAAAGCTCACAGATTTCCCTCCCACACAGAAATTCATCAAGGGCTTCAGCAGCTGTGCTCCCTCTCTGGGTAGCTGCCTGGACTCACCTGAGAGAGCATCTGCTCAGCTCACTCCTTGTGCTTTGTCCAAAGGAAGATGAAAAGCATTTAAGCTGCTTTAAGGAAAGAATTTTAAATAGCTTGGAAAGCACCACCTTGTATTTGAGGATTAAAGCCACACACAGGGTGAAAGTCATTTCCCCATTGGTCCAAACAATGAATGAACCAGAGGAAGAAGAAGCCTTTGGAAGCCTGGGGCTTCTTTCTCCAGCACGGGAGAAATATTTCCAAATCTTTACAAGGTTGTAGAACCCTACATCGAGGAACACCCAAGGTCATAGGATTCCATACCGAGAGCTGGAAGGAGCATCCAAGATCATCTAGTCCAGGGGTGGGTAACTTGTGGCCTTGAGGCCACATGTGGCCTTCTAGGTCCTCAAATGTGGCCTTTTGACTGAATCCAAACTTCATAGGACAAACCCTGGGATTTCACAAAACAAATCCCTTCCCTATTTTGAAGATGTGGAAACTGAGGCCCAGAAAACAGAAAGGACTTGCCCAAGGTCACACATCAGAGTTAAGATTTGAACTCAGGTCATGTGATTCACAAACCAGTGGTCTTTCCATTTCATCACATCAGAAGGAAGGGCCACTCTAGCCATCTCCTCTTTGATTCCATATATACTTATAATGAATGAACTAAAAGCCTTTATTGTTACTGAGTGCCAAACACTGTACTAAGCAATGAGGATTCAAATAGAAAAAATGAGACAGCCACTGCTCTTAAGGAGCTCACACTCTGATTAGAGAAAACTACACATAAGCCAAAATTCAGCTGCAGAACAGATGGAAAGACCCAGGAGTCCTAAGGGTGCATCACTGCAGCAAATAGAAAGGCAAAGGGATCTTAGATTACATAAGCAGGTCAGATGGTAATGCTGACCACTCCAGGCCAGAGGATAAAGTCTAGAGGACCCGAGGTGGCATTAGCAGATGGAAAGCTCTGTCTGGGGCTCCTCCATCTAGTCAAAAGGAAAGGAGGTATTGACTTCCATCTCATCCAAGGCAGCCTTGGTGAAGGGAAAGAAAGTAAGGAGGACTTCCCTCACCCCACCCCACCCCACCATGATAGTCAGTCTTTGTTGGTTCTGGGACTATCTGGGACCAGAGGAGAGGGCTAGTAGGGAAAACTAGGGGTGAATGGCACCCCCTGTGGAAACAGGTCTTCCATAAATAGATATCTGGTATACCCATATGGAGGGGTAGCAGGACAAAAATGACATAATCTTTGCCCTCAGGGATTTACATCCTATTAGAGGAGACATCCAATATACATATAAAAATGTGTTTTAGCAAATACCAAAACGAAAATCACTGGGCTTGAAAAGCACACCTAGCAAGTCCCTAAATTGCTATATAATCCCAGGTCTTCCAGAGTAGCTGGGTAGAATGAAAGAACACTGGTTTTGGAATCAGGTGACCTAGGTTTGAATTCCACCTCTTTGGCTTATGAACTGTGAGAAAGCCAGATGGCACAGTGGGTAGAGTGCTGGGTCTCAAGTCAGGAAGAATCAAGTTCAAATCCCAATACTTGCTAGCTATGTGACCCTGGGAAAGTCCTTAACCTCTGTGTGCCTTGGTTTCCTCAGTTTTAAAATGGGAAAAGTAACAGCCTATACAATCCAAATAACTCCTGTGTTTGCACTTCAGAGTTTCTGTACAGGTCTGGTCTTTTCATCAGGAATGCTTGGAAGTTCTCATTTCATTCAAGATCCATTTTTCCCCCTGTATGGTTAGATTTAATTTTGCTGGATAGATTATTCCTAGCTATAACCCTGCTTTTGGGAATATCTTATTTCCAATTCTCTACTTTTTCATAGTGGAGGCTGCTAAGTTGTGTGTGAATCTTGACTTTGACTCCTTGGTGCTTGAATTCTTTCTTTTCTTTTCTTTCTTTTTGACTAAGTAAAAGAATCCACTCTCTATCTTATCTTACCTAGCCTTAAACACTGAATTAGGCATTCCTCTGTCAAACTGAGACCTGTGAAAGACCTTAGTTTAAAAAGGACAAGGTCTCCCACTGCAACTGACGAGGTATCATTCAGTTTCAGAAGCCAAGACCTTTGCCCCTTTTCGCCAAAAGGAATTTGGCTCCCATTTGTTTATGGACCCCAGAAAACCCTTAAACTTTTAGATTCCTTATAGACTCCCCTTATCTCCCTTGGAAAGCCTTAGCCTTACCTTTTGACCTTATTCAGATGTGCCTTCCTCCCAAGCCCTAGAAAGAATCTGGCTCCCATTTGTCTACAGGCCCCAGAAAACCCTTAAACTTTTTTTATTCTGGTCTAACTCCCCTTATCTCCCTTTGAAAGCAAACTTCTACCTTCAAGTTCCCTTCATTATCTATTCCCATTGTTTATTCAATCTCTCAGACCTTCCAATCAGAATTTTCACCTCGACCCTTTTCTCAACCACCCCCCTTTCCTCTGACCACCCAAAGTTACTTTAGTGTATTTAAGATCCACCCTGGCCCCCATTCAAATGCTGAGAATCTCTCGTGCCCACTCATCCTTATGGCGTCACCTGGCCTATGTGATTTATGTCTAATAAACTTTTTCTCTGGCTGGAAAAAGATTTGAGTTGAATTCTTTCAGGCAGGGCCCAGCACTGCAATCTTGGGGTTTCCCAGCACCCCAAAACCTCTAAACCTCTTCACAACCAGGGCCATCTCCAGTTTTCCTGATCTATATCTGGCCACAGGACCCAGATGGCTCTGGAGAGAAAGTGAGGCTGGTGACCTTGCACAGCCCCGCCTCACTTAAATCCAATTCACTTGCATATTATTTCATTACCTTCCTTCTGATGTCACAATCCTCTATGAGAACAAAGGACAAACAACAAGGCTGACATTGAGATAATATTTGTAAAGAATTTAAAATAGCCCCTGAAACATACCAGGTACTCCATAAATGTCTGTTTCCTTCCTTCCTTCCCATCTGTATGACCTTGGGCAAGTTCTTCACTCCCTGGGTCTCAGTTTCTTCATCACAGTAAAATGAGTGGTTGGTTTAGATAGCATCTAAAATTTCTTCCCACCCCACATATATGCTCCTATGATCACAGTAAAGTCACTGGTATCACCTTACCCCTGCCTAGAACCCCATTCTATTGAAACAAAGGGAATAGCCATTAAAATCCATTTCTACAGATATTCAGATTCCAGCTCCTTTAAGCAAAAGATGGAAATGCATCTAGTACTCATCAACCAGAAGTGGAAGTGTGAGAGGATACAGTGAGCCTTCCCAGTTCTCTTTCATCAATAATTCTGAGTTCCCATCTTGATTTGATTTCCCAAGCTTTCCCATCTCTGGCTGATCCTGACCTTCCATCTGTATCCCAGCTCCTGTTCTGGCCTACTCACTATTAGGTCTCTCTGAGCTGCCTGACAGCCACTTCTGCTGACCCTGTTGGCATGACAACTCCCACTTTCTGGCTCCCTGGATCTGGACCTCGTCTTTATGCTTCCCCACTGTCTTGTTTATCTCTGTTCCTTGTTCTAATGCTCAACTCTGACCCCATGCAACAAAACAGCTGCCCTGGACTGCCACCAAAAGCCTAGTCATTAACTCTTAAATTTGCATGACAACTTGAAGTGGTTTGCAAACAAAGAAAAACAAATGCTGGAGAAGAAGACTCTGGGTCAATGAATTGCAAAAATGAATATACTCCCAGACCCCTTTGCAGTGGATGTGCTTAAAATTCCCCATGAATAGTAAAATCCCTTAACACTGCATTATACCAAAAATAGGTAGAGCAAAGCTTTCAATTAGAACATTTAAAAATGCTAACAAGATAGTTGCTTACAGGGCTAGTGTCAGGGTTTGTAGGGGAAAGAATCTGGAAGAGAGCTGTCTATGGTCAGCCTGAGGGTATGATATAAAAACAGAGCACTGCACCTAGAGTTAAACCTGAATTTGAACCCCACCTCAATACTTACAATCAATGTGATAAAGGGTCAATTGCTGAACCTCTCAGTGCCTCAGTTTCTTCATCTATAGAATACGGATAATATTAATATTTGTACTGGCTACCTATTAGGGTTGGGTTTTTTGGAGGGGTGGGCAGGATGCAGAGATCTAGACATAAGATTTCATATATCAAGAAAATTGTCTTTATTAACGCAAATTGGCACCTGCTTTGAAACAATCTTGGAGAGTTGTCTGGAAACACCAAGAGATTAGGTGACTTGGCCAAGATCACACAGTTACTATCAATAGAAACAAGCCCCAGTATGTATAAAGCTGGACTTGAACCCAGATGTTCCTGGCCCAGGTAAGCTCTGTATTCACTGTGCCAGTAATGAAATTATGATTATAAAGTGCTTTGAAAATGTGAACATGCTATGTAAATGTATTCGTGAGAGATTAAGACAAAGAAGGAGGGATGGGGAGATGACAATAGTGATGACAGTAACAATAATGATGATGATAAAGAAAAAGATAACTAGATAATATAGAGATGCTAGAGGTAAGTAGATGATAGGAAGGGAGGAAGGGAGGGAGGGAAGGATGGAAGAAAGAAGGAAGGAAGGAAGGAAGGGAGGGAGGGAGGGAGGGAGAGAGGAAGATTTTAGAATGTAAAGAGGATACTGTAGAGTTTGAAATCACAGTTTATAAAATTTAAATATCAGAAAGGCACTAAGAAAGAGAGACAGAGAGAAAGAAAAAGATAGAGACCAGGAGAGAAGACAAAAAGACTAAATGGGTTAGCCCTGTGGGTAAACCACAAATATTTGAAATTTCCTTCAATGCTTCAAGGTCCTGTGATTTCACTGGTATAGACATGCGCCATATCAATATCACCTCATGCCAGACATGATGAAACAGAGATCCAACAACTGCCCTAGGGTACTCTTTCCAATATACCATGGATCAAATCCAGTGATGAGCTTTTCCAAATATGGCTAGGCCAGTCTTTGAATGACAGAGTCAGTTACAGTTTTCTTGGCTTGGCCAGCCTTACCAGAGCTTGCGTTCCACTAATTTGTACAGTCTTCACCTCCATCTCCACAAGGAGGCATCAGAGGAGGATTTGGGGAGTTTGAAACTACTCATTAGGAAATCATAGAATCAGGAAGATTCTGTATAGAAGTCCATACTTCTCCAAGCCATTTGCCAGGTCTATGTAAACAACATTGTATTTTTTCTGAGTTTTCCCAAATACCAACCCCCTACCTATGTGCAAGCAACCTGGATGGCCCCTAACCAGCCAGGATGAACAATAACAGATCATACTGTCATCCCACTCCAACCCCCACCCCTAACCCTAAGCCAGGAATATCAAGACTCATTCAATGAATTCAGGAAATGAAAAGATCACTTCTCTCATGCTAAAAGAGATTTGGGGAGAATAACGGGAACCAAAGTGAAATTTAAGGTCCTGACTGAACTCTCATTCCTTAGCAGCCAAAGAAGATGGTAATTTCTCTTGAAAGAGCCAATGAATCATATGTTCTTAACCTGGAGTCCATGAACCACTTTTTGAGAAATATTTTGATAATTGCATTTCAATATAACCAGTTTCCTTCGTAATACTATGGATTTTTTTTTTTGCATTCAACAACATGACTCTGACCAGGAGGTCTATAGGCTTCACCAAACTGCCCAAGCAGTCCAGAAAAACACACACACTAAAAAGGGTAAGAACTCTTCTCCCAGCACCATCCCCTTCCTTCTCAGTCCTTGATCACTCACAGACCCATAGATGGTATTAGCTGCAAAAAGCCTGCCTATATCCCCATTTCCCACAACCAAATATTTTCACTGTATTAGAAAAGAAATTAAAAGAACTGTTCACCTTTCACCTAGCAGCTCATTTAAAAACAAAAAGAGCCCCAATTGTTATATACCCCCTGCCTTTGCTTTTTAAATAATTCACATAGACTGTTACTAACAGTCACATTTTCACACACAACACACACACACACACACACACACACACACACACACACACAAACTGACTCCTTACAAAGTTTTCTTTGACCTTTTGTTAATAAAAATGATCTGCCCTGGTTCAGGAAAAAAGGATGTCACATTCCTTCCCAATCTTGTTTGTGGAACTTTGGCTCCACTGTCTGGTAGTAATTTAAACACAGATACACATTATACACACATACACACTCTCACCCACAGTCATCCATATCAGCTCTGGGATTATAGATTTTCAGCTGGAAAGTACTTAAGATCATTAAAATAGTAACAACCCACAGTTACATCTGATTTTAAGTCAGATTCGCAAAACGTTTACATATGTGTCACGGGCACTGTGACACATGTTATCTCATTTGACCTTAGAGATCTCTAAAAGGAGGGGATTAAACCAGATCGATCAATCAACAAGCATTTATTAAGTGCTCACTATGTTCCTGGCACTATGCTAGTCACTGGCACTCAAAGAAACAGGAGACTTCCAAAGTCCCTTCCAGCTCTAAGTTGAAGATCCCATAATTATTGAGCCCAATCACCTTATTTTACAACTGTAAATTTTATTACTGTATGCTAGGCACTGTACTAAGTGTGGGGATACCAAGAAAAGCCAGAGTCCCTGTTCTCAAGGAGCTCACATTCTAATGGAAGAGACAACATGAAAAGAATGGTACGTAACAAGAAATAGATTAAATTGGAGATGATCAACAGAAGGAAGGCAATAGAATTAAGAAGGATTGGGGTGACTTCTTGTAGAAGGTGGGATTTTAGCTGAGACTTAGAGGAAGCAAAGGAAGGCAGAAGATGGAGTTGAGGAGAGAGAGCATTCCAGGCATGGAGAGCAGCAGTGTCAATGGATTATAGAGTAGAGAGGGGTGAGTAACATGATTCTATGACTAGTAAGAAGATTAGAAATGAAGAAAGGGCAAATTACAAAGGGCTTTGAATGCCGAACGGAATATTTTATATTTGATCCTGGAAGCAATAGTGGACTATTGGAATTTATTGAGTAGGAGGGTAACATCATCCGACTTGCACCTTGGGAAAAAATTCAACAGCTGAGTGGAGAACAAGAGAGAAACGAAGCAGCTGAGACACAGAAGGATTAAGCAACTTGCCCAGAGTCACAGAGGAATAAAGCCAGGTTTTGAGCCCAGGTACTCTGATTCCAAATTTAGTAATCTTTACAATATGCCATAGATATTATATGTGCATCTGAATGTGATATTCTGTTCTTTACAATGGTTTCCATGTGTGTACATAAATATACATACACAGAAGCATGTAAGAAACTCAACTCAACCCAATAAACACTTACTAAGCATCTACTTTGTCCAAGGCCCTAAGCTAGAAGCTGGCAATATAAAGACAAAAAAAAAAAAAGGAACAACACTTACCCTCAGGGAGTTTGCACTTTGATGGGGAAATGAAAGAATCCAATATGTAACTAGATTAGGAAATCTGAAGAGGTCATTTGAAGACAGAAAGAGCCACCAAAGGAGATCAGACAAGGTCCTGAATTAGCCTAGAAGGAGCTAAGGTTTCTTAGAATTGTGGGTGATGAGGGAGTTTATCTATGTAAAGGCACAGAGATGAGAAATCAGGAGACAGAGAGTCAAGTTTGGTAAACTAGAAATCCAGTTTAGCTAGAACAAAATACCTTATCCAATTCTATCTTCATATTTTAGATTTATAGATCTGCAGCTACAAGGGACCTTAGAGTTATCCAGACAAATCAACTTATTCTACCAGTGTCGGAACCGAGCCCAAATGAGGTCAAGCAATTTTCCCAAGGTCACACAAATAAGGATTTGAATACAGGGAGGTCCTTTGACTCCAAATACTGTGCTATTTCCTCAGTACCATGTCACCCCTTCCAATAAGCATGCTTTATAATACAGAACATCTTTTCCACCACATCTATTCCACCCTGCACCTCACATATCTCTCTTTTAACTAATTCAAAATCTTCTATAACTTTTTATAGAAACCACAAGTCAACCCCAATGTCCTCTATTCGATGATTGTTATCAGTGAATTTGTTAACTAATATCCCCACATGATCCCCACATTCTAGTACCCAAACAGAGTCTCACTTTTCAAACCACCTATAGACTAGATAAATTTCAGGTACACAAACTCCCTTTTCTCATTTAGCTGGCTCACACGTAAAGTCTCTCCCAGACCTTCCCTGTCACACTCTCTCCTTTCTTGTAGGCTTTTCCTCTATCCCTAAGCCACTGTCCTTTCTTCTAAGTTCACCTTGCAGCTATCCTCCAGATCAAATCTGTTTCTTCTAGCTCCCATTTTGTGCCTGGAGGAACAAAATTCTCTTTATCATTGGACAAGGGCCCCCTAGCTCCTTTTCAGAATTTAACTGATGTCCTGGAAACCACATGAGCCTCAACTCAGCCAGTTTCCCTTGGATTCCATGCCCAGAAATTGCCCACTGGCTTTCCTCTGTTCTTGGTACATGGTACCCTTGCTCAGGCCCACTGACCAGAGTCTATAATTTGGATAAGACTATCCTGTATTCCCCAACCTCTCTCTTTTCTCTCCTTTTTCAAACCCATAAATCTAAAACAAATTCTCCATTTTTTTTCAGGATTCATCTTTAAGCTCCAGCATGATCCGCTCACCTAAGTGGCACACAACTTCCATTGTCCAAGTAAATTAGCTTGATAAACCTTCATCTAATGTATACAATATCATCTCCTTCCACAATATTGACATATAGAAATCCTCACCTGTCCTATCAGACTTAGGCCTCCCATCAATTCAAATGTACTAAGAACATTGGAATAAGAACATTTTGTCACCTAGATTTGGATCTGGAATGAAGCATAAAGTTCATCTCCTTCAGCCTCCTCTCTTGTTACAGATAAGGAAACTGAGGTCCAGAAATGGGAAGGAAATTGCTAAAATCACACAGGCAGTAAGTGGTAGAACTGGGATTATAACTGAGATTATAGAATAGATAATAGAAAAAGTGCTAGGCACTGCACTAAAAACTGGAAATATAAAGACAAGCAATCAAGATAACATCCTGTCCTCAAGGAGTTTTCATTCTAATGGATCATAGATTTAGAGCTAGACACAATCTTGAGGTTATCAAATCCAACCTCCTCTCATTTTATAGATGCAGAAACTGAGAAGTAGAGAGTTTAAGTGACTTGCCCATGATCACACATATAAGTGGTAGACCTAAGATTTGAACCCAGGTCCTCTGAGTCCAAATTCAGCTCTACAACCATACTGCCCCCATTATAGTCAAAATGTCTTGTTGAATAAGGGCAGGAGAGAAAATGATGGTGTCTTGGGCATAATTTGTTGTTGTTCAGTCATTTTTTCAGTTGTATCTGACTCTTTCTAACCCCTTTTGGGGTTTTCTTGGCAAAGATAATGAAATGACTTTCCATTTCCTTCTCCAGATCATTTTTCAAATGAGGAAACTGAGGCAAACATGGTTAAGTGACTTGCCCAGGGTCACACAGCTAGTGTCAGATTTGTACTCAAAAAGACAAGTTTTCCTGACTCCAGGCCCAGCACTCTATCTACTGCACCACCTAGCTGCCCCATAATTTGTTTACAATAACACTAAAGCCAACAATCAGAAATCCTATAGCCAGTGAGACTAAATTCCAGCAACTGGAAAGAACTACTAAATCAGGACGCCTAGAGGTAGCATTACTTTAAAATAGAAACTAGAATACATGGAGTCAATGAGCTTCCCAAGAAGGTTCCTGTACAGAAAGAAAGAATAAGTGGGCCAGAATACATCTTTGGGGCATGGACAGCCACAGTTAATGGAAAGAGGAAAAACAAAGGACAAGAAAAAACCAGAGATGGAGAGGGAAACCAAAACAACAACATAAAAGTTGTGGAAATTAATCTGGGAAGCAACATTAGAGATAAATTACTTCTAACTCTCTCCTTTTACAAATAAGTAAGCAAAAGCTCAGAGGTAAAGTGATTTTCCCAAGGTTCTGAAGTGAGTTTGTGGCAGGTTCTAGATTAGGCCCTGAATCTCCTGATGCAGATGGGTGTTCTCTCCAGTGCCACACCCTGTAGCATCCCTAATCCCAAAGCTAACATAGTTGTCATCAAGGAGTTGTTGAAAGATCAGCCCTCAAGACCCAACCCCAGGCTTTGAGACAGGAACAACCAGCTACTGAAACAAAAGGATGAAAAAATAACCCTATGATAGCAGATGTTCTCTTTTAACAATTAATTCTAGTGTGGATACACGTTTTTAAAAGTGTGTTAAATTCCAGCACTGCCAGAAGATATATGTTAAAATTATGAATGTTACACCTGGAAACCTCCTAACAGTCATCAAGTCTAGCTCCCTCATTTGATAAAGAAAACTGAGGTTCATAGATGGGAAATGACTTACCAGAGTATTATAAGGTATCCTCAGACCCATTCTCCTTGATGATGTCGGAATTAATATGTGATAACATCTTACTGTGAGCAATGGCATAGCAGAACCTGCCACTCTTTCACCTTGCATTGTAGGGTAGAAAGAACACTGGCTCTTGAGTCAGAACACCTGGTTCAAATCTCACCTCCCACCATTACTACCTGTATGACCTTGGACAAGTCACTTAAATTTCTAAGCTTCACTTTCCTTATTTGTAGAAGAGTGGGGGAGGTAGGACAAGATGGCCTCTCAAATCTCTTTCAGTTCTAGACCTCTGATCCTCTGATAATTATACAGGAATGATCTCCAAACAGGTCATGGGATTGAGGTCATGACTTTTCATTGTCAAATGAGGTAAGACCCCCTTGATTCAGAAATGTGGTCTTATGAGAGTGTTTGGGCTGGATTAAGAGAGAGAATTTTCTGTTCATTTAATGGGGGCCAGAATCTCCTCATTCCAAATAGACTTCTTCATTGGCAAAGTTTCCTATAGGATGTCACATGACTCTTGGGAGTTAGAACTGATCTACAGCCTTGGGTCTTAGTATAAGACCACATGACTGAAAACAAGCTACCTGGTTTGACTGGAGCTTTTACTTTGAGCCTTGATTGCTCTCTCGTTTTCTTATAAACAGTAGGCAACAACAATCTAAAATGACTTTCTGTCCTGTTTTGTCTCTTCTAGAAGATGGAGTAATAGAGAAGACTTGGAGATTCCCAACTTCTCTGAGGGGAGGCATGGACAGAAGGCTACTTTTGTACCATATAGCAGAATAATCATATATCTATCTATCTATCTATCTATCTCTCTCTCACCAAGATTTGAAAATCCACAAGGCCTCATTTTCCTGAAAGCCTTGTTAAATATAGAAGTATAAAACCATTTTAATACATTTTATAAGAATGATTGTGTGTCCCTATTTTAGGAAATATTTTAAAAATATTATATACTGTATATGTAATTAGATATGATATAATTTATATAATTATTTATAGATTTGCATGTTTATAGTAGATAGAGAGCTGGCTTCAGAACTAAAACCACCTGGATTCAAGATATACTTCTTATACTAACTGATTGTGTGACCTTGGAGAAGTCATTCAACTTTCCAGTGCTCTAGGCATCTCTAAGATTGTAAACTGCAGGGAATATACCAGCCTGCATTAGTAAAGGCTCCCTATATACATAAAATCACAGATCTAGTCCATATCCCTATCCTTATTGTGTGTGTGTATATATATGTATGTGTGTGTATATATGTATGTGTTGTACATATATGTATATCAAATTCATGAATGAATATTTTCGTGTGTCTGATAGTACATTCACTATCAATGCAGGAATTCTCCAATATTATACATACTTCATGGTCGCTCTCTCTAAAGCAAAACTGTGATTATTCCTTGGGGTTCAGATGTGCAAATGCACCATACCCAGGACCTAAATAGCCCAGGATGTCTGATCTCCAGCAGACCTGTAGTACATCAGACTCAACAAATGGTAAAAGTTGGTGATTCCCCTTCTAACAGTACTAGATTAGACTAGAATCCAGATCACCTGACTGCCAGCGCAGAGCTTTCCACACTTGTCTAGGTCCAGCATTCAGTTGGTTTCCAATAACTATCTCTTCTTTGACAAAATAACTCTAACACAGCCCAAAGTGACTTTGGCAGGATCGAGGTCAAGGTAATAGCAAAGCTATCCAGCACACATCCCAGAGTTCATAAATTTTCCCTTGAAGACCTCATATTCCTCCTTCTCTGAGACATATTTTTGCTTTCTGCAGTTGAAAGCTAGTGACTGCTGCATATCAGAGGGGAAATACATCTCTCTCTGTTCCGAATTATTCATAAAATACACTTCTTTTTAAACACATGTGTAAGGGAGTCCATGAAACTTCATGAAAGGAAAAGATACTGGTCTAACTTCAAACCCTTTAGAATATGAGGGATGCAAACATTACAATAACATATTCATGAGCCCTCTTGAATGGTTTGGAGATTATTTTAAATATTTCCCATTATTCTCAATATAAATGCAAATTCTTATGTTCAATCAAAAAGAGAAAGAGCCCACAAAGGAATACAGTTAACTATCATTTCTTCGATAAATTAATAGCCCTTACATTTTATAATCATGTTCCAAACTTATCATCTTCCCCCTTCACCAACATGGTCTTCCTCCTAACTTCTCTAGCTCTGTCCATTGCTCCATCCTCCCCCTCATAAATGGGCTAATAACCTTGGAATCAATCTCTGACTGTTCCCTCTCTCCAAACCCCTCCATTTATATGTCCTTTGGTCTCAACCTCTACAATATCTCTTCCACCTAGTCAACTGGCTGGTTTGTATTATAATGGGTTCCCCTTCACCAGAAGTCTTAAAGCAAATGTTGTAATACCATTTGGGGGCATGTTGTAGAAGGGATTCTTAGTAATGTGTGGTCTGGATTGATTGGGCTAGGAGGGTCGTTCCAACCCTGAGACTCTTTAGTTCTGTGGCTATTATAATGGTCTTTAGATGGCATTCCTGTTTCTAGGCTGTCTTCTCTCCAAACTATCCTCCACAGTTACCCAAGTCATCTTAATAATGGATTGCCACCATCACTTCATTCCTCTATTCAAAAACCTTGAATGACTGACTTCCTACTCACTAAAATTTAAACTTTTGATCCTGGCAATCAAGGCTCTCAATAATCTGAATCCAACTTACCTGCCCAATGTGCTCTTATCCTACTTCCTTTTATATATTCTATGTTTCAGCCCATTCCCTCTACTCCTCTATCTACTCCATACCCTTATTCACACCATTTCCCATGCTTGTAATAATCCTTATTCCTTGCCATCTCCATCCATTGAAGTCTTTCCCTTTAAAATCCAACCCAGATGTTGCAGCCTCTATGCAGCTTTCCCCAAGTCCTCCAAATAAAGGTGATCTGCTCCCCTTCAAATCTCTCTTAAGGCTTATTCTGTTTATCCCTTGCCCCTGTCATAGACTATCATGAATCACACATTGTGTGAATGTCCTAACCTTCCCCTAAACTCCATCCTATGATTAGATTGTAAGCTTCTTTAAGTCAGGTACTATTATGTTTTCATTCTTCTGTCTGTAATCAATCAGTCAACAAGAATTTAGTGCTGTGTCTTTTTCAGTCATGTCCAACTCTTTGTGACCCCATTTGGAGTTTTCTTGGCAAAGATACTGGAGTGGTTGCCATTTCCTTCTCCAGCTCATTTTACAGATGAGGAAACTGAGGCAAATAGGGTTAAGTGACTTGTCCAGAGTCACACAGCTAGTAAGTGTCTGAGGTCAGATTCGAATTCAGGTAGATGAGTCTTCTTTACCCCAGGCCCAGCACTCTATCCACTGAGCCACCTGGGTGCCCCAAGAATTTAGTACATGCCTACTATGGTCTATAGTATAGAAGCAGTTAGATGGTACAGTGGATAGAGAACTAGGCATGGAGTCAGGAAGACCTGAGTTCAAACCTGGGCTTAGACAATGACTAGCAGTATGACCTTGGGTGCGTCACTTAATCTCCATTTCCCTCAGTTTCCTCAACTGTAAAATGGGGATTATAATAGCACCCATTTGCCAAGGTTTTTGAGAGGACCAAATCAGATAAAATTTGTAAAGCATAATGCACAGTGCCTGGCACATAGTAGGTGCTATATAAATGCTTATTCTTTTCCTTCTAGGCACTATGGCAGGCATTGGAAATACAATGACAAAAGTGAAAACACTACCTGCCCTCCAAAAGTTGACAGTCTAACCTGGGATATGAGAGAGGGAGTGGGGTGTCAGGGGAGGTGATTAGATAGATAAATAAAATAATTTGGAGAAAAAGCATTAATAGTAGGGGAGGGGTCAGGAAAGTCTTAATGTAGAAAGTTTTGCTTGATTTGCTTCTTAATAGAGAAATTTTATGAAACAAATGTGAGGTGGGAGTATATTTCAGGCATGACAGACATCCAGGGCAAATTCACAGAGGTAAGAGATGGAATGCTGTGTCTGAAGAACAGCAAAGAGATCAGATTGGCTAGCCCACAGTGTACATGGACAGGAGCAATATGCAATAAGGCTGGAATGGTAGGCTGGGGACAGATTGTAAAAGGCTTTAGACATCAAACAGAGGAGTTTATATTTAATCTTTGCACGTGGCAGACATTTAATAAATGTCTCATCCTCACAACTCTTACCTTTCCTCAGGGAGGGGATATCAGAAAAAAATTATATCTATCTGCTCCACTTAGATATTGTTAGTCTAGGGAAAAATGATTTTTAGGTTCAAGATTCTTACCTAGTCACTATCCTCTGAAGAAGAAGGAGTGCCATTTGTGTTTAAAGGCTTGATCCCTTCCCACCAAATACTATAATTATACAAAAGATCATCACAAATAGCAAATAAATACATTTATTATAGCAGATAGCAATAGGAATCAGAGAAGTTACACAGATATGAATATATCAGACAACCAAACAATACACAGAATGAATAAGCTCTCCCACTGGAAGCAAGATGAGAGAGAGAGAGAGAGAGAGAGAGAGAGAGAGAGAGAGAGAGAGAG
>NW_020954600.1:5231196-5309338 GCF_900497805.2 Vombatus ursinus | reverse complement strand
AGAGAGAGAGAGAGAGAGAGAGAGAGAGAGAGAGAGAGAGAGAGAGAACACCCAAGGACAATGTTTCCCAAGTTTCTAGGGAGGCCACCTGAAAAATCAGGGACATACTGAGGTACCACCTCCTCCTCTACATGACTGCAACATAGAGTAATCCTTCATTTCACCAACAAGGAAAGAATTATGCAAATGCATCAGGATTGAACTCCAGGTTATATCAAATAATAAGAGCTCACATTTCTACAGCATTTTACAGTTTAGAAAAGTCTTTTCCTCAAAATAATTTGAATGGTTTGACCCAGAGGATAATCATCAATGATTCAGTGTCAAGTTGCAAGGTCATCTCCAGTGTCATGCCACGTAGATATGTGTTTAACCCTGTACCTGTTAACTTTCTTTTGCAATGCTTGGAGAAAGGTATGAATGGCAGGTTCTCAGCTTTGCAGATGACAAAAAGCTAGAAGTGATAGCTCACACACTTTATGGTAGCCAGGATTCCAAAAAGGCTTTGAAAATGAAGTATAGTGAACTAAACTAAATAAGATAAAATTTGATAGAAATAAATGTAAATTCTTATTATAAAGTTCAAAAAATCAGTTTCACAAGTACAGAACTGAGGAATCATGTCTAGGTAGCCTCGTGTATGGAAAAGATTTTAGATTTTTGGTTGAACTGCACCTTTCAAATTAGTCAGGAGTGTGATATGGTAGTCAAAAAGCTAATGCAATCTTAGGTTGCAGTAAGAGAATCAGAATCTCTAGAAATAAAGAGGTGATAGTCCTATTATAGGGGTGGGTGGGTGGCAGAGTAGATAGAGTGTCATGCCTGGAATCAGGAAGACCCGAGTTCAAAATTTGGCCTCAGACACTGTGTGACCCTGGGCAAGTCACTTAACCCTATTTGCCTCAGTTTCATCATCTGTAAAATGAGCTGGAGAAGGAAATGGCAAACCACTCCAGCATCTTTGCTAAAAAAAAAAAATCCAAATGTGGTCACAACAACAATAACAAAAAGTCTTATTATATCCAGCCTTGGTCAGGCCACCACATTGTTTTCATTCATTGTTTCATTTCATTCATTTCATTGTTTTCAGTCATTGTTTCCACATTTTAAAGAGGCCATTGATTAACCGGAGAAGCAAAGAGCCTCAAGGTTATACCATATGAGAATTAATTGAAGGAACTGCAGATGTTTTGCCTGGGGAAGAGAAGACTTAGGGGGACTAGGGTGGAGCAAAAGAGCCAGCTTCAAGTATTTTAAGGTCTGTCAGCTGCAAAAGGGATCCAACTTATTCTGTTTGGTCATAGGGGCCAGAACTAAGATCGACGGATGGAAATTGCAAAGTTACAAATTACAGTTTGATATGAGGATAATCTTCAGAATTGTCGCCAAGTGGAATGGACTGCCTTGAGAGGAACTGGCCTTCCCCTTACTGGAAGCCTTCAAGAAAAGGATGGATTAATCACTCGGCAGACATTGAACAAGCATTCTATGTTCCAGAATCAGTGCTGGGCACCAGGGATGCAAAGTCCAAAACTTAAAACACTCCTTATTCTTAAGGGGTCTTTGTTCCACTACAGCAGGCAGGCATCAGAGCTGAGATTGGAACCCAAATCTCCTAAATGAAATCTTAATGTGCTTTCCACTGTAGAACTCTGCATCTCATGTAGCAATACTGAAACATTCCCCACATCCCTTTTCTCTCCCCAAATCAACCAGACTTGGCCGCCAAGAGAATAACTTTAACATCACAGAAACAATTTACAAAGAACACTTATAAAGGTACTAAAGAAGAAATTGGCAGAATAAATATTCCACTTAGAAACCTGCACCCAGGGAGATAATCAGGAGACTTCAGTCTCATTAACTTTGTCACTCTACAGGAGTTAAAAAAACAGACATTGACAGGTGCTCAGTGCTAGAGACCTACTTCTGTACCCATCTCAGGTTCATCCCTCCCAATGCTTCACCTTTCCAAGGTCTTGGTTTTTCCCCATTTGGGTCAAAGGTCACTGATTTTTAGAAAGATTGTACTTATATCAAGCTGAAATTTCCCCCTACAGTTTCCATCTACTGATTTTAGTTCTATCCCCTAAGACCAAACAGAATGAGCCAAATCCATCTTCCAGGTGATAGGCCTTCAAATACTTGAAGCCAGCTCTCTTGCTCTCCCCACCCTGCCCAAGTCTTCTCTTTTCCAGCCTAAAGACCTGCAATTCCTTCATCCTTTACTTCCTTCCCAGTTGCTTTCATCTTAATATAGAGGAATGTGGTAGGATTGGGAATGGGGCCCAGCACGAACAGAAGAAGTGCTGAAAGATAGACACCATATTTGGTCAGCCCATATCCAAGCATCCTAGCTGCCCATCTCTTATAGGGATTATGAAGTTTTGTGTAACATTGTGGTAACCCATCCCCATATCGAAGCTTGTGTTTTCAGGACCGTGACCTGCTCCATTTACATTTATGCAGTATTTACTATGTAGCAGGCACAGTGCTAGGAATTGGAGATCCTAATAGGGTAGATAACAGGTATATGTGTGTATGCACACACACACATTATAGATATACACACATTCATATACATATAATTATATATATATATACACATATACTTATATATACATATATATAATACAGTAGCTATATGCAAGAGGATACTAATAAATAGCTATACTTCCATTTTAGGAAGAATTCCAGTCATCTCACTCTCCCCTCAACTCTCTCCAGACTCCATTCTTCTGCCATATTTCAGGTACCCCTCTTATCTGCCTGCTCCCCATTTTCCAGCACCCTTGTGTAGTATGTGTTGTCTTACTCCATCAGATTAAGCTCCTCAATCTCTGGCTTGCTTGTATTAGCATCCCCAGCACTTAGCACAGTGTCAGACACATAGTCAACAGTTGATGAGTATTCTATCATCTATATATCTTTTTTTTTTAATTTTTAAAAAAATTTTATTCTGAACTTAAACGGAAAAGCATTCCATATATGCAGAACACAAAAAGAAGCTTGTGACTCTCCATTTCTTCCTGCTTGCTTTTTTTTTTAAACATGTGTTTTTAAAACTTTGGGTTCCAAATTTTCTCCCTTCCTCCCTCCTCACCCACCCTCATTGAAAAGGCAAGCAACTCAATATAGGTCATACATGTGCAGTCATGCAAAACACTTCCATAGTAGACATGCTGTGAAAAACTAACTGTATTTCCCTTAATCCTATCCCGCCCCCCCCATTTATTCTATTCTTTCTTTTGACCCTGTCCCTCCTCAGAAGTGTTTGCTTCTGATTACCCGCCTTTCCCAATCTGCCTTCTATCATTCCCCTGCTCTTTTGTCCCCTTCTCCCTCTATTTTCCTGTAGAGTAAGACAGATTTCCATACCCAATTGAGTGTGTATGTTATTCCCTCCTTAATTCAAATCCTATGAGAATAAGATTCACTCATTCCCTCTCACCTTCCCCATTTCCCTTCCACTGTAAGAGCCTTTTCTTTCCTGGGTTTTTTTTTTTTTTTATTGTGAGATGGTTTACACCATTCTACTTCTCCCTTTCTCCTTCTCCTAGTATAATCCTCTCTCACTCTTTAATTTTATTCTCCAGATATGACCCCTTCATCTTCAACTCACCCTGTGCCCTCTATCTATCTATCTATATATAATCTATATATCTATATAGATATATACATACACATAAATATAATTTTTTCCCTCCAGCTACCCTAATACTGACAAAGGTCTCATGAGTTACAAATATCATCTTTCCATGGAGGAATGTAAATAGTTTAACCTTAATAAGTCTCCTATGATTTCTCTTTCCTGTTTACCTCTTCATTTTCCACTAGAAAGTCAAATTTTCTATTCAGCTCTGGTCTTTTCATCAAGAATGCTTGAAAGTCCTCTATTTCACTGAATGACCATTTTTTTCCCTGAAGGATTATACTCAGTTTTGCTGGGTAGGTGATTCTTGGTTGTAATCCTGTCTCCTTTGCCCTCTGGAATATTATATTCCATGCCCTGTGGTCCCTTAATGTAGAAGCTGCTAAATCTTGTGTTATCCTGATTGTGTTTCCACAATACTTGAATTATTTCTTTCTGGCTGCTTGTAATATTTTCTCCTTGACCTGGGAACTCTGGAATTTGGCTACAATATTCCTAGGAGTTTTCCTTTGGGGATCTCTTTCAGGAGGAGATCGGTAGATTCTTTCCATTTCTATTTTGCCCTCTGGTTCTAAAATATCAGGGCAGTTTTCCTTGATAATTTCTTGAAAGATGATGTCTGGGCTCTTTTTTTGATCATGGCTTTCAGATAGTCCAATAATTTTTAAATTGTCTCTCCTGGATCTATTTTCCAGGTCAGTTGTTTTTCCAATGAGATATTTCCCATTATTTTCTAATTTTTGGTTCTTTTGGATTTGTTTTAGTGTCTTGATTTCTCATAAAGTCACTAGCTTCCAATTGCTCTATTCTAATTTTTAAGGAAGTATTTTCTTCAGTAATCTTTTGGACTTCGTTTTCCATTTGGCCAATTTTGCTTTTTAGGGCGTTCTTCTCCTCATTGACTTTTTGGACCTCTTTTGCCATTTGGGTTAGTCTATTTTTTAAGGTGTTATTTTCTTCAGTATTTTTTTGGGTCTCCTTTAGCAACCTATTGACTTGTTTTTCATGATTTTCTTGCATCACTCTCATTTCTCTTCCCAGTTTTTCCTCTACTTCTCTTACTTGCTTCTCAAAATCCCTTTTGAGCTCTTCCAAGGCCTGGGACTGATTCATATTTTTCTAAGAGTCTTTGGATGTAGAAGCTTCAACTTTGTTATGTTCTTCTGGCTGTATGTTTTGATCTTCTTTGTCACCAAAGTAAGATAATATAGTCTGACTCTTTTTGCACTGCTTGCTCATGATCTCGGCCAATTGTATGAGTTTTAAACTCTTTGTTAAGGTAAGAGTCTGCTTCTAATGCGGAGAATGTACTGTCCCAAGCTTCGGGGGTTTGTTCAGCTGTTTTCAGAGATACTTTTAGGGACCTGAAAATTTTCAGTTTTTCCAAGGTGGTATGATAAGGGGTGAGGTGTTTCCTCTCCACCACCATTACAAGCTTCACCATGCCAGTGCTCCTCCTCGCCCCAGGACCACCCCTCAGAATTGTGACCCAGATCCAAGCATGGGCAAAGCAACAGATTCCTATCTCAGCACTGGCAAAGAAATCCCTGCAATCCCCTCTGATCAGTCACTTGATTCCCTCTTAGTCTGTGGGCCAGAAGCTCAGGAGGCAGCCATGGCCCGTGCTCAGTACTTGCGGCTGAGACCTAGCTTCTTCTCTCACCGCAGTCACAGACTTTTCCCACTGACCTTGTAAGTTGTCTTTGGCATTCCTGGGTTGAGAAGTCTGGAAACCACCACAGCTTCCTGCAATTCAGCCTTCTGAGGCCTGCTCCAGGTTCGCTCCGGCCAACACGCCCAAGCCAAACTGTGCTCCTCTCCCCACCCAGCGCGATAAACCTTTCCGATCAACCATCCAAGTTATCTTGGGATGGAAATTTGTTTCATTCTGTCATTGTGTGGGTTCTGCTGCTTTAGAATGTGTTTAGAGTCATTTTTAATAGGTATTTGGAGGGGTTTGGGGGAGAGCTCAAGCAAGTCACTGCTTTCACTCTGCCATCTTGGCTCCGCCCTTCTACCTATCTATCTTGCTATGACCCACAAATGTTCCACTTCCATGCCAATGGACTCCCAAAATCCCTTTATCTGATTGTAATAGTTTAGTGTTTTACTTTCCTCTATGCCTTATGACCCTTAACTCTGTTTTTGATCCTCACAGTGACTTTCAATCCCTCTATCCATCAACTTTTTCCCAGACAATCACCCATGTATTGGCTATATTCTCCTCTCTTCCCTATGCTGACCCCTTAATGAATCAATTCACCTCCATATTATACTCTACCATCAATTCCCTCATCTTCCTGTCCTATAACTGATCACACATCACTAAACTGCAACCTTGGATTACTCCCACAATCCATCTCTTTTGCTCTTATTTAAATGCTGCTTAATGAAGCCAAAGATAATAACAAAAACATACTAATCGGGCCCATTACAAATTTGTATTATATGATCTCAACTGATCCATCAGTGCAGCAAGGCAATCCTTTTACACTCTCTAAACAATTCCTTACAGCAACTTTTCCAATCTTTTCATCACTACTCAAATTTCCTATGGCAAACCCTCCCCTTACCTTGTCAACTGAGGACTTCACTTCATACTTCACCAAAAAAAATGAGGCCATTCACTCAGACCTTCCTCTCCTCCTGATTTCATTCAATCATCTTCTACCACTATCTCCTCCATTATTCCTGGCCCTAATAAAGAGATGTCCCCTATCTTTGGCAAGGCCAACCCCTCTACATGTACCCCTAATCTTATCCCTTCTTCTTTTCCAGAAGATTACAGCAACTATCATGTCCACTCTCTCTAAACTTATCTCTCTCTCTATTTACTTGTTCCTTTCCTGCTGCCTACACACATGCTCGTGTTTTCACATCCTTTAAAAACCTTCATTTAATCCTAGCATCTTATATCTCTCCTCCCCTTTTTGGTTATCTAAATCCCTTGAGGAAACTGTCTACACTTGGAGTCTCCACTTCTCTTTTCACTCTCTTATAAACCCTTTGAAATCCATCTTCTGATCTCATCATTCAAGTGAAACTGCCCTTTCCAAGTCACCATGATCACTTAATTGGCAAATCAAATTGTTTTTCTCAGGCTTCATCCTTCATGACTTCCCTGCAGCCTTTGACTCTGTTGGTCACCATATCCTAATAGATACTCTCTTCTGTCTAGGTATTCATGACTCTACTCTCTCCTGGTACTATTCCTATCTGTCTGATTATTCCTTCTCAGTTTATTTTACTGGATCTTCATCCAGGTTGAATACACTAATTGTGAATGCCCCCAAAGGCTCTGTCCTAGATCTTCTTATCTTTTATCTCTATACTATCTTGCTAGGTCATCTAATAAGCTACAATGGCTTCAATTACTACCTCTGTGCAGATGTTTCCTGGATCTACGTATCAAGTGTCAATCCCCAAGCTCCAGACTGGTACTGCTAATTGCTTTTTGGCTAGCTCAAATTGGATATTCTATAAGTACCTCAAAATCTATCTGTCCAAAACAGTGCTCATTATTTTTACCCCCAAAGCTTTCTCTCTTCTCAACTTCCCTATTTCTGTTGAAGACACTAGTCCCAGTCACCAAGGCTCATAATCTATCCTTTGCTCCTCATTGACACTCACTTCACATATCCAATGTTGTCAAATCATACCATTTCTACCTTCACAACATCTCTTGTACATTTCCCTGTCTCTCAGTTCACACAGTCACCACATTAATACACATCCTCATTACCTCTTACCTGGACTATTTCCATTACTTTATACTTGCCTCATCACCACCCCTGGCCTCAACTCTTCTCCATTCCAATTCATCCTCCATTCAGCTGCCAAGATCCTTTATTAAAAGTGCACATCTGATCACTTCACCCCTGCTATTCAATAAACTTTAAGGACACACTATTGCCTCCAAGACCAAATACAAAACCCTTTGGCATTAAATCCCTTCATGATCTAATCCCTTTCCTACCTTTTCAATCTTTTTGCACTTTACTCTCATATACTGGCCTATTTACTGTTCTTCATACATAACACCTTCTCCTAACTCCATGCCTTTTCAATGACTGTCTGTCAGACTTAGAATGTTCCTTTTTTCTATCATTACCTCCTAGCTTTTCTGACTTTCTTTAAGACTGAAATCAAATCTAACCTTCTGCAGGAGACTTTTCCCAGTCCCTCTCCCAGCCCCCAACCCCTCTGGTTGACTTTCCTTTGAGATTACCTTCCACAATAAGACAGATAGATAAATAGGTAGATAGACAGACAGACAGACAGATAGGCAGATATCTTGTATGTACATAGTTATTTACATATTACTTTCCCCCCCCATTAGAATGTGAGTTTCTTATGGACAAGAACCATGTTTTGTTTTTTTTTCTCTTCCCAGTGTTTAACACAGTGCCTGGCACACAGTAAGTTCTTAATAAATGTAAAATGTTTGTTGACTGCCTAGTGCTACTGGGAAACTCTAAAACTATCAGTTGCACAGAAGGTGCAAATCTTCATTGACAGGAACAGTTACCTTACTCAAAGCTCCCTATCTTAATGAAATCAAAGATCAAATACAAAACAAAATACATTTCCTCTGCCCAGACATAAACTTCTTGAGAAACAAATTCCTAATCAGATGGTTAGAGAGCCCAATGGGAAGTATAGGCTTGTCATAATCAGCCCTGCCCTGCCCCCCCCCACTAGTGAATTATGGCTGCTATACAGTTAGGAATCATGAAACACTACAATGTTTTGTGTTTTTTATTAAAATAATAATTAATGTTATTATAACAATGAAGACAGTTGTCCCAACCCACCTAAAGTACAGGGCCTATTGTTGCTCCAATATTCCACCCTACTCATGATTTCAGTCACCCCTGAATTTCTTTTTATTTATTTATTTTTGGTTTTCAACATTCACTTCCATAAGATTTTGAGTTCCAAATTTTCTTCCCATCTTTCCCCTCCCCCTACCCAAGATAGCATGCAATTTGATATAGACTCTACATATACATTCATATTAAACCTATTTTCACATTAGTCTTGTTGTAAAGAAGAATTAGAACCAATGGGAGAAACCACAAGAAAGAAGAAACAGAAAAAAAAAGAGAGCAAATAATATGCTTCAATCTGCATTCAGACCCTATAGTTCTTTTTCTGGATGTGGACAGCATTTTCCATTATGAGTCCTTTGGAGTTGTCTTGGATCTTTGCACTGATAAGAAAAGATGAGTCTATCAAAGTTAGTCATTGTACATTGTGACTGTTACTGTGTACAATATTCTCCTGGTTCTGCTCACTTCATTCAGCAGCAGTTCATTCAAGTCTTTCCAGGTTTTCTAAAGTCTGCCTGCTCATCATTTCTTTTAGTACAGTAGTATTCCATTACAATCATATACCACAACTTGTTTAGCGACTCCCCAATTGATGGGCATCCCCTCAATTTCCAATTACTTGCCATCACAAAAAGAACTGTTATAAATATTTTTGTACATGTGGGTCCTTTTCCCATTTGTATGATCTCTTTGGGATACAGACCTAGAAGCGATATTGCTGGGTCAAAGGGTATGCACATTTTTATAGACCTTTGGGCATAGTTCCAAATTGCTCTCCAGAATGGTTGGACCAGTTCACAACTCCACCAACAATGCATTAGGGAATACTACAATTTTTGGTTAATCCAAACTGTATATAAACCAAAAAGCAACGGAAAGATATGAGGCAGACATAAGAAGGATGAACCATATTATCAATTGCAAGTTGTGTGGGAAAGTAGCAGAAAAGTTTTCACCAAGTATACATAAAGAAAGATGATGTTGGGCCAGTCATGCAGCTAGAGAAAGAATAACAGATGCATAGCCCAAATGTTTCACAGGATTTTATAGAATGTAAAAAGATCCCAAGCAAAGATTCCATCATATTAGGTAGATCATAATATATAATTACTTACAGGGAAAAGTTTCTTTTTTTCAAATTACATGGATCAATAGACAGTAAAACTAGAATAGTTGAGGACCTCAATATACTCCTCACTGACCTAGACAAATCCAACAAAAAAAAAAGATAACCAGGAAATAAGTGAAGGACCTGAGAATTCTATAAAAGTTAGTTATGATAGATTTCTGATGATTTTACTAAATGGAACTAGAAATGATCACATGTATTTATCATTTGTGCATGGAATCTTTGCAAAAATTAGCCTTAGGAAAGCACATGAAAACCTCATAAAAAATTCAGAAGAGCAGAAACATTAAGTATTACCTTTATTGAACACAATGAAATAAAAATATAAGAATTTTTTGAAAAAAAAATTTAAGCTTAAATACCTTAACCCTAAACAACAGCTTGGTCAAACAATAAATCATAGAAATATTAGATAATTTCATCAAAGAAAAGAACACCATTTTGAAGTGAGGACCTCATTTGACAGAGTAAAGGGAGTGTTTGCCATAGGAAATTTAAGAAGTCATGAAAAGATTGGAATAGCTGCTATAAGGAATTGATTGGAGAGTCTAAAAGGATTGCTTTGCTGCATTGATGGATCAGATGAAATCATATAATATAAATTTGTAATGGGCCCAATTAATATTAAAATTTTAGTATTGAAGTTTATATGTTTTTTCTTTTCTTATTTTGTATTTAAAAAACAATAAAAATTTGATTTTGCATCCAAAATAGTCTTTAGGGGAAACTTCATACCACTAAATAATTTAATCAGTAAAAGAAAAAAAGATTAATAAACTGAGCATACAACTAAAATCTAGAAAAGCAATCATATTTAAATGACTAGACACAAAAAAATAGAAATTCTAAAATCAGGTGAGATATTAACAAAATTAAAACCAAAAAATTGAATTGATAAATGAAACTAAGAACTGATTTTTAAATTTATAAAATAATTAACTAATTGGATGGAGGAAGAACAGATTTCCAGTATCAAAAATTTAAAAAGAATTTTTTTAAAAACAAAAAGGAAATAAAGGAAATTATTAGGAAGTACTTTGTCCAATTAAATTACAAAAAAAAGTTGATAACTTAAATGTTACAGATGTTTATTATATAAAAATATAATTACCCAGACTAAAATAAAAAGAAATATAAAGTTTAAATAAACCTATCTCAGGAAAATAAATTAAACAGACCACAAATGAACTCCTAAGGAAAACAAAAAACAAGACCAGATGGATTTACAAATGAATTCTACATGATATTCAAAGAACAGTTAATTTCAGTATTAAACAAACTATTTTTAAATTGTAAAAGAGCAGAGCCTACAAAGTTATTCCTATGAGAAATAAACATAATCTTTAAAACTAAAATAAGGAAGATCGAAGCAGATAAAATGAACCCACACTATTCCAAATGAATATCAATGTAAAAAATAGTGAATAAAATATTAGCCACTATGATATATTAAAAAGAGTATACACTATGAGATCAGATTTATATCAGGAATTCAATGTTGGTTCAATATTAAGAAAACTAAAGACATAATAGACTATAATAATTACAAAAAACAATAAAAACCATATGATGATAACAATAAATTAAGAGAAAGTTTTTTTATGAACTATGACATCCATTTCTTTTTTTAAATTACATTTAAAAAGATTAGGAATAAATTGAACTTTCCTAATATGGTAGTGTCTATCTAAGACATGGAGTTAGAATTATCTAAAATAGAGAAATGTCATAGGTCTTCCCATTGAGAAAGGGGGGGAAGCAAGTATGTTCTTTATCACTATTATTATTTGATATAATTCTTGAAATGCCAACTATAAAAATAAGACAAGAAAAGGAAATTAGGAAAATAAGCAAAGACAAAGGAGAAACAAAATTATCACTTTTGTAGATGGTATGCTAAGAGAACCCTAGTGATTCAACAAAAAGTTTAATTGAAACACTAACCAGCAAAGTAGAATGATATAAAATAAAACCACACAGATGATTTGCATTTCTACTTACTATCAATAAATTCCAGCAGGGATATAAAGAAAAACTATTTAAAATAACTATATAACACATGAAGTACTTGAAAGTTCACCTAGCAGGGGACTTAGAAAAATATGGAAAGACTTACACATATGAAGGAAGATGTTATCCAGCCTCAGAGTAACAGAGGACAAGCAAGTATAGTATAGTCTTACATAGATGCATATGAATGTATGTCTATATAGGAGTATGATTATAAATAAGTGTATTATATGTACATGTGCATATATATTTGTGTGTATATGTGAACATGTGTGTGTCTGTGTGTGTGTATGTCTGTATGTATTCATGCTTAATTGTAGCCTTCTTGGAAGGGATGAGGGAGGAAGAGGGAAAAAGAGAACAAAGTAAAAAGTGCATAACAGAAAACAAAAGAAAACATTTTATTACATGGGCTTTCTTGGAATGGAAATTTATTGCTGTATATTTTGAACCCTCTGTTATGTTCTGCTGAGCATATGGCAATGCTTTTGTTTTCCTTTTCTTATTTTGTATTTAAGTTTTAGTATTTAAGTTTATATTTCTTTTTCTTTTCTTATTGCATATTTGTTTCAGTATTTAAGTTTAAAATAAATTAATAAAAAAGTTCACCTACCAAGACACATGCAGGAGTAAAATTAATACAATTACAAAATAGTTTTTACAAGAAATAAAAGACAGACCTAAATAATCAAAGCCATATTAACTGCTCATTTTTGAGCTATGGAAATAGAAGGATGATAATACACTTATGCTAATTTATTTATGCAGTGCCCTACCAATCAAACTACCAAAACGGTTATTTTATAAAGCTAGAAATAAATAACAAAATTTATCTGGCAGAAAAGCTCAAGAACCTACAGGGAAATGATGAAAAAAGAGCAAAAGCAAAGAGGCCTAGTACTGCCAAATCTCAAACTACACTACTAAGCAATAATTGTCAAAACTATTTCTTGTTGTTTTTCAGTAGTTTCAGTCATGTTCGACTCTTAGTGATCCTATTTGGGGTTTTCTTGGCAGAGATATTGTTGGTCATTTCCTTCTCCAGCTCATTTTACAGGTGAGGAAATTGAGGCAAACAGGGTTAAGTGACTTGCCCATGGTCACAGAGTTAGTAAGGGTTGAGGCCAGATTTGAACTCAGGAAGATGAGTCTCCCTGAGCATTCTATCCACTGCACTACCTAGCTGCCCCAAAACTATTTGGCACTGGCTAAAAAATGGAAAAGTTAAGCAGTGAAACAAATTTGGAATTCATGATCCAAAAGCAAGTAAACCTAGTGATATAATGGTCAATAAACCAAAAGACCTGCAACTATTAGGGGAAGGACTCACTATTCAACAAAAACTGCTGGAAAAACAAAACAGAAAAGCAATCTGACAGAAACTAGGCTTAGATCAGCATCTCACTCCAAATTCCACAAAAAGCTTATTGAAAGATGCTCAAGAGATCACTTTGTGTATACCCTCATCTCTGAGGTTGTAGACTCATCAAATACTGGTGAGTGGTGAGATATTCTTTGAGATTTCAATGAATGATTGTGTCACATAGACTCCCAAACTACCACGCCAACTCAACCTCACATTAATGAGTCAAGGCCCCAGAGTATGACTACTGTGTTTCTTCTTCAAAAATCTAGGGGGTAACCCAGAGAGATTGGGTAGTAGTTCTCCAATGTTCTGTAGCTCATGAGCCCTCATTGGTGTGCTTTCCCCAACTGGTTTTCAGTGATATTTGTTAACATGACAATCACCTTTTAGAAAGGGGTATTTACTACTATGATGACTATATCTGGGCCTAGTGGGGTGAAATTATTTTGATCCCACCCTTACAACTAAATAGAATGAAAGGACTCTAATGATCAAGAATCATTGTCTGGAATGCTTTGCCTTTTCACTTCCTCCTCTTAGAGTCCCTGGTTTTATTCAAAGTTCAGCTCAGTCACCAGCTTCTCCATGAAACCCTTCTTGATTTACCCAAATGCTAGGGCCTTCCCTCTCAAATTAGATTATTTTGTATCTATTTTATATATACAACATATAGCTACATGTACATGTGCATGTACGTGCATGTGTATTTTACATAAATGCAAATATGCGTGCATATATGTGAATGTATAAACACATATAATGTTTATGCAGCAACCAGGTGGTGCAGTAGATAGAGCACTGGGCCTGGAGTCAGGAAGACCCGAGTTCAAAACCAGCCTCAGACATTTTCTAGTTGTGTGACCCTGGGCAAGTCACTTAACCCTGTTTCCTTCAGTTTCCTCATCTGTAACATCAGCTGGAGAAGGAAAGGGCAAATCACTCCAGTATCTTTGCCAAGAAAACTCCAAATGGGGTTACAAAGAATCAAACACAACTGAAGTGACTTCACAACAACAATAACAATGTGCATATGTGTGTATATGTATTGACTTCCTTGGCTAGATTTTAAACTCCTTGATGGCAAGGACTACATCATAATTTTCTTCATATCCCCAGAGATGCACATAGTGCCTGGCACATAACGGACGCTTAATAAATGATTGTTGATTAATTGTTTGATATTTCCTATCAGAAAATTCTTCATCCTTCCTTATCTAATTCCATCCTGATTCAACTGAAGCTGATTTCCTTTTGTTCTATTCTCTGAGCCAATGGAGAGAGACTAGAAAAGGGCACGTTTTATGGATCAGTTTAGCATGCGTTATTCCCTAAGATCCACATAGCTCAAACTGAGTTTGGAGCCAGTTTGGCCTGGAATCTTAATCAGCATCATTAATCCATAGTCTGTTCTATGAGAAATTCCAATGTGGACATTTAATTGTTGGGATGTGAAATGCATGAGGCTTCTGGGATTTTGGTGAACCATCAGACTATAAAGTTTTGTGTCTTGGATACAATCTTTCCTCCAATACATAATATTCAGGCAAAAGAATGGGGTTAGCTGTTGATCATAAATAACATCAGAGGGCTTGAGGTCTTCTCTCAAGCTACAGATCATCAGAGTCATTCTTTCAAGCAAATCAGCTCAGATTTCTTGGAATTAATTCTTCTCACCTATGTGCACCTGCCAATTAGTGAGTATTCATATCAGTCGGACCACATAGCAACAAGAATAATAATAGCTAACATTTATCTAGCATTTTAACATTTTCAAAACGAGTTATATCATTTCCTCCTCAGAACAACCCTACAAGGTAGCCTCTGTCATTACAGATGAGGAAACTGAGGGTCAGAATCTCTTCTGACTCTAACTCTAACACTTACTAGCACAATGGTTAAGAGCAATGACATTAATACTATATAAATAACACTTTAGTACTTTATTTCTTTTAAAAAATGTTATTTCTTATTATTCTGAATTTAACAAATCCCCATAAACATGAATGGTTCCACATACAAAGAACAGAAAAAGGGGACTGATAGAAAACAGTGTATCTCATTGGGTTTACTATTGCCTCAAGGAATAAAATAAAAAATTGTTGTTATACATCCAAATCCCTCTATAATCTGGATGCCATATACCTTTCTAATTTTCACGCACTGTCTGTTCCAGTCAGATTGACCTAATGGCTGCACCCAGTACACAATATCTATTTCCAGTCTCCAGGCATGGCCAGAGCAAAGAGATCTCAGAAGCAAGGAAAGCAAATAGCAGAAGAATCAGCATCTAAATTAGTATAGCCATTCATACATTCATTTTAAATAAACACATCTCTTGCTACCCTTAAACAAATCCCTTGAAGAAGAACCAGAGACCAACCAAGTCTCAAGGTATCATGAGTTCCCCCAGACAGCTAGTAAATGACTCTCTTGGAGACCACGAGCAGAATAATATGAGGGAATTTTTGCTTGCTCCTAACGGGTCATGGTAGTGGGAAGAATTCCTAGATTGGAGACATGCATGTAGATTGTTTAAGGGCTCTCCAAGTCCAGGAGGCATGGACTTCCACACAGAAGGAAGTCTTTTATTTATTTTTATTTTATTCCTGTTTATTTTATGTATATTGAAACTCTGAGATCATTCTTTTAGAATAAAGCTGGCTACATTGTCCTTTCAGGTTTCTAGCAAGGATTTCTAACTTAGGAGCCATGAACTTCTTTTTTCTAACATTATAACTATATTTCAGCATAATTGGTTTGCTTTATAATTATATGCATTTCATTTTATGTATTTAAAAAGACTATTCTGAAAAGCAGCCCATGGGCTTCATCTGTCTACCTAAGGAGTCCAAGACACAAAAACCTTAAGAATTTCTATTCTAAGGTACCCCTTAAATGGTTGGGTAATTTCTAATGATACCGTGGTTCTCCCCACTGTTAGCCACCAATGATTAACATCCCTATTCCATTTAACCAATTAACAACAATTAGCTTTTACTAATTAATATTTACTATGAAGATATAGCAATAACAGAATTAAAAAAAAAACATTCCCCCAACACATCGGGGCATACTGTTTCCTAAACCCCCTTGGTCTCTGGGGAGGAACAGGCTCAAATTTGAAGCAGTTTCCACACAGCATCAGTTCCACTAAATTCATTTCCAAATGTGGCATAGTTGTGCGATGAGGTCTCACATTAGCTACCACTAGGCTGGATCTCTCAGATTATTTCTCAGGGTCTATGTTTGAAAGGTTGGTCACTGGGGCCTCTCCCACTGGTCGAGCTGGCCACAAAACTCAGTGCGGCCTCCAGCTCTTAGACCTCTGATGGCTCACCCATCTGATGTTCTGAAGCTCCAAACAATGAAGGTGCCCTCAATATTTTTTACATAAGACAGGAAAGAATAAACCCGAGAGAGAAGCAAAAACAGGAGTCTGACCCCAGTGAGTTACATTGCAGCTGCCCTAGTAGAGAAATGAAGACCTGAAGCTTCTCTCCCCACCAAATTTTAAGAAAGGTTTTCTTCTTCACTGGAACACAGCCAGGCAGGTAGGAAGACTTGACCAAGAAAAATGCTTTGGCTGGTTAATGCCGTTTGAACACACCCTAGTTCCAGCAAAGCAGCCAAACGAAAGTCCATTGTTTCATCACACGGTTAGTCAACTGCAACCAGTTACAGGACATTTAGAAAAACTCTAAAGCAGGGAGCAGGGCACTTCCCTTTCACATCATCATGCCTTTCTAATAGCAGCTTCCCATCATGGGGATTGTATCAGCTGAACATGCTGATTTGAATCCATATCTAATTTTTGGGGGGTCTAGCAATTGTGGTTAAATGACTTGCCCAAGGTCATACAGTTAGTAAGTGTTAAGTGTCTGGGATTGAATTTAAATGCAGGTCCTCCTGACTCCAGGGCCAGTGCTCTCTCCACTGCATCTAGCTTCCCCAATCCATAGCTATTTTTAACAACTACCTACTAAGTGGGTTCATGATGGTTCCTGTATCTTTTTAAGGTTTACAAGAGGCTTTATATAAATTGGCTCATTACTTGTATAAGCTTAAATATGTGTGTTGTCTGCCAAGTCAAAATTATAAGTGTGTATTAACATTTAGTATTGCCAGGCAATGTGCTAAGTGCTGGGGATACAAAGAAAGGCAAAAGACAGTTCTAGCTCTCAAGGAGTTCACAGTCTAATGAAAGAGACAACATGTAAACAACTGTATGCAAACAAGATTTATCCAGGATCCATTGGGGGTGATCCCAGAGGGAAGGCACTAACATCAAAGGAGATCCAGAAATTCTAACTGAGACTTGAAAGAAGCCAAGGATGCAGTGAGGCAGGAATAAGGAGGGCCAGATTCCAGCCAGGAAATGTCTTGTGTGAGGAGCAGCAAGAAGGCCAGAGTGGCTGGATTAGAGAGTACATGGAAGAGAGTGAGGAGTGAGAAGGCTGGAAAGGTAAGAAGGGAACAGGTTATAATAACCTTAAGAACCAAACAGAGGATTTCATATTTGAACCTGGAGGTGATAGGGAGCCAGTGAAGTTGACTGGGGACAGCCAGGCAGCACAGTGGACAGAGTGCCATGCCTGAAGTCAAGAAGATGCATCTTCATGAGTTCAAATCCAACCTCAGACACTAGCTGTGTGACCCTGGGCAAGTCACTTCACCCTGTCCATTTCAGTTATCTCATCTGTAAAATGAGTAGGAAAAGGCAAACTACTCCAGTATCTTTGCTAAGAAAATCCCAAATGGGGTCACAAAAAGTCAGACGCGACTGAGACAAATGAACAATAAAAGACATTGATTGAATGGGAGTTTGATGGGAGGAGGGTGATTTGGTCATATCTATGCTCCAGGAAGGTCACTTTGATAGCTGAGTGGAGGATGTGTCCAAGTGGGCAGAGACTTGAGGCAGGGAGCAGAGATTGCTTCATTTTTGTCTTGTATCCCCAGCACTTAACACATAGTAGGTGGTTTAAAATAGGTGTGGAATAATTGGTTTAGGTACAGGGGTGGGGAACCTGCAGCCTCGATGCCACATGTGGCCCTTTAGGTCCTCAAGTGTGGCCCTTTGACTGAATCCAAACTACACAAAACAAATCCCCTTAATAAAAAGATTTGTTCTGTAAAACTTGGGCTCAGTCAAAAGGCCACACCCAAGGATCTAGAAGGCAACATGTGGCCTCGAGGTCACAGGTTCCCACCTCTGATTTAGGATCATAGGACCTAAAGTTGATAGAAACCCTACACATTGTCCAGTCCAACCACTCTCTGTAGACTGAGGATTTGAACTTGGGTCTTCATAGTTAAAGTCCAATGTTTTAGTCATAAACATAATACTCATAAGCAAATACTATAACACAAATTCAAATAAAATAACCGCATGAGAGAAACATAAACACAGTTCCTGAAGAGCTTCAAGGAGGGAGACATCATTGCCAATCAGAAGAAATCAGGGAAATCTTTATGGAGGAAGCGCCAATAGTCATGGGCCATGAAGGACAAGTAGGATTGAAAGACAGAGAAATGATGGGCCATTTTATTATCCTCATTTTAATATATAAGAAAGCCTCAGACTCATTGGGAATTTAAATACCTTTATCCTATTTACACCTCTAGTTACTAATACAGGAAGAAATAAAATGAAAGGAAAAAACTGGTTTATGTCCTTTTGCTTTGGATTACTTATTCTATCTCCCTCCTAGGCATACTGAGCTTTAATTAACATTTTGGATGAAAGGTGATATAGAAACACAAAAGTGTCATGGAAACAAACTGAAAATATTTTCCTTAAGACACAGAGCAATTTTTGTCTCTAAACTCCCAACCTTACCGTTAGAAATAATTTTTAGAATCATTTTAATTTCCATCATTCTCCATGACAAGTTAGTGAATATAGAGTGTCCTTTAAATATTTAATAATTGCTCTAGACATTTTTCCCTTTATTATAATTCTATGACCAGAATCCCCAAGCCCTTCCATCAGTCTCAGGGTCACAAAGCAAACAGAGACAGTTAATTTCCAGGCAAACAGCTGTTCACATGATCCTTCTTCTGAGCTTCTGAAGGTCAAAGGAAGCACTCCTGGGAAGGAGGTTCTTGCTCCCCAAGCTCTCTGGTGAGGCCCACCACTCACCAAACATTCATCCCTACCTTTTTTCCATCTCCCCCTTCCCCCCAACCTTCCCAATCAAGCCAAGCCCACCTTCTCTTAATCATCATTGGAAAGACAAAAAGTTACAGCTTCAGAACAGCGGGCCACAATTTCACACTCCATTTGCCCCAGAACTCAGAAGGCCACTAATGTGCTGTTTGCTTTTTAGCAGGCATCTCGGCAGTCATCAGCGAAATGCAATCTGGCGCTGCTCCTGGGGCAGTGTGGCTATTTATGACAGCGTGTCTTGAGACGCCTACATGGAACGTTGAAATGTCCACTACAATCTGCAGGTTGATCCATCCTCCCAACATTTGGTGTTGGATGAAAGTGGAGGAAGGTGAAGGTAGTTGCCTTTTCAATCATTTCCTTAATTCCTCCTCTTGCCATTCCATGACCCAATAACAAAGTGAGAATCATAATTAGCCATTTTTGCACCCAGAGTAAACAATACAAAAACATTCCCTCAAATTCACTTTTTAGGAAAATTTCATTTAGTGGAGTTAGCAGAGACACAACCGGATATTACCCTATGGGGAGAGGGAAGGGCAGAAGGATCTCTAGAGCCAGTCACCATGGACAGAGCTCCTTGGACACTACAGTTACTTGGTGAGGATGGAGTGTGGAAGTAGCATACCACTTGTTAACTTCCTTTTCAACTATGTTTTCTTGCTAATTAGGAGCTAAGCTCAGGTGTATCTATTTTAACAAAAGAATATAAGTACTGACAGCATCTTCTAAATTTCAGGACCCGGGGGCAAAGACCATTTGCCTTGCCTTAGTTACAGTTCTGACTTAGCATCCCAAACTCGTCTTCTAGGCTATATGTGTCAAACTGTAAAACCCTCCAGTACAGACAGATGGTAATAGCCTGAAACACACTCACCCTAGTTTTTATGGCATACTCAATCACACAATATTCTAGAGCTACAAAATATCTCCTTGTTTTTACTTCCCTTGATCAACAGATATATACCTCCAACCTTCACAATGAAGAAAAAAAAAAACAGATATCTTCACTCTTTAGCCCAGATTGAAAGCATGCCACAATCAGTTTTCAGTCTAGCTTTCCAGTTTTACTTTGGACTAGTTCTCTTCACATAATCTGTCTTCCTGCCATAAGAAGAATATTTAACAGCTAATCCCTACCACCACCACCACTAAATCTTACCAACTTTTCCTGTTTCAGAGAGATTTTGTGTATTGTCTTCTATGACCAGAATACAACCCACTCTCCCCTGCCATCTTTAACCACTGAGATTTCACCCAGGCATCAACCCAAATCCTCAGCCCACCCTTCAGAATAATTTTTTTCCTTCAAGGCTTCTGTATGCCATATATTCCCAACTGAAAATGTTTTCTCCCTTTACAAATTTTTCAAGAGTACTTTGTCCAGGCTTCTTTTCTTACAGCTCCCTACTTCTTATTGTAATTACCTTTATTAAGACACATATAGGCTCTAAGGGTCTTTATCCCTACTCCTACTCTCACTGGCAAGTCAGGTTCCCAGACTGACTACATCTTCTGCTCAGAGGTCTAGGCACACTCCTGAGGAGATGGAAGGTATTTTTCTTATGCCATTATTTCAAGACAATACTTCAGTGAAGTCACCCCATAATCACCAGGGATTGTCACCTCAGTATCTTTTAACTAATTAACAGCAATCAATTTTTACAAAAGCATATTTACTAAGGAGATATAGCAAGAACAAAAATACAAACAATTCTCCCAAACATGGGGGACATTCTCCCCTACTTCGGTCTCTGAAGAAGAGTTTCAAATTTGCCACAAAATATTTGCCCCACCAAATTCACTTCTGAATGGGGCGTAGCCGGTAGAGTTGCTCCGTGGCTCGTTGGCCCCAGCATTTTAGCTACAAAGTCAAACCACTCCTGGACTGGGTCAGCAAGGTCACTTCAGACTGCTCCTTGCTGAGCTCAGCTTCTTCCAGACTTCTGTCTGGATTCCCATAACTGAACCTCTGGTAACTAACCTTCTGCCTCCCCAAAGCCCATAAGTGTGTAGCCAGTCATTCTGTTTTTTGTTCTCCTTCACCTAAAGCAGGAATAATTCAATGCTATGGGAACAGGAGTAATAGCAGGGCATGTGCTCATGGTTTCATGTTGACCTGGATGGGGAGAGGAGGCTGCTGGCACTAGCTCTCTGCATACTCAGAGGCTTACAGCAGTCCTTGCCTGCCTTCTCAATTAAACACAGTCAGGTTGGAGCAAAGTGGAGAAAGGGGTAAGGGAGACAGAGAGGGAGAGAAGGGAGACAGACAGAGACAGAGAGACAGAGACAGAGACAGAGAGAGACAGAGAGACAGAAAGAGACAGAGACAGAGGAGAATTTTGAATGTGCTTTTGAATGATCATTCATTTCCGACTTAGCAGCCAATGAAAGTCTATTTTTTCAGCACATGGTTAGTGGAACAGAAAGAGTCAGAGAATACCTGTGCATGATCTGAAATAGAAAGAAGAGTGCCTCTATTCCCCATCATCAGGCACTTCCAAAAATGAGCTCAACAAACATTCAAGCACTCAGAACAGATCCCTCATTGGCTAGTCCCTTCTCAAACTATTATGTGTCCTATATTGTGGTAGGTGCTAAAGATCCAGAGACAAAAACAAAATAGTTCCTACCCTCAAGAAGCTCGTATTCTCCTGAAATACTGAGCCTGCTATTATATTACAAATTTTATCTGACCAGAACAAAATCGAGCACTACTATGGACTCCCGGGGCAGCTAACTGGCACAGTAGATAGAGCTCTTGGCCTAGAGTCAGGAAAACTCATTCTCCTGAGTTCAAATCAGGCCTAAGACACTTACAAACTGTGTGACCTTGAGTGAGTCACTTCACACTGTTTGCTTCACTTTCCTCATCTGTAAAATGACCTGTAAAAGAAAATGGCAAACCACTCTAACATCTTTGCCAGAAAAACCCCAAATGGGGTGACAAAGAGTTGGATATGACTAAAACAACAAAAATGAACCCCCAAGTCCTGGACACGATGACACAGCCTAAGATCATGTCAGCTTGTATATATTACTGTGATATGTCTGGAATTACTGAGGCAGAAGCTACTTTCTCTTAGCTCTAGGTTTTCATTGAAAGATAATATCTGACCTAACTAGATGTTAAAATGTGATAGGTGCTTCACTCACACACTGGCCAACACTTATATGGCTCTTTAAGGTTTGCAAGGTACTTTACAAAGATTATGTCATTTGATATTAACAACAACCATAGGAGATAGGTGCTATTATTATTCCCATTTCACAGAAAAGGACCTGAGGCAAACAGAGAGTCAGTGACTTGCCCCAGGGTCACTCAGCTAGTAAGTTTCTGAGGCTGGATTTGAACTCAGATCTTCCTAACTCCTATTCTGGGACTGTATGCACTGAAGCACCCAGATACTTGTTGATTGTAACTTCCTTCTGTTATAAGTTCATGAAACAGGCATGACTCACTGTTCACTGTGTTCAGTTGACCAAAGGGGTTGTAACACACAGAATGGGCCCTTATGTGCTCAACCAACTTGGAATCTAACACCTGACAGTAAAGTTGGGAAAGATAACAAGTAGATTCTTGGAGTTCACTTATCTAATATCCATCCATTCATTCATTGATGAGAACTTGGAGGACCATGTTGGAAATACTGGATAAACAAATCTCATTTTATCCATTTGTAGGATTGTGATGTTCATTATTTCTATTAGAAAATTCAGTCACATATGGGAACCTATACTTGTCATTTAAAGACTAGAGCGTCATGGGGTGAAAACATGGAGAAGGCAGAAGGGGTGAGTCCACTGCCAAGTCTTCAGCATCCAAGAGTCAAACAGTAAAGCACTCAATAGTCTGAGAGCTCTTTCAAAGCTCGCTACCATGCTATCTCCTTCAGGAAGTCTTCCTTGATTCCTGCTCTCACTGGAGCTGGAAATACTCTTCCTTCCCCTGAATTCATATAACATATGTACATCTGTCATGATTTTATATTCTAATTCATATCTATTTATTAGTATTACTGAACTGAATTCTGGATTTCACATGTTGGGAAGGACATTGACAAGATGGATATCACCCAGAATAGGGCAACTATTATGGTGAATGGCCTTGGAAATATGCTATATGAGATCTAGTTGAAGGAACTTTATTTATACTGTGTACCAGAAAAAGAAAAGATCTGATGGGAAGTGCTGGATGATTGTCTTCAAGTAATGACAGGAACAGATATTGATTTAAGTCGTTCTGCTTGGTCCCAGAAAAGAGGACTGGGAGCAATGCATGTAGGAGTTAAAGAGACATGCTTAGATTAAATCTTAGCCTAAATCTGATGAGAACAATCCAAAAATCAAGTAGGCTGGATGCCTCCAGAAGTAATGAGTTCCTCATCACTGGTGGTCTTTAAGTGGAGGATATAAAAGATGTTGTAAAGGGGAAACTTGTTGGGGGGTACAAGTTGTATTATATATAGATGGTTCCTAGGGTCCTTTCCAACTCTGAGATGCTCTACTATACACACAGAATTTGGAGTCTAAAAAGAATCTAGAAAGATCATTTGGGCAGGGCTGCCTGCCCCTGAATACTTTCAGACCAAAATGATCTTAGCCACTGTTTTCAGCAAACAGTTCTGTGCATGCCCTGCATTTTTTATTGTAATTCCCTTCTCCAACATTGAACGCACAGATTCCAAAGTAGAGAAGGGGAGTGCTGCCATTACACTCTCCCTGATCACTGCCTCCACAGCCATGGGGGCTTATGATGACAATGGGGTACAGCAGAACTGTTCTCCATGGAACTGGAACTCTCCATGAATTATCCTTGATGTTAGTCATCATTCCGTTTCCAAGTCTTCCTCCCTCATGCACCAAAGGCCTATATGAAATGTTTCTCTGATACTCTCCTTGGTCATTTGGCATGATTGTCCTAATGGCCACAGCTGGCCACACTGGGGAAAGGGAATAACACAAACATTTATATCGCTGGTGGAAATTAAAGCAGTGGTACTTCTAAAGAATCCAAGTGGCGATTCAAAATACAAAACATCCTTAAATCCACTATTTGGAAGAGCAAGTGAGCATCTGTAAACCAACTAAGAAGCCAGGCATAAAATTTTGAGCTGCAAGGAACCCAAGACATCATCTAGTGCAACCCACTCATTTAACAGGTAACAAAAGTAGAGCCAACGCTGTAAATGACTAGTCCAAAGTCACACAGATAGGTAGCAAATCTACATGAAAATCTAGGTCTCCTGACCTCTCATCCAGCAACCTTTTCACTGCACCAAAGAGCTCCTGCCAAATATGTGAGAACCGGACCAGGATGAGCCAAGCTAAACTTGGAAGAGATGTGAACACCAGCCCAAAAAAGCCACAATATTCCTTGGGAAGCATTTCAATTCAATTCAGTTCAATTTGATCAGACTTTATGAAGCTCCACTATTGTGCACAGCCCTATAGTATGTTCTGGGAACACAAAGGTTTGTTGTTGTTTTTTTAAAGTCCCTGCCCTCGAGGAGCTTCTATTCAACCAGAGGGTAGGGTGGGGAAGGAGGTACAACATTTACTCCCATAAGCAAATATAATATGATTTGAAGAGGGACAGAGAATTAGCTGGAGTAAAATCACAAAAAGTTTTTGAAAGAAGGGCCTCCTCAGCTGAGAACTAAAGAAGGAAAATGAGGTAAAAGTGAGGAGAGAATACATTCCAGACATGAGAGACAGTCTATGAAAAGAAATGGGAATAAGAGATGAAATACCAAGTGTAGAGAACAACCAAGTTGGTCAGTTTGGCTGGAATATAAAGGCTAGCAACGTGAAAGCAACTTGGAAAGGATGGTTGGGACATGATTGTAAGGAGATTTAAATGCCATGTTTTTTCTGCTTCTTTTGAACATAACAAAATATTACTGTTGTTGTTGTTCGTCTTTTATTTCCTTTTTTTAATTTATGGAACAAAACAAGCATTGGCATAACAGAAAAATAAAAAGATGATTGCACATGAAATTACAAATCTCCTCTATACAACTTGTTATTCCTTTCAAATATACAACAAAATTATCATGTAAATTTCTTTTTTGTCCTTTTTTCTTCCTCCCTACCCTAGAAATGGCTATCATTAAGCACAAATAGATAGATATACATGTGTGTGTGTATGTACATGTATATGTATATATAACTATTCTATACATACCTCTATTTCATTTCTTTCTTCATTTTCAAAATGTACCAATAACATCACAGAGTGATGTCTTGACTTGTATGTGAATTGGATTTAAGTGAGGCAGAGTTTCACAAAGTTGTCAGTCTCACTCTCTCTTTCAGAGATATCAAAGTCCAGAGGCAAGATAAAAGTCAGGATGATTGGCGATGGCCCAAGATGCAGTGGATGACCTTGGCATCTTTGATGTCATACCAAGCTCTAAGTGCTCCACAGCACCTGCTTTAACCACCTTCATGGCCATTGGAACAAACTTTTCTCATCTACCCATTTTTCTGGGGCATGCTGCGGTAGACATCCCCCAAACCCACCAATGGGTTTCACAAAATATAAGTGACTGAGGTATAATAGGACATTATTGAAGAACTGATCAGTTTGTTATCTTTGTGATCTTAGGATGGTCAATTGACCTTGCTGGATCTCAATTTCTTCATCTGTAAAATGGGAGTAATGAAAGTATCTACCTGCCAGGGTTGTTGTGAGGAGGGTCAAATGAGATATTATTTATAAAGCAAATTTTAAAGTGTTATACAAATGCTATTATTGTTATTATCAAAAATTTTAAATGGTTCTTTCCTTCAAGGAGTTTACAATCTACTGGATCAGTAAAGCCCCTAATTCTAACATCACTAATAATTCTCTCTTTCCTCTGTTGAGGTCTCCCAGCCACGGCTTTCTATACTTTCTTAGCCTAGTCCTGCTCCTTCCTTAGTCTACAAAGTCAGACTGAAGCTGCCCCAGAGAGGAAAAATTAGAAAAAATAGGCATGAAAGAAAGTCCATCAGAAAATTTTGCCTGAAGACCCAGGATTGAAACTTCTACTAATGATTTGTGGCTTTATCCTTTGATAAGACCATTGAAAGAAAAATCAAATTCTCTATCCTCTACCAGTTTTTTATCTGAAATAGGATTATAGAATCATCAATTTAGAACTGGAAAGAATCTTAGAGACCATCAAGTCCGACCTCCTCATTTTGTAGATCATGAAATTCCATCTCCAAGAAGTTGGGACTCGCTCTATTAAGTCTCTGAATCAGGACTTGAACCTGAGGCTTCCAGACTCCAAGGAACAGTGCCCTACTTCTCACTTTTGCCAGCTTCTTCCTCACTCTTCTGATTTTGTTTTTTATCCTTTTTTATTTTGTAATTTTTTTTTGCTTTGCCCAATGGCATGATTGCAGCTCCTGATTTTTTTATTCATTTAATAAATAATAAATTCTTTTCCAACCTCTCATTTTTATTCTATGTATATCTTTTGTTTTATAGGTGTTTCTTGTAAGCAATAGATGGTGGTTTTGTTTTCTTATGAACTCTGTCAGTCTTTGTGTTGTTGTTGTTTTATTGGATGGTTTGTTCCATGCATTTTTAAAATTGTGAGTTAGGTTTTTATTTTCCTGCATTTATCTCTAATATTATGAAGTTGTTATTGTTTTTCCAAATGAGAATTTTTCCCTCTTCCTCTATAAGCTTTGTTTCTTTGATTATTTTAGCTTAATTTTAAGTCAAGAGTTTACTTTCATAGGCTCTCTTCCCCTCATCATAGAGTTCATTTACCTCTCCCCCAACCCCTTTTGTTACCCCTTTCCCTAATTTTGGACTTTTGCTTATCTCATTTATTCTTTTTTCTTTCTTCTTTTTATTTGGTTATTTAGTTATTTTCCTCCAAATTAAGTAGTCCAATAGAATATTTCTCCTTCACCTCCCCTTCAACTTGTACCATTCAATAGTTGTTTTTTTATGTCATTTTCTATACCCTTTCTAAAACCATTTCTTCCCTCATGATCTTAATTATTTATCTTCCCTGTCTATTTTAGACTTTTACTCTTTGATTCACGGCCCTTATACTTCTTAAGTCCTTCTTTGATCTCCATATGTCTCATAGAATTAAAGATGCTAAGGTACTAATCATGGGCTTCCTCTTCTAAACAGTTTCTATATTATTGCCTTGTAGATCTGCTCCTGATCCCTTTTTTCTGCTATGTTTCACTCTTAGAAATACCAGTTCTTTTTTCTTAATTATTTAATGCTTTCCCCAAGTGCATGTAAAAACAATTTTAACATTCATTTTTTTTATTTTGAGTTCCAAATTCTCTCTTCCCCTCATTGAGAAGGCAAGCAATTTGATATAGGTTATACCTGTGTAGTCATGCAAAACATACTTCTATATTAGTCATGTTGCAAAAGAAAACATAGACCAAAAAAACACAAGAAAAATAAAGGAGAAAAAAGTATGCTTCAATCTGCATTCAGACTCCATCAGTTCTTTCTCTGGGGATGGATAGCATTTTTTCCTAAGTCCTTTGGAATTATCTTGGATCATTGTATTGCAGAGAATAGTTGTCATTCATAGCTGATCATTGTACACTGTTACTGCGTACACTGTTCTCCTGGTTCTGTTCACTTCACATCAGTTCATGTAGGTCTTTCCAGGTTTTTCTGAGAGTATCCTTCTCATCAAGAAATACCAATTCTTACAAGAGATGGTTGAAACTTTCCTATGTCCTTGATTGTATAGTTCATTATAAGTCTTTGCCCTCCTTGTGATCATTTTTTTCTCATTTGCCATGGAATCTCCTCTCTGGGTTCAAGATGTCACGTTCTTTTGGATATCAGTTGCCCCCAGGAGCTCTGACTCACTTTCTCCTGGGAGAGATGAGTTGTCACTCTAAGCATCAAATTACTACAAATTACATCCATTCTAAGAGCCCTATTTCCCTTTATAAAATGCTTCACTTACTCCCAGGGAATGTTCATCAGTGGTATCCCTTCCAACACTGAAAGGAGATTTCCCCCGTTTCAGTCATGGGCTTCCTCTTCTAAACAGTTTCTATATTATTGCCTTGTAGATCTGCTCCTGATCCCTTTTTTCTGCTATGTTTCACTCTTAGAAATACCAGTTCTTTTTTCTTAATTTTTTGTTTCCTCATCTATTTTCCCATAGGCTACCGTCTTCTTAAAAGACTGCAGGAGTTATTTTCCTTTGTTGTTAATTAGCCTTGGACTTGATTAGGGTACATTACATAGTTTCCTTGATCTTCCTCCTCCCCTTTCCTTTTTTTATGCATTCTCTTATCCTATAGTTTAGTCCCACAAAAATAAGAATTCATCTGTAGGTGGAGCATTATGAGGTTTAGTCTGTGATATTTCAGGCCTGTTGCTCCAACCTTCATTATTATTTTAATTAACTTTCACCCTTGTTTCCCATAGGAAACCTGTAAATTGTCCCTCTGTTGCTATTCTATTGTTGTCCTTGGTTGCTGCATTTGCTTACCTTTCTCAGATTTCTGGTGTCTGGGGTGTTTAAAAAGCAAATATTTTATTCAGTTCTAATTTTGTTTCTAGAAATGCTTTGAGAGCCTCTTTTTTATTGAACATCCATCTTTTTTCATTAATGGTTAGGCTGAGGTTTTCAAGGTATGTCACCTTGGGATGCATATTGAGCTTCTTGCTCAACAAAACATATTATTTTATCCCCCCCAGAGGTTTCTGGCGAGTATAGAAGAGTCTTATGCTATTCAAATTTCCTCTCATTTACATTTGAAGGTCTCTCTCTGGTCACTTAGAGAATTGTTGTTTGTCATTAGAATTGTTAAATTTAATCACTATATATCTTAGAGTTTTCAGCACAGGGTTTTTTCTGGAGGTGATCTGTGGATTTTTTCCTTTGATTGGCATTTTGTTTTCTGTGTCCAGAAGTTCTGGGGAAGTTTCCTATATTTGCTTGCATGTATTGTTCAAGTATATTTTTTTTAAATTGTATTCTTCTGAGAGACCTGCAATCCTTAAATTATCTCTAGGCATCCTACTTTTGAGATCAGTACACTTTGTTTGGATGGAGATCATGTTTTCTTTTAGTATTATTTCTTTTTGCTTCTCTTCCATATTGCCCTTTACTTCTATGTATTTGTCTTTCCAATAAGTTACTCTCTCTTTTATTTCTTTGGTAAAACTCACCACTATGGATTCAAGTTTTTCAATTATTTCTTGCATATAGGCCCTAATTTTTGTTTTCACAATTCTCATTTCTCCTTTAAAACCACTCAGAAACATCCTGCTATGTTCCATGTTCTCTTAGGAATTCCCAGGATCCTGTACTTTATCAAGTGTTTATTCATTTTTCTTTGTCTTTCAAAATAACTAGATTCTTTTAACTGATCTGGACTATATCTTCCCTTCTGTTATTAATATCAGCTCTATGGTTTTATCTGCTTATGTTAAAAGCCTTTAACTGAGTTTTCTTACTTTTGAAATACTTAACAATTCTAGTTTTTTTTTCCCTTATGAGTTCCCCTTTTGTTCACGTGACTCCTTTCCTTTTGATTGTGATTTCCCTGGTGGCTGGACCTCAAAACCATCTCTGCCTCCTCCCACATTGGGCAGTACATATTTCACTGACCTCAATATCTGCCTCAAATGACTTGAGGAGGGGGGCAGAACTGGTTCTAGCTGGATGCTGTATCCTTTTCCTCAGACTAAGCAGCATGTCACAGAGCCACACACATGTGTTCTGCCCCATTCCCTCTGTTCTCCCACTATCTGGCTGAGTTCTGCTGCACCATATAGTGCTGCCATACTACTATCCCAGCCAGAACAAGGTTCTGCCTGTTAGATTCCCACAGAATTTGATACAAAGGAGTGGTTGAGATGAGCTCTGTTGCAAGCCATGGATGAGCTTATGCAGTCTCGCTAACATGATAAGTAGCAAGAGGGGGGCTGCTGAATAAACATGTTAAATGTTAGGGATTAGCTTTTACTGCTATTAGTTCACCAGATTTTTTTACTTTATTATGGTTCTTGGTGTGCTAGACAGTGGAGACAGTTGAAATTATTTTATCTCTTACATATTATTCATATTTTGGAGAGGTCTGAGAGGTCATGAGGATGAGAGAAAATATCTGCTCCTTTATCTTGTTGGTCACATGATCTTACCCTCCTAATTTCAAAATTCGGCAAAAATTAATTTGGGGCTAGGGGGCTCTGACTTATCCCTTTCCTTTCTCTGCCTTAGCAGCATGGTATTCTGACATACTATTCCTGTAATGCCTCAATGGCTGTTTGCTGTATTTTACACCTTGTATTGTCTCTTACCTCATGTGTAATTACAGAAGCTCTTGAAAACAATTAGGAATTCCACAGCATGGAATCCATTCCTATCACATGATTATCTCCTTGGCATTCCCAAAGCTTAAGTTCGTGCTAAGTCAGACACAAATTCCACACTTGGGTGAGTAATGTTCAAGTTCTGGAATCCATAAAGCATGGTGAATTTGAAGTGACAGAGGGCCACCATAGCTTGCAGGAGACAACATGGTTAAATAGCAAATCTACAAGCATCCTTCTCATAACTCAGGAATGTGGCCAGGATCTCTCTGTGCCCTAATGTTTCTATCCAAGGCTCTGAAATACAGACAGCCTAGCAGTAGTCATGCTCAGTATCAAAAGACCACACATGTAAGATGGAGAGACAAGAAGGACCCACCCAGACAAGAGTTCTACAACAAACAAAAATGAGGCAACTAGAAATGGAGCCAAAGAAATCGAGTCAGCTTTGAGTAACAACGTATGAGTGCTGTTGGTCAAAAACACAACAGCGGGCCAATCAGAATGAGATATAGTCACTTACCATGAGAGAAGGCCATACAATATATCAGTATGGACCTTGTACCAAAAGAGCAGAAGACATATCTACTGTGTAGAGGATGGAGACTGAACCTGTGATTTATTGGTATAAGGAACCCCCAGGTGAGGGGAAACTCCCTCTATCAATACAGGTTGGCATTTTCTCTTCTCTACAACTTGTAGTCTTAGATGCCTATAGCACTAAGATGTTCAGTGACTTGACCAGGATCACACATCCAGGTTTTCCTGTCTTCTAGACCAGCCTTCTATCCACTGTGCCATGCTGCTTCTTGTGCTACATGTGCTGTATATGGAAAGAATTACATGTACTGCAAAACACAGACATATAGCATGGATGCTTTGTATATGAACCATCAATGAACACTGAAGGATCTCTGTGCCTAGCACTGATCTCTCAACATGGCATGGAAAGGATTCTGTGTTCTTGAAGAACATGCCAAGGGAATGTTAGTATTAACAGTTCTTACCAGACTGGAGAGGCTAGGATTATAAACCTAGCAGTGGACTGTATGTCTTTTTGCCGAAGACCACGTTGGCTGAATGCAGAGAGGCTCAGCACCAGAAGCTTGACTGCAAGGGAATGAAATGTTTGGTCATAGAAACTGAGTCATAAAGAGTTGTGATCTTCATCAGTGGAAGGATTACTGATACTAACAAATCCATGGATCTCTGGAATAGTAAATAAATGCATACAGAGGACTGTGCTCAGAACTGGAGGATATACAAAGGTAAAAGAGGCAAAGACCCTACTGGGGCTCATGATCTAGAATAAGATGGCACTAATTATCCAACTCAAACAACTTTTGAATCTTTTTTCCAGTAGCAAGGAGGAGTTTGCACTGACTCAACCATACTTTCTCACCTGGTTTCCCTTATGAATAGGCCCTTGGGTTTGGGGATCTAGTTGGTGTCTGTACATAGACTAGAGAAAAGCTAAGTGATACATTATAAGAAACAAGCCTATGGCCTCTTTAGCTTCTCACTCTAACAAACTCTGCCAATATGTCACAGATTCACACTAACCACACCAGCAGTAACAGCAACTGTAACAATAAAGAAAAATAGCATACGATAACCTTGTAATGAGTCACATTGACAAAGGGGATAAATGATGCAAAACTAGTTTATGATCCAAAAATAATTCCTTTTTATAATAAGTGATGAGGTTTTCTTCCTCTAGGGAAGATTCCTTTTGATTATGTTCTGCTTAGATGAACATTAAGGCAAGTAGATTCATTTCTAATTTAGAATTGAAAAAAGTCTACGTTTTATAGCCCATGTTAAGTCTGAGGTCCCATTCAATTCAACAAACATTTCAAGTGTCTACAGTGTACAAGAAACTGTATTGTTTCCTGTCCCCATCCTCAAGAAGCTTACATTTTTGGGGTAAGAGATGGAGAGCAAGGATGCAATAATACGAAGTCCTTAACCCTAGTTCCTAAATCACTGATCACAATTAGATAGAGCTTGTGACATATCACTCCCTCACATCCTGGATTCTCCAAGAATTTAGCAAAATGAAAAAAAAATGTTGTATTTGGAGTCAAAGGACAAGGGTTTAAGTTCCATCTCTACTATTTTCTTTCTGTGTGATCTTAGACAAGTCACTTCACCTCTCTAGTCCTCAGTTTCTTTATATCTCAAATGAAGAGGTTAGGCTAGAGTGTCTCTAAGACCCCTTCCAATTTTAGATCTATGATACTCATCTATGATATTGCAGTTCCTGGAGTCCTACTTTGCCATAGGGTAAATGCCATTGATGCAAGTAGCTATCCAGCACTCAAGTGCTGACCTCTTCTCCTCTCTTGCCTCTAATTTGCCATAATCTACTCTGAAACTTTTTGAATATATCTTCAGCATTCACTTTTACCAGAAGACAACAAAGGATGTTGCCTCTTAGCCTAATGGAAAGCCTTAGAGAAACACAATGCAGAAGGGCAGGTGAGGCAAAGAGTCATTTGATTGGGGGGGAGGGAGGGGAAGAGAAGTGTCAGGAGAAGGGAAAAGAATGATATATCCTTTTCTATAATCAGTGAAACACTGGTGAATAGATTGAGCAAGTTCTTTATTGAGTGCTTTTAATCACCTGGCTCAAATCAATATCCCTTTCAAGGAGTGTGAATTAATTCTCTAAACAAACAGCTAATGCCTTTGGAACAGATGCCTTCAGCATTTACTCACTCTGGCTTCCTGGTGGTGAAAGTGTGATAAAGGGCAGCTTAGGGACTAACCCAGAGGAGGACAGGTAAGCTTGAAAATAAATGAAGAAATAGGAAGAAAAAGACTTGACCAGTAGAATAAAAACATTATTCCACGCTTCACCTTCAAAGAAAGTTTTCTACTTTAGTTTCAACCACCCACCCCCTAGAAATGGTTTAATTCAAACATAGATGCCCACAAGAGTGACAATACCAAATCCAGAAATACAGTTCTGCTACTTTGCTGAGGACCTTATGAATAACACTATTATTTGTGTTCATATTATGTTATTTTATTATATTATTTGTGTAATATGGGGACAACTACTATTGTCCCCATATTACAGCTGAGGAAACTGAGGCTTGGGAAGTTCAAAGTGGTAATAATAATGTAGTCCTTATTTTGCAGACTAGTGCTGATCAAATGAGGTAACATACATAGATACGGAGAAAAAAGATGGAGATATTTTCCTTCTTGATGGAAGGTTTTTAAGCCTTTATATTGAAAATAGAATGAATAGACTCTGCTTGGTACCTTGAGTGAATTTAATGGTGGAACTATGTTCCCTGAAGGAAAAGGCACCTGCACTTACAGTCATGGTTAGCATCGACTCTGCCTGTGACCTCTCACACCCAAAACATTGTAGTCATTTATATCTTTGTGTTGTTGCTGATTACATTGGTAATACATTTTATAGCTAACACTTTAATATTGAATTTATCAAAGACATTAGGGGTTTTGATATATAGAGACATGTGAGGAACTATTCGTGATGAAGGAGGTTTCTCAAGTTTACCAAACTAGTAGAGGAGATGTGAGAATGGAGGACTACTTGTCTCCAGAAGTATACACACAATAACAATTTGAAAATCCTGAGATCTGTATGTAACATGTACACATGCCTTGAAAAAGATCACACCCATAACAGATACCCTTGCTCAGTGGAGACCTATTGTAGTTTTTAAAGCAGTCACCTCCTCCTCTGATGTCTTCCTGGGAAGCCAGATCAAGGTATAGAAGTGACTTTGAGCTCTTTAATCAACCAATCAACAGGTATTTATCAAGTGCCTACTATGTACCAGGCACTGTGCTCGACACTAAGGGATGGAAAGACAAAACTGAAAGATTTCCTGCCCTCAAGGAATTTAAATTCAGGAGGAGAGTTAGGATATAAGTGTACATATATAAGCATCTACAGTATAATTGTGGGGAGGCACTAACAGCTGGGGGATCAAGAAAGGCCTCGTGAAGGCCATGCCACTGGAGGGGTGGAGCTAAGGAATGGAAAACCTTCTAGAATTCATCAAGCAATTGACCGTATGTCTGTCATCCAAGAACCATCTGGTCCTTGGATTCAGAGAAATCCATCACCAGGCAACCCCTCAATCATTCTAACTCTTGAAAACTGTCTACTTATAGAGTGGTGGGATCTTGACTTATTATATGTGTTCTAGACCCCTCCTCAGAATCATGTCTGTAAATGCATAAAATGGATAGGATTACAAAGGAAACCAATTATATTGGAATGTAGCTATCAAAATACTTTAAGACAAGTTCGTGGACCCCCAGGTTCAGAGCCACTGTAGAGACATTCCTATCTGCATTACCCACACTGATAAAAATATTGACTTGAGATCTTGTATCGAACTTCCCAAAGTCCTAAGGCCAAAGGGATGAAACTTTCACTTAGAAAAAAAAGAGGCCACAGAGTTTGTATTTTTCCTCTCCAATCATTCTCTTCCCTTTCATTTTAATGGGGAGAGATGCAGATGAACATTCTAGGGATCAGCCAAGCTCAACCTAAGTCCAGGGTGAACACTATTTTTTTTTCAAACTGAGTTGAGTTGCTCTGCTGAATAATGGAAACTGCCATCAACATTACCAACAAAGACTATTGAGTCAAAGTGATGTGTGTCTCCATCCGAAGTGTGAGAGGGAGAGGTCAAGGCATGAGGGACGAGCCCAGAGCTGGGAACAAGCTTCTCCAAATGGCCTCAGGGCCCTAACAAATGAGAGCCTGCCAGTAAAAGACTTGGTGCCTCTTCCTCCACATCTAAGAAGATTTTGGTCACTTACTTTTTTAAAATGCTGCAGCTTGGACACAAATATGCAAATTCTTTAATTAGCTCAGCCACTTTTATGTCAGTTTCCCCTGACTTTCTAGCTCTCTGACTTTCTCAGCAGGGTTGGCAGGAAGGGGAAGGAGGAGTCCCTCAAATTTTACAATCCCAACTTGAGTATTGTCATGGAAACCATTAGTCACTAAATTAACCAGCCCCCTGAATTAGCTAAGGGAAAGTGGTTATTGATCTGACTTTGCCATGTGGGGAAAGGCACATTCTCTTTTATGATTAACCTTTTCAGGTGCTTTGCTTCCTATCCTGCTTCCTAAACATTTCTTATCTCTGTGGAACCATAACTCAAGGCTAATTAAATTTTATCAAGGGTTACAGGGGGACAAACCATTGTTAGTGTTTTTCCATTAAAAAGAATAAAATCATTCATTTGTTTAAAAGATATTTATTGAGCTCCAACTAGATGTGAGTTACCAGATAGATGGAAAGGGGACAAAAAATGAATAATACATGATCCCTGACATTAAAGAGCTTGTTGTTGTTGTTGTTAATTATAATAACTAATATTGATGGTGCACTTTAAGGTTTGTAAAATACTTTACATATATTATCTCATTTGGTTTTCACAAGAGCACTGTAAGATAAGCCCTATCAAGAGGTAGGGGCATCAGAGTCAGAGGACTTGGGTTCAAATCCTGCCATTGGTGATGCTTACTACCCATGTGACCTGTAAAATATGAGAGGGTTTTCAGTAAATGAGCTCTGAGGTCTCTTCCAAATCAAGTTCCCTTTCCCTGAAAGCTGGAAGGGACCTTGGAAGTCATTTCTTATAGCTCTCTCATTTTACAGATGAGAAAACTGAGGCCCAGAGAGTTAGATGACTTTTCCAAGTAAGAGCAGAGCCAGTTTCAAATTCAGATAGTCCAACTCAAAGCCCAGCTCTCTTTCTAAGTCAGGACTGATGAGCCAATGAGTCAGTGATTGGGGTAACTTCCAGGTAGAAGGGACAAGTTAATCCAGCCTGGGTCAGAGAATTCAGCTGTGCATGTTGTGAGGAGAGGGAGTATAATTCAAAAAATCAGAGCAAGCCAACCACCAGAGTGTTTGTGTGGCACCACCCCCCAAGGAGCTTAAACACCAAACTGGGTAAACCAATTGCCAATAAGAGAATTCAGAACCCAGATGATCCATTAGATATTACACAGTCAAAATACAGGGAGTTTTAAGAAGATGGACATCTCAACCTGATTCACCAAAGTTGGAGACTATTTATTGTGGTAGTTTATATGTTCCCATTCCTGGCCAATCTGGATTTGACAGTGTGATCATAGGTGGGGTTCGGACTCATCCAACCTAGCTGAGTTGTGTGAACCCCCGTTCACACCATGCCCACTGCCTAGCTACTATTCATACCACACCACCCACTATAGAGAGTTCTTCATAGGTTTCCATGCCCACACACTAATCTAGCCAACTTCAGTAGCTTTGCCTAATCGTTATTCCTAAAAAGCACATCTAGTTTAGATAAATGGAGATATCTTCTAATTATCAAAAGTAAGGACAAAATCCTGATTAGTCTAGATGGAAGCATAGTAGTGACATTCTAAAGCATCTCTACACACACACACACACACACACACACACATGCATGCACACACACACCAGTCATCAGTAAGTCATCTCCAAGGAAGGGATCTTATAAAATGATGCAATTCTTCATTCCAATGAAGTTATTGATTCCCTTTAAAAAGACACTCAGCAGGATAAATGACCCCTCATTATCTCGTCACCAGACTCCTTGTGTTTTTGAGTCCCAAATAAGTCTGACATACCTTGCCTGTGAGTCCCTTGAATCAATAGACATTGCTTCATAATGGCAGAAAATTATCATGTCAATAAAAAATTGACCATGATGAAAACACCAAACTCCTTAGATGACAATGAGATCCTCACCCAGGAAATAACAAAGGGAAGACAGACCTAAGCCAAAGATGTTAACTTATGTGTCCAGGAAGGCCACAAGGAACTATACAAAGGGAACCAAAAGGGCTTAACTAACCAGAGACACCCTTTAAAGGCACCAAATGATATGAAGCAAGGTCACACTGTCTTGAGTCAGCATGGAGTATTTTTTTAACTCCATTGATGACCCTTATGATTGACAAGCATCCAGCATGAGGTCATCCCTGCAGTTACATTACATTTTACAAATGAGGAAACTGAGACTGGGGAGGAGGTTAAGTGACTTGCTCAGAGTCACATATCCATTAAGTGCCTTAGGTCAAATTTGCTAACAAAGCTGGCTGGGAACTGGAGATATCTTATACCCAAGTCACTGCAGCTATCTTTCTGATGCTTCACCTTGCTCTCACAGATATAGTGCTTTAAGCTAAGTGGGTAGAAGACTGGATCTGGAGTCAAGAAGTCCTCAGTTCAAATTTGACCTAAGGCACTTAATGGCTATGTGACTCTGAGCAAGTCACTTAACCTCCTCCTCAGAAAATGAGGTCATCCCTGCAGTTTTAAGATCTGTATGGTCCTCCTTTGATAACCTATGTTTAAATGCCCCATTCCATTCTAAAAAGATCTTCTATTCATGGTAGGATTATTTGATGTCATCAAGAAGGAAAAGGTATGATACGGTTACAACACTACAGAGAATTCTCAGTAAAGGAGCAGGGAAGTGTGTAAACATTCAAGTCTCAGAGGGAAGGCACTCGGCAGGGAGGAAGCCTAGTACTACAGAGTATCCAGAGACTAATCCACCTAAGAAGAGGACTTGTGATGCCACTTTGCCAATCCATTGCTTCTTGTTATTGTTATTTGTCCTTCGTTCTCAAGGAGGACCATGACGTCAAGATATGAACAGATGGACAGATTGATAAGATGTTTCTGTTAAGCCTCATTCTACTGATATGTTCAGGTTTTCCCTGGAACCAAATGGCAGTGGTGTCCATTTTCAATCCATTGTTATGGAGAGCTGGATATGTGTACGATATGATGTAAGACACCATCCCTGAAAAACTCCTATGCTAACAAAGCTGGCTGGGAACTGGAGATATCTTATACCCGAGTCACTGCAGCTAAAGGGGGCAGCTAAGTGGTGCAATGGATAGAGCTCCAGCCTTGGAGTCAGGAGGACCTGAGTTCAAATTGGACCTCAGACACTTGACACTTACTACCTGTGTGACCCTGGGCAAGTCATTTAACCCCCATTGCCTCACTCAAAATAAAATAAAATAAAATAGCCCAAAAAAAAAAAAGGTTTTCCTCACAATGAATTAATAAGTATTCTACAGAATTCAAACTCCTTGAGGGCAAGAATTATTTGTTATTTTGGTTTTTAACTACCCAAAACCTTGCACGAGTTCAATCTTTTCAGTCATGTCCAACTCTTCATGACCCCATTTGGGATTTTCTTGGCAAAGATACTAGAGTGGTTTGCCATATTCTTCTCCAGCTCATTTTACAGGTGAGGAAAGTGAGGCAAACAGAGTTAAGTGACTTGCCCAGGGTCACACACCTAGTAAGCATCTGAGACCAGATTTGAACACAAGTCTTTCTGGTTCCAGGCCCAGCACTCTGTCCACTGCACCATCTAACTGCCCGGTGCCTTACATAGTACTTGGCACATAGTAATAGTTTTAATTAATGCTTGTTGAATGTGGTAGAATGAATTATTATGCATTTAATTGCGTTATGAATTGAATTATCATGAATTATCATCATTGAGAAATCTCATCATCCTGCAAGACTGAATCAGTATGGTTATTCGCATCTCATCAGTACTCTCTGCCCTTCTGATTAGACCCTTTGATTAGAGGGGGGAACCATGAGCTCCAAAATCTCATTTAAGGAGGGAGCCCAAGACAGTCATATCCTTATCTCCCACTAGCTGTACTGCTTTTGGATTTCTGTGGATCATGCCCTTGCAGCATATATCTTCTCCCTCTCCCACTTCCCAGCTTCCTTTTGTCTGTTGTTTTCCCCCCATTAGGTTTTAAGCTCCTTGATGGCAGGGACTGTCTTTTATTTGTATTTATTTCCCCAGCTCTTAACACAATGTCATGTATGTTTGTTGTTATTCAGTCATTTTAGTCATGTCCGAGGCTTTGTGACCCAATTTGGGGTTTTCTTGGCACAGATACTGGAGTGATTTGCCATTTCCTTCTCTTGCTCATTTTATAGATGAGGAAACTGAGGTACACAAGGTTAAATGACTTGCCCAGGGTCACACAACTTGTAAGTATCTGAGGCCGAATTGGAACTCAGGAAGATGAGTTCTCCTGACTCCAGGCCCAGCACTCTATCCACTGCACTATAGCTGCCCCATGCAAATAGTAGCTGCTTAATAAATGTTTATTGACTATTATTTTACAGGTGAAGAAATATCCTTACAGAGCAACTGAGTCGCTCATGATCTTACAGGAATATCAGTACTTGGATTCATCGTTAAATGCCCTGACTCTAAGCCCAATACACTTTCGACTCTGCCAAGCTACTGGCCCCTTACCATGCTCACTATTGCCAGACTAACGTTTCTACGACATTGATGTCTTCCCATCACAACTCTGGCCCTAATCCTGCCTATGCTCCCTGACACCTGCTACTTCAAGTCTGACAATTCTTTAAGGCAGCGCTGACTTTGTCATCAGAGGGCCTGGGTTTAAATCTAGTCTCTGCTGGTTACTAACCGTGACCTAGGGCAGGTCAACTAACTTCTCACAGGGCTTCAGTTTCCTTAACTGTAAAATGAACAACTTGGACTCAGTGACCTCGTGGATCCCTTTAAGCTCTAAATCTAGGATCCGGTGACAATCTGGGCCCATCCTACCTTTGAACCTTGATCCCAATCATTCCCCAGAAAATGAGTTTTCCTTCAGTTGGTCTAGTCTTGTCCTTAACTTACATATACAACTCATTCACTATCTCACTTCTAAGACAATGTATACAAGGCACTTTGTAAACTTGTAAGTAATCAAATAAAGTAATAAGTAATTGGAAGTAATTATAAATTACTTATTTATAAATTATAATTTAAAATCATAATTAATAATTTATGAATAATAAGTTACAAAAAAGTAAATGCAAATTGTAAGTAATAAAATAAAGTGCAAAGGGAGGGGTGGGGGCAACTAGGTGGTACAGTGGAAAGAGTGGAGTCAGGAAGACTCTAGTTCAAGTGCAACCTCAGACACCTCTTCGTTGTGTGACCTTGGGCAAATCACTTAACCCTGTTTGCCTCAGTTTCCTCATCTATAAAATGAGCTGGAGAAGGAAGTGCAAACCACTCCAGTATCTGTGCCAAGAAAACCCCAAATGGGATTACAGAGAATCAGACACAACTGAACAGCAGCAAGGGACAGGAGAGGAGGGTGAAATGGATTTTTTTTCAGCCTGGAATACTTTCTCTGTTTCCATTCAATTCTATTCAACAATTATTGAGCCCCTGTTTTTTAGTACTAAGCACTGAAGGAGATAGAATGTTTCTATTTTTTAAAAATCTCTTCCCTTATGGAGCTCACAGTCTTACTAAGGGACCCAAGAGGTAAACACAATAATATACATGACAGCTGCAAACTAGTTGCTATCTGAAGTCTGAAACAGAATGAGTGGGTGGCTTAAAAGCATTTATTAAGTGCTACGTGCTAAACACTTTGTCAAACATGGTGATACAAACAGAAAAACAAGAGAATCCCTGCCCTCAAGGCCATGACCAAAGTCACTCCAGAATAAGCTCATTTTCCATTTCAAAGCCATTACTAGCTTGGAAAATCTGAGAGATGCTGTACATAGAGTTTACCTAGATTTTAGCAAGTATTTGACAAAGTTTCTCATGATCTTGATGTGGGAAGATGTCTGAGATTCCATGATTCAGTGAAATTGAATTTATTTTACTAAACATTTCCTAATTCTCCAGTGTTTCAAGTCTGTGCCATGCGATTAGCACTTAGAATCATCATTTTAGTGGCAACTAGGTGACTCAGTGACCTGGAGTCAAGAAGACCCGAGTTCAAATCTGGCCTCAGACACTTACTAGCTGTGTGACCCTGGGAAAGTCACTTAAACCCAATTGCACCCACCCCCCAAAAAAAATCATTGTTTAAAGCTGGAAAGGATCTTGCAGACCTTCTGGCCCAAACTTCTTAATTTGCAGATGATGAAACTGAGGTCTAGGGAGATTAAGTGACTGGCCGAGGTCACCCTGGTATCAAATGGGCAAGGAGCATCCCCTGACTCCAAGTCCATCACTCTCTGAATTCTGAGCATCTCTGTGCTTTTCTCTGATTGTTTTATGTCATCATCACGATCGTCATCAGGAAGCAGTTTTAAGTGCTTATGATGTACCAGGGAAAGAAGAATAAAAACACAGTCACTACTTTCACGAAACTCGTATTCTAATGGGGGGGAAACAACATACAAACAATTATCTACCTATAAAATATAAGATAGATATATACAGAGGAAATGGGAAGTAATCTCAGAGCAGAGGCACTAACATGGGGGGAGGGGAGAAGGAGGGAGAGACTGAGGAAAAACCTCTTGAAGAAAGATGAATTTGAGTTGAGTCTTAAAGGAGCCAGGGAAGTACATCTGAAGAGCAAAGATCATATCTTACATTTCTTATCTATCCCCCACAGTGCTTACCACAGCAGACACATAACAAAGGCCCACAAAATTATTTACAAATTCTCTCATATTCTCTCTCTCTCTACACACACATACACACCACACACTTTTTTTAGGAATACAATGAATTATTAAAGAAAAGAAAATACATTAGAAATTCTAGATTCTAATAACCTTGCCACTGATTTCCAGTAACTGTAGATGAACAACTGTTTCTTGGTAAATAATAACAGCTAATATTTGTGTAGCACTTTGAGGTTTACAAAGTATTTTACATATATTATCTCATTTGATCCTCCCAAGTGCCCTGTGAGTTAGGTGCTATTATTATCATCCCCATTTTACAGATTAGAAAACTGAGACAGAAAGAGGTTACTGGTTTGTTACTAAGAGTCACATACCCGCTAAGTGTCAGAGGCAGAATGTGAACTTAGGTCTTCCTGACACCAGGTTCTACAATTTCAGAGATTCAGAAAAGTGGCCAAAGATCATGGGAGGATCATGACCTACATGTTCACAGTATCCTCATTTTTATAGTGATAATATCAGAGAAGGCTAGGAGGAAGAACGTAAACTAAGGCAACTAACACTCCACTTCCTGCCCCTACTCTACAAGGACTGTAACCATTCACTACTTTTCACTGGATCGTTGACATTTAGGTGATTCCATTAATTGGTATGAACAGTAATTGGGTACTCTGCCCTTTTTGGGACCTGGGCTTCCTGGAGCCACAGAACTTCCTTAAAGAATTTCAGAGGGCTATAGATCCATAGCCCTGGTACCAGAACTAGCTCTGGGGTGGAGAACGTGGGGAGGGTGACCTGTCCGTGCTCCACTAACACCCAGAATGACAGTGTCATCTTTTTGTTTTCCTTGGCCTCATTGTTTCTCCTTTTGGGAACCAAATTATAGCCTCATAAAACAGCAGGAATGCCTCTGAAATTGCTTAAATACAGTAATGATTGAGCCCACAAAGTGCTGCACTAATTGAATTGCTTTATTGCAACAAATTTTGCAATACAAGGGAAATAAAAATGCCAGTTTCCCTCCTTGATGAAATGACGTTCTCCCTTTCCGTTGAGTCAATTCCTTACTCGGAGGCAGAGATCTCGCGTCTGGGACAAAGACTTTCCTCTCCTCTAGAGCTACTTCATTCAAACAAAAAACAAAAACAGCACCTGCTGAGCACATACTAAGCGCAAGATACCGTGGAAGTCTCTGAGGGGAATGAACAAGTTTTCCATCCCTGCAGAGCATGCAGTGTAGTTGGAGAGCTACATAAGATATCTATCTAATCATTCAATCAATTAACAAGGAATTACAAGCACCTTTTATATGCTAAGCACTAAGCAAATACAAAAGTGAGGTAGTCCTTGAGGTCAGGGGGCTCAAATGGGAGGGGTGGGAGATGACGGTGTACACAGATAAATAAATATAAGCCAATTGCAACATTGATTCAAAGTAATTCCGGGGTGGGGGGGATGGGAAACACTAGCAACTGAGGAACTCATGAGAGTCCTCTTAAAGGAAATGAGCTGAGACCTAAGACCATAGGAACATAGAACTAAAGCTTAGAAGGAACTTTGGAGACCACCTCATCCAACTTCCTCATTTTACAAATGAAGAAATTGAAGTCACCAAGGTTAGATGACTAGTCCAAGGCCACATAGGCTTTAAGTTTCAGAAGCAGAATTGAACTCAAGCCCTCACACTCCAGAGTCAGTGTTTTTTAGATTATACCATATTGCCTCCTATATATTGAGCCTGAAGGCTCAATCATGCAAAACCCAGATTTTGGCCAGTTTTTCAGAGAGATAGAAGAAGCAAATTAATTTGAGAATCCAAGGGAGAGAGGAATCACTTCCAGCTAGAGGGATCAGAAAAGGCTTCAAGGAGAAGGAGTCTCTGAATTGGACCTTGCAGGATCAGTCCATGCAAAGTGGGATCATATCAAAAGATCATAAGAATTACTGATTTAGAACTGGAAGGAACCATGGAAGTCATTTAGTGTGACCTCAACTTTATGGGCCCTGAGAAGTTAAGTGACTTGTCTAAGATCACACAGTCAAATTTGTGATCATTCTGCTGGAGACTGAGAAAATCAAAAGACTTTGAAGGCAATATGTTAGACAAGCAATCAACTTGAGCATTAAAGGTATTGAACAGAATGCTAGGGGGTGGGGTAGAGAGGAAGACTGTGATCAGATGTTTAAGTCAATGATGAAGTAGAAGAGTGTCCCAAGGGTTAAAAGATAATAGCAAAAATGGATACAGGTTAGTATAAGAAAAGGATGTCTAGATAATGGGGAGAAACTCTGGACTGGACCCTGCCCCTTCCCCCCATCCCCATTGGGTCTCCAGCCCTAGATCTTTACTCTACCTTCACCTTGGCCTGTGGCCAGGCAGCCCACCCCTGGGGATGGATCTTGGCTCTCTGGATCACCAGCTTTGGGTTGGTCATCTCTCCTGGGAAGCTGCATTGTGTTCCTCACTCCCAGGGTGGTCCCTTGTGTAAAATCAGGCTTCTGGGTCATCACCTCCCCAGAACCCATAGTGAGCATGTCACAATGATATGCCCTGGTGTAGAGCTGACCTCCCCATCCCTACCCCCACCTTCAGGAACTTTTCCAATTTCACTTAGACTATGACCAAGCAATTGTTTAGCATTGCAGGCTGTAAGGCAAATGGCCACTTTGGCCACCTCCCTATCCAGCCCTACTCTGTGAATCGACTACCTGTGGAAATGTGACCAATTAGTGTTTAGTAAGTGTTAGATATTTTAACTAATAAATGTGAATCATTCTGCACAAAAAAAAAGATGTCTAATTCGAGGGGCTTAATTGATGACTGATGATGGCCAAACAGTGACTTGGAAGTGGCATTAGAACACAAGAAGTATGCTGGCCCCTCCTCTTCTTTGAGCTAGTGAGAAGGAAGGAAGGAAGCTACAAGATAATGAATGAATGAAAAAGGCATTTATTAAGCACTTACTGTGTGCTAGGTACTTTGTGAAGCATTGGGGTTACAAATACATAAGTAAAGACTTTCCTTGCTTCTAAAGAACTTAGAGTTTACTAAATGGAGATAACACATATGGGAGAGCAGTTGTGGCCACAAAGTAGTACTTTCGTTTGAAAAGTTACAATGATGGTGAGTAGAACCAAAGTTTCAATGATGGTAAGTGACATGCCCAAGGTCACACAGTTTCTAAGTGCAAAACTGAATTTTGAACCCAAGACTTCTGACTCCAAATCTGGCATTAACTCCACCACACCCACAGACAAACTCCCTTAAATTTTGGTTGAGGAAACTTAGTCTGGTTGATAACTCAACATTTTTTTTTTCCCAATGAATTACATTAGGGAGAGATTCAAATTAAACCCTAGGGTTAGACAGCTCAGTGTAGCTGCAAGAGGACTTAGGTCTGTCAATCAGCATTCCATTGTGTTTAGAGCAGGGCACAAGGCACAAGTAAGATGACCAGGTCCCTATCCTCAAAAAAGCCTAGGATCTAGTGAGAAAGATGGAACAAGTTTCCTCATAAAGAACACAAGAACACAATTGACAGGGATATGATGTAGTGAATAGAAGGCCAGCCTTGGAGCTGAATAGACCTGGATTCAGTCCTTCCTCCGACACATACAAGCTGAGCAACCATAGGCAATTCATTTAACCACTTAGCATCCAGCAGGCAACTCCCTAAAATGAGAAATTACTGAAGTTGCAATGTACCGATCTGCATCGATGTAAGGAATCTACACAGTGGAGGTTCCCCACTATCTATCTCTCTACATGTGTGTGGGGGTGAGGTATGGGTGGTCAGAGGCCTGTGATTTTACTGATGTAGGAAACTTCCTCTACCAATTCATATTGACATCTATTCTTCAGCTTATGATGGGGGAAAGTCCACCTTGCTTGGTGCCCTGAGGGATTGAGTGATTTGCCCAGGGTCACACATCCATTAGCATGCTACAGACAGAATTTGGACCTAGGTATTCCCGATTCCAAGATCGGTCCTCTATCAACTTAACCACCCTGTCCCTCTGTCTAGCTATTTAGACAAATATACATGGAATAGCTTTGGAGTGGGAAGAGGAGGCTATATAGAATAGAATAGCAATGGGCCATGTTTGAAGGTCCACAAGCCTAAGACCCCCTGTAACCATTATGGTCACTCAAGAGGAAAGGAAAACTGCATCCAGAGTGTACCTCAGCAACAGAGCTGTAGTTGGCCCAAGAATTGTTAAAATCACGTCTACCTCAACAGACCAAGCGTAAGGGTGAGAAAGTCAGCCAGGGGAGAAGCACCAAAAGTGAAAATCATCAAATCGTCCCTCAGAGACATTTCCCTTCCTTTCCCCCTTCTCATGTGTCAGCACAAGAGTTGGGGAGCCATGGGGAGAAGCCATTATGATTCAAGTCATTTCCTCCTAATGAGAGCCTGATGGGAGAGAACCTTCCCAGATGCCCTGGTATAGAGCAAAGCCCATTTTGTTCTGAGAACTGCTGACCTCACCTGTGTTGCCCAGAAAGCTGAGGGGCCCTCTTTGGTGCTTGTGAACTTACTTCATTACTGCCCCCAGATGCTTCTTAAGGAAGGAATCTGCTGAAATCAACAACCACAGTCATGTCACTCTTGAGCCTCCCTCCCTCCCTGAGACTTATGACCATTTTTAAAGGCAAGATCCATAACAGGTTATTCAGATAAAGTTAGAAGTATGTTCATTCAACAATTATTTTTTTTAAAAAACTGCTAAGTGTATGGTACTATGGGGGATACAGAGAGGTGTGACTGGTTCCTGTCCTCAAGGACTTCACACTTCAATCAGTCAATCAAAAAGCATTTATTAAGTACTGTACATATTGTGTACAGACACTATGCTAGGCCCATAAAAACAAAAATAAAGGGGCAACTAGGTGGCCAAGTGGATAGAGCACCGGCTCTGGAGTCAGGAAGACCCTGGTTCAAATCCAGCCTCACTTGATACTTACTAGCTAGGTGACTCTGGGCAAGTCACTTAACCCCAACTGCCTCACAAAAAATAAAATAAGATAAAACAAGCTTACATTCTATAGAGAGTGATAAAATGTATAAGTTATAAAAAATAGATACAAAGTAAGGAGAGGGTGTGGAGAAATCTAGCAGGTGAGGAAATTAAGAATGACTTCACATATAAAGTTCCAGGTAAGCCAAACCTTGAAGGAAACCAGTGATTATAAAGGTTGGAAGTGAAAATGGAGAACACTCTAGACATGGGGTACGGTAGATTTCAGGGGCACCATCTACCATGTCCTGATATAAAGCATTCTGCGACATCAAAGACAGAGTTCTGAATGGGTCTGAATTCTTGGTCTAAGCTAATTCTCATGCAATAGCTTATCTAGTTCTAAAGTTATGATTGTGGCCAACCTATTGTCACACATGATCAATTTCTTATTTCTATAAAGGAAATTGGACTTGATCTAAAAGGAAGTTTATCCAACCTACCAGACAAAAACCAGCTGAAACATTTAAGAGAACATTCACGTAAGAGGAGGTATCAACTAAAGATGCCTTGGAAAGAGAGGATAGCCTCAGAGGTTTTATCCACATATTTATTCATTCAATCACAGAACAACCATTTATTAATGAGCGCTTATGTTCCAGGCACTGTTTTACACAGACAAAAAATCAAAAAGTCCCTTCCTCAGGGACCTTGTACTACAAGAAGAAAACAACACCCAGATAAGCCAGGACAAAATACATACAGAATCAATCTGTTGGTTAACAAGCATTTATTAAATACTAGTGCCAGGTACTATGCTAAGTACTGGAGTTCATAAAGGGGGAAGGGAGGTACCCGAACTCTCAAGGAGTTTACATTCTAATAGGAGCAATTGATACAAAGTAATTTTGGATGAGAGATTACTAAGAAGTGGAGGAAGGGCCCCCATAGGAAGTGATTAGATTTACCTTCAGGTAAAAGGTAGCACTGGAACTAATCTTTAAAAGGCAAAAGAGGGGCATATAATGTCCAAAAAGTATTACTAAAACAGGTAGCGTAATAGGAAGGACCTTTGTCCCCCTTTTGATCTTTTCATTTGCCAACCAAGTAAGATGGCTGTAAAGAGAGGCAGTGTGACATAGGGGAAAGAAAACAGGATTTGGGATCAGAGGACCTGGGTGCAAATCCCAACTTTGCTTTTTACTCTCTGTATGACTTTGGACAAGATGATTCCTTTCTCTGTCTCATTGTCTTTATCTGTTAAATGAAGGAGTGGACAAAATCATCAATAAGACCCTTTAGAGCTCTAGGCCTTGGGATTCTGAAGAGTTTGCTGGGGAGCTGGATTTGAAACTTTTACTCCAGGGTATGTAATCTATTCTTCAATTCAACAAATACTTATTAAGTAACTAATAGCCTTAAAAGTCAGAACAGCTAGGTTGCACAGTAGATAGAGTACTCATTAGAAAGACTCATCTTCCTGAGTTCAAATCTGGCCTCAAACATTTACTAGTTGTCTGACCCTGGGCAAGTCACTTAACTCTGCCTCAGTTTCCTTATCTGTAACATGAGCTGGAGAAGGAAATGGCAAACTAATCCAGTATCTTTGCCAAGGAAACCCCAAATAGGGTCACAAAGATTCCCACACAACTGAAATGACTGAACAACAATCTTTAAAATCATTAAGTGTGAAAAACCAATGATCCAGTAGTACTACTACTGACTAACACCCCAAAATGATGAAAGAAAGAAAAAAGGGACCCATGTGTACAAAAAAACATGCATAGTAGCTTCTTTCTTGGTAGCAAAGAACTGGAAACTAAGGCCTTACCATCAATTGGGGGATGGCTGAATAAACTGTGCTCTATGAGTATAATGGAATATTCTATTATTGTGCCATAAGAAATGATGCAAGGTTCAGAAAAACCTGGGAAGACTTGTATGAACTAATATAGAGTGAATATCAGGAGAACACTTCATGTAATAACAACATTGGAAAAACGGAGTACAAGCATGGTTAAAAATCGATTAAGGGGCAGCTAGGTGGCACAGTAGATAGAGTTCCTGCCTTGGAGTCAGGAGGACCTGAGTTCAAATCCAGTCTCAGACACTTGACATTTACTAGCTCTGTGACCCTGGGCAAGTCACTTAACCCCAATTGCCTCACCAAGAAAATTAATAAATAAATAAGTTTTGGGGCACCTAGATGGCACAGTAGATAGAGCACCAGCCCTGGTTTCAGGAAGACCTGAGTTCAAATCTGACCTCAGACATTTGATATTTACTAGTTGTGTGACTCTGGACAAGTCACTTCACCCCATTGCCGTTCCAAAAAAAAAAAAAAACGACAATTAATACAATGACCAACCACAATTCCGCAGGCTCAATGCTGTAGCATGGTACCTACACCTCCTGACAGAGAAGTGATAGATTCAGTGCAGATTGAGAGATATTTGGGGGGAGGAGCAGGGCCAAGGAGGAAATTTGTTATGTTTGACTATACATATTTGTTCCAAGGTGATTTTCTTTTCTTTTCCCTTAGTTGAGAGAGGGGAGGTAGGAGGAAGATAAAATGGATTTTTGTTGATTGAATATTTTTTTTCCAATTTTCTTAGACCAACTACTATGTACAAGATACTATGATATGCACTAGAAACATAAAGACAAAAATAATTTCTGATCTTAAGAAGTTTATACTCTCTACTGAAGCACTTTTTATCCACTGTAACTTCAGGATTACTAAGAATCAATCCACAGAGCAGTAGTATGTCACTAAAACTTCATTTCCTAATAAGGCTTCTTGAATTCAGAGGGGTCTTGGCAAATTGAATTTTCCTACATGTGCAAAAGTTACCAAATAAATCCACTCCTCAAAACTTAGTTAAAAGAAGGTGATGGGCAGCCAAAGAAAGGTTCCCACTCCCCCTTGACCATGCATTGTCTATCACAGAGTCAGTTTCTAAAGGTTAGCATGAGCAAGATCTGAGTGCTGCAACAAAGTTCAGTGGGAAAGCCTTCCAACCGGAGACAACTATTACTCTTAATAACTGCAGCCAATTTCAGTCATCTATTCCTATCACACTGGTAGGAACAAGGATTGATGAGTGAGCACCTCAGAAAAGCTCTTATCCATAAAGCGACAAACTAGAATGGAAAAGACACAAAAAACTCTTTTCAGAGGCATCAGTGTCTCAGACACAGAGACCTCCCCAACTTCTTTATTTGGAGTTGGACCAGTGCCAGAGGGTTGAGCAAGCTACGTCTAAGCCCCCAGACATCCAACCCAGGCGCTGTTACCTGCCCTCCATGCCCTGTCCTCCACTGTCACTCATCTATGGCCAAGAACAGAATGCCTTCCCCAATCTCCATTTGGCAGCAAATAAAAAAATTTGACTTTCACCCCCTATCATTTTCATCTTTCATCTTAATTATCACCACGAAAAGTACAGAAATCATTAGCTTTACAATGATGAACATCCCATTAGCATTTCCCATATAAATTTCATATTATGGAGGAGGTTGGAATGGATAATGCAAATTCCTAATGGTCTTTTTTCCCCTCGAGCTGAGGAATTGAGGTGCTTAGCAAAATGAAATTAAATATGAGTCATTTTCAAACAAGTCAAGAACTTTAATTACTTGATAAGGGGGAGGGGAGGGAGGGAACCTAAAATTCTTTAAATGGTCATATTTTTAAATCATTTCTCGTTCCACTACATTGCCCAAGCTCTCCCTCTAGATAGCTAAACACTTGTCTTGTTGTGCTCAATAGGCTTTTAAACTATTGTGAAAATGGTTCGATGTGATTTTTTTCATTAGCCGTGCTACTTAGTAAGTCGGGAAATTATTCCAAGTAAACATTCTGTTTATGTGATGGCATTTTAATTGATTCCCAGCTACCATGGCACTTACCCTGGGTGCAGCAATCCAGCTGATGCCACCCTCATCTCCAGCAAGGTTTCGTGGGTTTCAGCAAAGGCACCAAATCTTCCTAATTCACTGAGCTGTGACACCTGGTGTGTCCAAAGGAGATAAATCAGAGAGGGGAGGCCAAAGTACCCTGTTTTAATTTAGATTACATCCATAACTGAAAATAATTTGATAATATTGAGGGACATCTATTAGTGAAGATCTAAAAGGTAGTGGAGATGAGGATGTTATTCCAGGGAGGCCTTGTCACCTTGTAAATTCCCCTGTGGGCCCCTTGAATTTCAGCCACAGCAGAAATAGTGTAAAGAGGTTGGTATAGGTACTACAAAACACCCCACATAGCTGGGGCCAGGTGCTATCCATCCCATGATGGGGAAGGATAAAGCCACAATGACCTGCTCACCTGCAGGGCAGAAGACACAGAGCGAGCCTACAGCAGAGATAGGGTACAGGTGATTCAAATCAATCTTATAGCCAAAAACATGGATAACCTGGAAAGAACCTTAGAGATTATCTAGCCCAGGTGAACTTAAACCAGGATCCATGAACTTAAAAAAAAATAACTATTTCAATATAATTGATTTCCCTTTGTAATCTTAGGTATTTTATTTTATGCATTTAAAAACATCATTCTAAGAAGGATCCAAACGTTTTACCAGACTGCCAAAGAAATCCATCACATACACACACACACACACACATACACACACACCCCCAAAAGGTTAAGAACTCCTGGGCTCACCCAATGACCTACTGAGCTTTGTGATATCATGGACTGGGAACCCAAATGAACCTTGGAAGCCACTGAATCAAACCTCCACCCTCAATTTTACAACCTGAGGCACAAAGAAGTTAAATGACTTACCTGGAATCATATAGCTACTAAATGTAGGAGGTCAGAATTTGAAGCTAGGTCTTCCTGACCTCATATCTGGGCCCCTCTCCTCCACACCACAATCCTCCTTTTATATAGGATGTAACTGGTGCTCAGAGAGAAGGTGTGACTTACCCAATGGCACACAGGTCTTCCTCATAAAGTTAGGACTAGAGTTTAGGCTTCTTCACTTTCATTACAAGGCTGCATCCCTTCTATCATCCTGCCTCTTCAAACCAGCACTCCTTCTTCTGTTATAACCCAGCTCCCTTCTTAAGATAATGATGTCAATTCCATCAGCTCTGACAATAATACACACAGATATAATGAGATCACTTATGCTAAGCACTTTGCAAGCCTTAAGTGCTACATAGATGATAGTTATTATTATAATAGACACACCAAAGAGTATGTATGTCAGTGATCCTTGATGGATATTTACATTTTAATTCTCCCAAAAGTACACATGTAGACACACATGTAAATACACATACACACACACACATACAAACACACACAAACACACACACGCAAACTGGATTTTAGTGGCGTCAAAACAAGACACTTCTCTTGGGGCATCTAGCCAAACCTTATCACACTGAACAAAGGGTCATGCCACCAAGTGATGCTGCCACTAACTTCATGGCTGTGTCACCCTGAAGAAATGATTTACTCTTTTTATGTTTTTGTTTCCTTGCCTGTCGAATAGAGACAAGATAGAGCCTTTTAAGCCTCCATTCCATGTTCTGAGTTTTCTTTTAATTTCTAGACATTCTCCGTTGTACATTCTCAAGTCTCTCTCAACTCTGACATTTTATGCTAGAGTTTTAAGGTTCCTTCTTGCTTCAATTGTCTATGTTCTAAAATCCTTCTCAGCTTTGACATTCTATGCTCTCTGTTCTAAGGTCCCTCCCAGGTTTGACATTCTATTTTCTTTGTCCTAATGTCCCTTTAAGATCTCAAAGTATATGTTTTGAGGTCACTTTCAAATGCATTATTCCATGTTTTTGGTTCTAAGTGCATTCCCTCTTCTGCCATTCTATGTCCCACAGTTCATCAGAATCCAACTAAGACAATATGATGCATACAAGTTTATCATCTTCCAAACAACTAACCCAACTATGGAATACTCAAGCAAAGAGTTTCACGTACAACTATCTCCAACCAAGAGCAGCCTATCACCAGCCTTAGCCAATGGCAATTTAGAGGCAATCTATAACAGCATTTTTGAAGTTCCTGATTGTTGTGTGGGTGTGGAGATGGTCTTTCCCACTTAGTGGTGGGTGGAACATCACATTTATGAGTCTTTAATAAGTGAATCCAAGAAAGAGCTTGTTTTTTGTTCCAAGGTCTGTCTGCTGTTCCAAAGAAAGCCAACAACAACAGCAACCACGAAATACCTCAGATGCTCACCTTTTACAAAGCACTTCATGCCATCATGATCTCATTGGATACTCCCAACAGCTATGCTTCCCAGTTGTCTCCCAACAACCCAGTGAAATACATAGTTCAGGTATTATTCTCATCCCTATTTCATAGATGAGCAAACTGTAACCCAGAGTCTTGTCCAAGGTCACATAGCTAGGAAACAGAAACAGGGATTTGAACTTTAGTGCTCTGGCTTTACATGCAACATTCTTTCCACTATGCCCCTGGTTCCTTGAGAAAAGAAACCTAGCCTTACTATGGTCTCCCCTCCTCCCCTCAGCTTTGATGGAGGCAAGTTCCTTGGAGATGCAAGAGAGTAGAGTGATAGGCAGAGGAAAATGGGCTGTTACATAGCGTTTCAGGAAAATCTGATCCCCAGTAGCTCTCAGTGAGCTGTGAGGGTAGGAAATTAACAGCAGAGAGATATAAACAAGTGTGCAGTGAATTACACTCCATTCATTGTCCTGTGGAGTTAGAGCCTATTCATTCTTACTCATTAAACACAATCAATATTCTATAATGGAACCATCAATTGTTAGATTCTTGACATAAACAACTACCACACTAAGTCCAAATTAAGAATCCAGCTCTGCCCCCAGACACAAGCTTGAGACTCACTGCCAAGTGGTGCCAACGGAGAGTTAATTTGCTTAGGGAGATAGATACCAAAATTTGGCTCAGATGTCGTTGATAATTTAACATAAGGTTCTTTGCATTAGAGCACGGGGCCTCGAGGTCGCAGGTTCCCCACTCCTGTGTTAGAGGCTACATAGGTGTAATTTAAAGACTGGGGTGGAGGGGATTTGAGGTCAGGATACTTGTATGTGAATCCCATCTCTGTGGATTGCCAACTGGGCAGCCAGAGAACAGTTACTTTGGATATCCATTTCATTCATTGTAAAATGGAGATCGTGTGATTTTGACCCCCTACCTCACAAGGTTGCTATCTGGAAATCAAGGTGCGCTATGCAAACATGCATAATTAGTCAGTGCAGCTTCTTTCTGCATAGCTTTAAACTTCCTCCTTTAAGCTTCTTTAAACTTCCCCCCCCCCGAAAAAGGACAACTGAACAATATTGGTAAAGAGCTTACCTATAAAGTGCCATCCAGGATATTGCCTTCCTGCTAACTTACCAAAGAAAAGGCATTCATTGCCTCCTGCTTCTTCCTAGGTCTTATTTCTTAAATAATACTGGCCTGCATTTACATGGTGCTCAAAGTTAGAAAGTTGTTTTACATCTTTTACCTCATTTAGTCCTCAAAATCACTCTGTGATATAGGGTCTCTTACTGTCCCCATCTTTACAGATGATGAAACTGAGACCTGACAAGTCACATGATCTGCCTCAGGTCATAAAGGTAGTACGTGTCTGAAGTGGGATTTGATCCTATGTCTTTCTGACTTCAAATGTAGCTACTAGATGGAACTCTGGACTTGGAGTCAGCAAGATCTGAGTTCAAATCCTGGCTCAGGTACTTACTAGCAATGTGACTCTAGGCAAGTCATTTAGCTTCTATTCACCTCAGTTTCCAAATGTGTAAAATGGGGTAATAATAACACCTATTTCCTACGCTTATTGTGAGGATCAAATTATATATTTGTAAAGTGTTTTATAAACCTTAAAGCACTCTATAAATGCTAGTTATTGTCATTTTAAATGTCCTCTAACCAATACATCTTTGGTGGGTACCTATGATATTCTCAGCACTATATAAAAGTTCTATAGGAGACATGAAGTATAGACAGGGGCATGCTGGTAAATGTTTAACAACCAGCTCTCTGGAGGTGGAAGAACTACGCACAACACGTTTTTAACTTCATTGCCAACATTTCCTCTATCACTTTATTAAGTCTAGGCAATCAACAAAATAATAAATGAAGACCTGATTTGTAGCATTTGCCAATTTCGCAGGTGTAGATATCACACTGAAAATTTAACAATTGGCTCTTACAAGTATGAGCTGGCTCCAGAACCCATTGGGTACCAAACATGGTCCTTGACCTCAAAGAGCTTATAATCTAGTTTGAGACAAGACATATAATAATGAGAACTTCTTTTTATATAGCACATGAAAGTTTACAAAGTCTGTATAATAATCCTTTAAGGTTGGTGCTAGGTGGTGCAAGTGCATAGAGCACTGGGCCTGGAGTCAGGAGGACTCATCTTCCCAAGTTCAAATCTGACCTCAGACACTTACTAGCTGTATGACCCTAAGCAAGTCACTTTACCCTGTTTGCCTCAGTTTCTTCAACTGTAAAATGAGCTGGAGAAGAAAATGGCAAACCGCTCCAGTATCTTTGTCAAGAAAACCTCAAATGGGGTCACAAAGAGTTGGACACAACTGAAATGACTGAACAGCAAAGGTAGGTGGGGAGGTATTATTATCTCCACTTGACATTAGGGGAAATTGAGTCATAGCCAAGTCAAGTGGCTTACCCAAAACCATAGGCCATAGCTAGTGGTAGAACACTAGCCAAACAAAACCCAGATCACCTCTGAAATCAATAATCATTCTCCTACACCCCTCAGCCTCCAGTCCGGCACATGATAAATGACAGTACAAAAACCTTGTGTGATACATTCTCAATGCATGGCCTGGAGGTTAAGTACTTTTGGAATTCAAAAGGAAAGGGGTTCTTTTGGGGATAGAGTTGTAAAGAAAAGAAGGAAAAATAGGAAAGGTGGGATCTGAGCTGAGTCTGGAAGGATGAATAGGTTTAGATCAGAGGGGAAGGTTGATTTTTGCTCACCCAAGGAGGAGCGATAGTAGGAGGGAAGGTTCCTATTGCAAGGAACGTTCAGGATAATATATTTATGAAACATACCTGACTGGAGTAAAGAGAGGGCTCATGCAGTGAAGCAATGGGAAATGATAAGTACAGAAATATATATGGTAGCCAGACTGTGAAGGGCTTGGAACAATAGTTAGTGCACGTGTAGTATGCCTTTTGGGGCGGGGGGGCAGCTAGGTGGTGCCGTAGTACATAAAGCATGGAGCCTGGAGTCAGAAGACTCATCTTCCCGAATTGAAATCTGACCTCAGAAACTTACTAGCTATATGACCCTGGGCAAGTCACTTCACCCTGTTTGTCTCAGTTTTCTCATGTGTCAAATGAGCTAGAGAAGGAAATGGCAAACCACTCCAGTATCTGTGCCAAGAAAACTCCAAATGGTATTGTGAACAGTCAGACACCACTGAAAAATGATTAAACAACTTCCTGACTCCAAGCCTGGTGCTGTATCCACTGTACCGCCTACCTGCCCCGTGAAAAACTTGTGTTCAAATCTATCCTTACCATCTGTGTGACTGTGGGCAAGTCATTTAAACTCTGTCTTAATCCACTGGAGAAGGAAATGTCAAACTGCTCCAGTATCATCATCAAGAAAATCCCATTGACACCATTGGTGTTCAATGGTCCACAGGATCATGAAGAATCAGACATGACTGATCAACAACAACAATTTTGCCTCTGTTTCCTCAATTGTAAAATGGATCTAATAATAGCCCTTTAATGAGATCATTATTATTTGTAAAGCACTCTGCAAACCTTAAGGCTCTATATAAATGCTAGCTATTATTATAATAACACCAATTATCTTCACATATATTCATTCATTCAGGTCTCAAATCAAAATTATGGGGTAGGAAGTATAGGTAACAAAGGGGAAGGGTAATAATACCTGTCCTGACTAGTCCACAGTTTTGAATCAAGATTTGAATGAATGAATAAATGAATGAATGAACGGAAAGTAAATTGATTTACTACCTATGTGACTCAGACAAATCATTCCTTGTGTCCATTTGCTTAAGGGTGAAATGACCTTCAAGAAAGCTATTATTATTATTCCTGTTTTACAGATGAGGAAACTGAGGCAATAAGAAGTAAAGTGACTTGCCCAGGGTCACAGAGGTAATAAGAATCTGAGGCTGGATTTGAATGCAAGCCTTCCTGACTCCACCACCTGGCTGCCTAAGCGTAAAGCTTGGAGTACAGCTGATAGAGCATAGGATTTGGAATCATGAGACCTGGTTTCACATCTTGGCTCTCCTGCTTACTACTTTTATGACCCTGGGTAAATCATATGCACTTTCTGGGACTCTCATCTTTAAAATGAAGGGACTAGACCACATGATCTCTAGGACCGCTTCCAGCTTGAAATCTATAGGATTTATAGGACCCTAGAAAAGTCTCTTCAATCTTCCATTTTATAAGAAGAGCTGAACACACACACCTATAGGATGCTACTGAAAGGTGCCCTTAACAATTAACATATCCAGGTATGAATCAACCAATGTCAATTCAGGAGAGTCAACGTGTTGTGGCAGAGGCCTTGAAGCTGGACGGAGTCGGGTTCAAGTCTTTCCTCTGACACATACTGGCCATGTGTCCCTCAGCAAGTCAGATCTCTGGGACTCTAAGTAGAAGAGAAGGTGCCACTCTGCACTAGTGGAGGGAGATCATTCTCCTGGGAGTTCCCTACAACAATGATGTCAAAGGTTCAGCCCCTATCCTTGTGGTAGTAAATCAAAGCAGGAAGTTTTAGGGCCAATAAATTCAGATAATATTTATCTGAAAAAAATCAGAGGTTATGCAGACAGCACGAACACTTCCCGGCGTACACGGATACATAACCTCAGAACTTGCAGCGGACCTCTAGTCTTGTAGAAGCAAAGTGACAAGAGAGAATCAAAGTCGGCCAATGGCTCCTTCAAGCTCAACTCATTAAGATGCCCTAGTGGTGAATGGCAAGCTTTCCTGTACAGAAAGGCAGCCAGGTGAACGAGGGCCCCCTGGGGCCCTGACATGCTGCTGATTGACAAGACATCTGCAACGCCGCCTTGATGAGAAAGAGAGCCCTTCACTCTCGACGTGATGGAGCGCTCCAAGGAAGCAATCCTGAGGTCCAGGAGATAAATGGCGCTCCCAGCATGGGAGCCACAGCAACCAGGCCTTTAGCAAAGTGGAGCTCATCCAGACTTCCTAATCCATAACAGAGCAAGAAGAGGGGGCTTGAGGGGAGTGGCAAGTGGGCAGGATTTGGGGGTCTTGAGCGTGGCTCTTCTATGAAGGCACACTGTGCGTAGAGCCGGATGAGACCCAGGAGATCTCCTTTCAATTTTGCAAGTGAGGAAACTGAGGCTCAGAGGGGCTAAATACCATCAGTGGTGGGTGTCTACCTTGGAAGTTACCCCAGTTAAGAAAATTTAACAGATCTTTCCTCAGGTCAATATTTCAATTTTACAAGTGAGGAAATTGAGGCCCAGAAATATTAAATGCTGTAAGTGGAGAGAATTCCTCAAGCTGACAAAAGATCCTTCAAAGTCCAACTTTTTAATTTTGCAGATGAGGAAACTGAGGCCAAGAGAGCCTAAATGTCAACAATAGAGGAATTAGCCACCTTGGAAGTTCTCCAAACTGACAAAAGTCACATATCCTTCCATGATTCAACGTTTTAATTTTTCAGACAAGGAAACTGAGCAAATTATATACTTAGTATAGAATAACTTCTCTTCCAACCAATTGTCTTTATTAATAACAGGTGAATTATTTGGGTTATGAATTGTCTGTAATTAATATTAATTAGCTAAGCCTAGAATTCTTGCTGCCCCTCCCCCCAACTCCACCATGCCACCCTGACTCTGCTTATTGATATTCTGTCCATCTTTCAAGGATCAAGTCAAATGTCACCTCCTCCAGGAAGCCCTCCCACCTTAAAAATGGATTTTTATTACTCCACCTAATTTCCTAGTACTTTATGTATACCACATTTAAATTTGTATCCTATTTTCTATGTATATATCATCTCTCCCTTTAGATAGTAAGCTCTCTATAGGTCTTGGACACAGCATTTTTTCCTTGATATTTCCCCCAGTGTTTAGTATAGTATATTAGCTACATTTTAAAAATATTTCTTGAATGAATGAATGAATGAATGAAACAATCCTTCCCCTCAAGGGGCTTACATTCTATTGCACATACTTTCCTTGAATCCATAGAATACATCTCAATTCTTTTGTTCGATCACCAAAATCATGTGTTTTGTCCTTCTACCCAAGAGTCCACCAAAAATCACACATAAAAAGAATATGAATAAGGTAGCAACCTACCCCTAGACCATTTTTATATATAAACTCCTTGGAAGTAAGAAGAGAAGAACAAGGTAACAACAGTAATAAAATCCAAAGTACAGAGTGTTTGTTCCAAAACAAAAGGATCGCCCTTTGATATGAGTCACAGGGCCGGCTAGGTATAATGTTGAGTGTTTCATAAATTTCTATTACTATGATTACACAAAAATCAATAACCCAACAGGGTACTCTGGACTATAATAATGCCTTATATCTGTCATTTGAGCACAGAGGAGTGACTGAGCACCTAGAAACATAAGTAGAGGGAATGTTTGTTTTTTGATGCTTAGCTAAATTTATTGCTGTTTCAAAGGCTTGGTAGCGAGAGGGAAGGAGGTGGGGGAGGAATCTAAAATCAGAAACAAAAAGGCACAAACCGTTTTAAGGTTTCCTGTCATTGTCTTACTGCTTCAAATTTGAGTTTGACTTTACTACTCGTGACTAAAGGATCCTCAAAGCCCTCAAAGCCCTAGGTGGCGATATCCAAGCAGCAAGCCCCTAACAACTGTCTCAGCCCACAACCTTCTAGGCAAGGCTGAGTGAGGAAGGTGATGTTTTTATCCTCTAGCTCTTGACCAGGCAAACACCTCAAAGTAAGGCAGAGGTAGGGAATCTGTGCTACTCCCTTCAAAGAGAAAACCGTCAGGTTTGAACGTTGTTAAGACAAAAGGGTTTTCATTTACGGAATAGAAAAGCAAACACTGGATTGGGGGTCAGATACCCTGAATTCAAATTTTCTTTTTGTCACTTCCTAATAAAGGAGGGCTGGATCTGGAATCAGAAAGGTCTGGGTTCAAATATTGACTTGGATACTTACTAGCTGTGTAACTCTGGACAAGTCACGACCTTTAGGAACCTCAATTTCCTCATCATAAAATGAGCGGTTTGGCCTGGCTGGTTTCTAAGATGCCTCCTAGCTTTAGAATCTAAGATGCTATGAGAGAGCCTATGACAGGGACCAGGGAAGGCATCCCTGATAGTTCAGATTCCTCTCGACTTTATTTCCCTTGGCTCCAATGTAAAAATCCATCAGGTGAGGCCCCTGGAGTCTAAATGGATTTCAACAGAAAGAAGACACTAATAAGCCAAAAATCGAGCAGCCACGTTAATGGCCTGGCAGTTACCGCTTCAAAAGGAAATGTCACCCTGAAAGTGTTTGCAGATTCTGATCCATTACCTCTAGCATTGGACTAGCAGCTTTGGCAGCCGGGCCAGGAAGCACTGTGAATGAATTTGATCCTTCGCCTAGTAGGCCTGTCTAGGGCCATCTGAGTGACTTTCAGTAATCAAGGTCATTCCAAAGACCTGACTGCTGGAGGCTCAGGGGAAGTGTTTTGTTACAGCCCCCAACCCAAACAGCAAGATAAATGTATCTCAAGGTTTGGTGTATTGATCACAGCCTGCAGCTGACACGTCTCTTACCTTTGCCCCCCAAATGTCTACAGGAATAGAATCTGAGAAGTAAATAATTGTTTTAAAACCAAAGATTTATGAGCACAGAGAGAATTCGAAAAGCAGAAACAAAGGGAATTTCAAATAAAATACAGCTGAATGAACCAGTATGGAGACTACCCACTGAGCCAGCACTCAGCACAGTGCCTAGCACATAGTAGGCCCCAGATAAATAAAGGCTTGTTCCATTCCATGAGAAAACTGAGACCCAGAGAGATTATGTAACTTGCCCAGACTCAGGCTCCTACAACCAACAGCTGGGATCTGAACTCAGGACAAATCAACCAATCAATAAACATTTATTAAGTGCCTACTATTACCAAGTAGTTTGGTTTTTTGTTGTTGTTGTTTTGTTTTGTTTTATTTTTTTCTGTTAAGTCATTTTAGTGATGTCCAACAGCTAGGTGGTACAGTAGATAGAGCTTGATCCCTGGAGTCAGGAAGACTCATCTTCCTGAGTTCAAATCTGGCCTCAGACACTTACTAGCTGTGTGACCCTGGGCAAGTCACTTAATCCTCTTTGCCTCAATTTTCTCATCTGTAAAATGAGCTGGAGAAGAAAATGGCAAACCACTCCAGTATCTTTGCCAAGAAAACCCCAAATGTGGTACTGAAGAGTCAAACAGGACTGAAACAACAACAAATTACCAGGTACTGTGCTAAGCCTTGGGGATATAAAAAGAGGCAAAAGACAGTCCCTGCCCCCAAGGAGTTTACAGTCTAATAGAGGAGATAAATATATAAAACAAATATGCCCCCTGCCCCCAAACAAGTATATAAAAGCAAGCTATATGCAAGATAAATAGGAAATAATTAACACAAAAGAGGCATTAGAATTAAGAGGGGTTGGGGAAGGCTTCCAGTAAAAGATGGGGTTTTGGTCGGGACATAAAGGAAGCCAGGAAAGTCAGTAGACAGAGAGAAGGACAAAGAAAATTCTCAGAGTTCAGAAATAGAGTATCTTGTTCATGGAGCAGCCAGGTGGTAAGATGTTAGGAGACTGGGGAGGTAGGAAGAGACTACTAGTATATGAAGGGCTTTGAATGCCAGAGGATTTTATATTTGGTCCTGGAGGCAATAGGGAGCCACTGGAGTTTATGGAGCAGAGGCGTAACATGTTGGACCTTCGGCAAATCACTTTAGCACTGGTTCCAAATCTGCCCTCTTTTTCTACTATATTAAATCAGAAGTAAGAGTCAAATTCCTCTGACTCCTCAGTTGCATTGGGGTGAGTTACTCCCACTTGCAAATGCAGATCAGCATATTGACTATAATTTACAGTCCTACAGAGTTATCTAGGTTACCAAGATGGTGACTGTCTTAGCCCAGGGTCACATAGCCAGTATGTATAGAGACAAGACACTCCGCTCTTTCGGCCTCCAAGGCCAGCTCTCTCTATGTCCTAGGTTTCCCATAGCTTCCCATAGTTTCGGACCTCTGGCTTCAGAGATTCTAATCTATACCAAATCACTCCTAAAAAGAAAAGAATTTAAGCCAAATATCCAAACCAAGGTTGGCATCATGTATAAGCCAAATAGAAGACTCTCTGCCCCCAAAGGAAGTGATTTCAGGGGTCGCATCATATGCTCCCAAATCTGCTGATTCAAGTCTAGAATTCTATTAACCTTCTTTCTTGGTACTTTAACATATCATCAGTCATTTATACCTTAATGTAAATGAAGGACCTAAAAGCAATTTTGACACAGGCTGGAAAAGAGAAGAGGGCTGTAAGGCTACCTGAGGGGAATACATGGAGGGGAGAAGGGGGCCTCTAGGGCTCAGAAAGGATGGGAGGAATGCCTGTGGGTAAATCAATCAGATGACCCCATCCCACTCAAAGTAAGCGATAAGATGCCTATGTCACAATGCTTTGAACAGGTGAGAATAAATCTCAATTATTGATTACATGTGAACAACAGAACAAAAAGCAAACAGGAACTTTGTTTGGTTTGGCTGAGGGCTCAGTGATGCCCTGTCAGCCTGGATAAAGCCTTTGCTGAACCTGAGAGATTCCGATGCCTGCAGCAGAGAAGGAAGAGCAGACCATCTAAATCCCTGAGAAGGAGTTGATGAGGAGAGAGAGCAGAGCTCTGTGCTTAGGCTTCTGCCTGGTCTCCTCCCCACCCCTCCTTGGCTGGAGGAACCTTGTGAACAGCAAAGGGTCCAGAGAGCTTAGATGTTTCCCCCCACCCTGGTGTCCTACTGGTGTCCCCAGAGCAGCTGACAGCAGTGTCTGATCAGGAGACACTGAGACTGGACAATTTAAGGAAAACAGATTCAAGGCTCAACAGCCCAATGGGAAAGCTATACCAACCTAAGGCAAGCATCCTGAGGACTCCAGCAAAAGGACTTGCCCAAACTGTGAATTATTGTGCTCTCTAAGCATGAGCCCACTTTCTCCCAGGCATCTAGGCTCCATGGATAGATCCCTGATCCTGAGGGTCTACAAGACACGAGTTCAAATCAGGCCTCAGACACTTGCTGACTGTATGAGCCTGAGCAAGTCACTTCACCTTTGTCTGCCTCAGTTTCCTCAACTGTAAGATGGGAATAATAATAGCACCTACCTTCCAAGGTTGTTGTGATAATTGTTATGTGCCTAGCATGTTGTCTGACACATTGTAGGTACTTGTTAAATTCTGGTTCCTTTCCCTCCCCCTGGACTCTGTGGAAGGGTGTGTCACAGACCTTAGCTAGCATTTCTACATCACTTTAAGGTTTCCAAAGCACTAGCTCTGTTATCCCATTTGATCTTCCCAGCCCTGTGAGGTGCTATTATTATCCCCCTTTTACAGATGAAGAAACTGAAGTTTGGAAAGGTTAAGTGACTGGCCCAAAGTCACACACACGGCTACCAAGTGTCTGAGGCAAAATTCAAACTCAGGTCTTGCTCATTTCAAATCCAGCTCTCTGGCTACTAGGTTAGACCAGCTCCCTGTCTTAGTAAATAAATACCCTCTCTAAAAGCTAATTATCTGGTTGACTAATTAACTATCACATTAGAACAAGTCCCGATTTCTAGAACTCTAAAGGATAACCCAACAGCTGCCACATTACGGAGACCCAGTCTGCCAGGGGGAGAAGGCATCTGGAGAGTTAAATCCAGTGTCAGAGCTAGAAGCGGTGTTTGTCATCTAACCCCCTCGCCCTAGAAATAAGCAAAATGCACCCCAGAGATGGGAAGCAAAGTATTTGAGGTCACAGAGCTAGTGAGGATTCAAACTCAGGTCTCCAGATGCCCAGTGTATTGAGCTTCCAGTCACACCAAGCAGCTTCCCACCTCTACCCAAAGTCATCCCTGACCCCAGCTCAGTTTCTCCACAAGCTGAAACGTTAGACTCATGAATTCCTCTTTTCTATACCCCTCCTTACACTTCCTGCCTACAGATGCCTTGCTGAACCATTCAAAAGAGCTCCTGGGGCCCAGCTGGAAGTGGAACATCAGGCTGCCACCATCCCATCATTTCCATCTGATAGCAAGGGCAGCCCCAATAAGTAACCTGCTGGGCTCACAAATTTGCCATGCTTTGGTCGGCTAAAACTTCGTAGAGCGCAGTATGGAAACTCAATTAATTGTAGGAATTACATGGGCCAAAGTCACCAGTATTATCTCCAACTCTTTTTCCCCTTAATATCTTTTTTAATCACGAGCTGACCTGGCCCATCAGGGGCCCTTCCCCTTCCCAGGGGCCTATGGTCTGGAGCTGGCTTCCCCATGAGTCTCACAGCCTGAGGTCCTGAGCCCTGTCATCAGCTGTAACCCTGTCTGTCCTGCCCTCATCAGCCCTGCTTCCACCAGAGCTCACTGAAAATGGAAATGGGGCCCAGTCAGGCCTCCAATGCATTCTCGTTTTGTGTATAGGCCTGTGGCTTGTAGAATGTTGCTAAAACCAGGACATAGTCACCAGGCATGAGCAGACCTGTGCCAAGCACCTACCTCGGGAAGGCCATAAGAATGTAAGCTCCCTGAGGGCAAGACCTCTTCTGTTTTTGTGGCTGGATACCCAGTACATAACACAGTGCCTGGCACGTTAATAAAGGATTTAACAAAGTCTTCTTAAGGAGATTCCAGCTGACATTTCTAAAATCTTTTAAGATCAACAAAGCTCTATCTATTCCATGATCTTTCAATTATCACTGATGGGTAGCTCAGTAAACACATTATCAAGTTCTTTTAGTACCAAAGAACATAGTTCATGTAGCCAGGGAGGCAGATAGAATGCTAGAATTGGAGATCTTAGTTCAAATCCGGCCTCAGACACTAACTAGTTGTGTGACCCTGGACAAGTCACTTAACCCCGATTGCCTCAAAAAAAAAGTGCCATCAACTTAGAGGTACGTGGGTTCTGAATTTAAATCCTATCTCAGATACTGCCTAGCTACTAAACCCTGAGCAAGTCACTTAAGCTCTATCAACCTCAGTTTCCTCATCTGTAAAATGGGGAAGATAATAATAGCACCTATGTCCTACGGTTGTTGTGAGAATCACATGGAAGCACTCTTTAAGTGTAAGTTATTGTTCTTATCTGGGTCAGATGTCTTGAATTCATCCCACCAAGTCTCAATGACATATATGAAGTCAAATTTGCTTCTGTCATTTTTTTTTAAAACTAAAAGCAATTAGTAGTGGGAAGAAATTACTACCTGAAGCATCTCATTGAGCTCCCTCATCTTACAGAAGAGGAAATTGAGGCCAAAGGAAATTAATTAACTTTCCAAGAGGGGCACAGATAACAAGCTTCAGGTCTTATGCCTCTGAAGAGAATGGCACCCAGGTGCCCTCACAATGAGGCAAATGAGGTGTTCTGAGAATTCCACTGACCTAATAATCAGGAAACCTGAGTTCAAGCCCCAGCTCTGACACTCCTGGCTGTGACTTCACTTGGCTGGGCCCATCTCCTCATTTGAAAAATAGATACCCTCCTTCCCTCCCAGAGCTGTTGTGGTCAAAGTGATTCTTTTGAATCTTAACATGTAATAGAAATTTGAGCTGTTCGTTCACAATTTTGACAGTCTCCAGCCCTGACACTCAATCAGTTTCACAGCAAGATTAAATCCTCTCTGCTGACATTTTTTTCTTCAAATATTAATTTAGTAATAATAGTCAGCATTTATATAGTGCTTTAAGACTCACAAAGTGCTTTACAAATATGTTCTCCCTGGATTCTCACTACCTCCTGAGAGGTAGGTGTTGTTATTTGAATCCCCACTTCACAAATGAGAAAACTGAAGTAGGTGGAGGTTAAAGTATTTGCCCAAGGTTACACAGCTAGTATCTGAGACTGGATGAAAACTTGGACCTTTCTTCTTTCTTTTCAGTTGTTTTTCAGTCATGTCCGACCCTCTGTGACCTCATTTGGAGTTTTCTTGGCAAAGATACTGGAGTGATTTGCCATTTCCTTCTCCAGCTCATTTTACAGATGAGGAAATTGAGGCAAAAAGGGTGAAGTGACTTGCCCAAGGTCATAGCTAGGAAGTGTCTGAGGCCAGATTTGAACTCAGGAAGATGAGTCTTCCTGGCCCCAGGCACAGCACTCTATCCCCTCTGCAAACTCACTTCTACCTGACTTCAAATCCCACCTTACACCACCTTGGAGACTTTTCATTTTGAAAGTCATTTCACTAACTTGGTTCTAGCTTTGTATTTCCAGTAAGACTCATACTTATTTCTCCATTACATAGATCCCCCAAATACCTCCACTTGCTAATACTTTGTTAACCTAATTCAACTTACTGTAAATAACTTTGAAAAAGAGAAATACTTCATTCCCTTAAAAAATATTAGACATTTTTACTTGCTTGGATCATCCTGGACTTCTCCTCCCCTTTCTCATTTCCCCTTACCCCCATTATTCTGAATGAGTAAGGTTTTACTGCTTTGGGACCCTCCATTGCATCAAAAAAAAAAAAAAATAGGAGACATACTGGATCATCTGAGGTCCTTTTCAGTTCTTAGCTGCTGTTACTCTGTGGTCCTTGGTGATAGTATTTCAAAAAAAAAAAGACATTAAAATAAGAAATGAATAGCGCAGCCCATTTTTTTCTCTCTGATGTTTACCCAAGTTCCAACCTAGAAAGAGCTTTCCTTAATCAAAAGGAAAAATCCCCAGTTTGAAAGGGATCTCAGGTCATTCCACCTCAGTTTCCTCCTCTGTAATATGAGGGGTTGGGTTTGGTGATCTCTGTGGTGCCTTCCAGCTCTAAAACCTTCCCAAGCAATAAAATTCCAAGAAACCTGTAGTGATTCATTTTCATTTAGGTCCAGTTATTATCTCTACATTTCACTATTGTACCTAAACTTTGTATGACCTTGAATTGGATTTATTGTTAACTTATCTGGTTTTTTAGAGCATTCACTCCATCCCGGAAACTCAAAGGCTATTGTGCTGGGTTTTGAGACTCTTGACATAGAATAGCTGTCTGAATTTGTACAGAGGACTGAAACATTGCTGGCATGCCCTGATGGGCCTTAACAGAGAGTTGTGATTGGGGGGATAAGCAATGTTTATTTAAAGTTGTTCCTGAGTTACGTATTACTACAAACATAGACATATATACATATATATAGTAAATTTTATATGTGTGTTTGTGTATGTGTGTGTATGTATAGATATGGATATGTGTGTACATATACATATGTGTGTATATGTATATATGTTACACACACACACACACATGTATATATATATGGAGAGAGAGAGAGAGAGAGAGAGAGAGAGAGAGAGAGAGAGAGAGAGAAAGCCTGGAATGGAATAGTAGAAGAGAAGGCTAGACTCAGAGTTAGATATCTTGGGTTCAAATGCTTGCTGTGATACTTACTAGCACCCTTAAGAATCACATCCTATGGCCACACCTCAAAGAGCTGTAACCAAGGTAGGACACCAGGGTCCTGTCCCAGGGTACCAAAACTTATAGAGTGTTGGCAACACTGACATTCAGCAGTGTAGAGGCAACTATGCTTAGCATTTAGCAAGAATATAGATGGGGTCTTGACCTGTGATTTCACTAATAGTGGATGAGGAAACTCCCTCTACCAGTTCAATTGACTCTTAAGGAGGTGCCTAGAAAACTGAGAAATTAAATGACTTGCTACTGGTCACACAGAGGGCAGCTAGATGATACCATAGTGCATAGAACACTGGGTCTGAAGTCAGGAAGACTCATCTTCCTAAGTTCAAATCTTCCCTCAGACACTTAGTAGCTATGTGACCCTAGTCAAGTCACTTAACCCTGCTTGCCTCAGTTTTCTCATCTATAAAATGAGCTGGAGAAGAAAATGACAAACCACTCTCAAGTATCTCTGCCAAGAAAACCCTAAATGGGGTCATGAAGAGTCGAGCACAACTGAAAATGATTGAACAGCAACTGGTCACACAGCCAGTATGTGTCAGAAAGAGAATTTTAACCCAGTCCTTCCTATTTCTAAGGCTAGCTCTCTATCTACTTCACTAGAATTGTCCAACACCCAGCCACCAACCACATGGCCCGCAATACTCCCAAGTGCTGCTGAATCAGATTAAAATATAATTGGGGGATATTTGACAAAATAAATAAAAACATAATAGAATATAGATAATGTTAAGATGTATCATTTTTTTAAAGTCAATATGCAGCCTGCAGGAATCCTTATTTATAGTTTAATGGCCCTGTTTCTTCTGTGTTTGACCTCACTGTACTATATATCATGGTTGCATCTCTAGTTAACAAGAGCAGGGGCAGCTAGGTGGTACAGTGGATAGAGCATTGGCCCTAACATCAAGGGGACCTCAGATACTTGACCCTTACTAGCTGTATGACCCTGGGCAAGTCCCTTAACCCTGATTGCTTCACACACACACACACACACATCCAAGAATAGGGGATAAGGGCTATACCTGTGATTTCCATCTACAGGTCAGTATCTTTTCTGCAACTTATGGAAGAATGCCTAAGAAAATGAGAGAATGAATGACTTGTCTAGAGTCACCCAGATAATATGTGTAAGAGGTGGGATGTGAACCCAAGTGTTCTGAGCTCCAAGGCCAACTCTCTATTTAGCAAGAATAATTACTGCTAAGTCCTAATTAGTGCGAATAATGAATCCCACGAAGCAGTTACATTCTTCAAATTCACACTGCATATCTCCATTGAACTGGAACCAATTACCATATTTTACATAATTATAATTTCTAATAGTGTAAATTCAAAGACATGTGACCACTTCAACAAGAGCCATTATTTGCACTAATTAGGACGTAGCTGTAGCTAAAATAGGATGGCAGGTTCCTTGCCCTAGAAATGAGCTTCTCTTCCCAAACCCACAAGCCTTGCTGCTCCCCAGAGCCTCTGTCCACAAGGCTCAATGTCCCAGGACATTTCTGGGCAATACAGTGGAAATGTCATTGAATTTGGAGTCAGAGGACCTAGCTCATTTGTGATGTGTATGACCCTGGACATTCACTTCACCACGTCTCAGTTCTTCATCTTCAAAATGAGGGAACTGGACCAGATGAACCCTCAGGTCTCTTCCAGCTCAGAAACTACAATCTTGGGATCCTCTCAACTGAACTTGTCAATTTGAGGAAATGTCTCTACCTACTTACCTCTGTGAAGCTTGCCCCAGGCAAGTCTTGTGAAGTTTGTCTCAGGTGTAAAAGAAAATCTAGAGATGGCTTTGGTACTTTGGGTCTGTCATTTGTAAATTGAGAGGATCAAAACAGAAAATTTCTTTCAGCTCTAAATCTTATGATGCTTATAGGATCATACATAGAAAAATCAGAAAGGACACTAGATTTCAATTATCTCCACCTTGTCATTTTACAGAGGGGAAACTAAGGCAGAGGGAAATCAAATGATTTGCCCAAGTTCACACAGGTAATAAGTGGTGGAATTAAGATCTGAACCCAAGTCATCTGATTCCAAACCCAGCAAAATCCCTATCATAGTATACTGATTCTATTACTTTGGACTTCTTTGGGCCTCAGTTTCCTTGTCTATAGAATAAGAGAAGAGGCCTGGATGGTCTCTAAGGTCCCTCCCTCTCTAGCAGCTTTGAATTCTGTGATCTGTGAGAAATGTACACCTGTCCTAGTTCTTCTGTCTTACCTCGTCTTTCCCAGCTCCCCTGGTAGTTGGCCATAACTCAGTAATTCAGTGCCAATCAAATACAGCTGAATTCTGTATAAGGCAAGAGAAGTCCAGACCTTATTCACACTCCCTCTGTTTTCTTAGCCTAAAGATGTCTCTATTTTATTGAATAAGAATTTATTTTCTTTCCTTCCTACCTTCCCTACCCACGGAAAAGAAAAAGAAAAAATCCTTTGTAACAAATATCTGTAGTCAAGCAAAACAAATTCCCACATTGGTCATTGGGTCCAAGACTGTGTGTCCCATTCTCCATTAAAGTCCATCACCTCCCACCTCTAACAGGAAATGGGTAGCGTCCTTCAGCACCAGGACAGCTCCCTGCTTTAATTCTTCTGTCCCTAGAGCTCCCTTCATCCAGGTATTCACAGTTAATGAGATAAATGCAGTCCAACACAGTTCTGTTAAGAGAATCTTATTTTCCCTTTAATTTCTACTGAAGACTAAGAGGCATCTGTGGGACAGTAAGGGATGGGGGAGAGATATTCCCTAGAGCAATAGAATCATAGCTCAGGAGGCAGTGACTGTTTTTCCATCTCATACCCGCAGAAACCAAAGTAAACATCCACAGTGTTCACATTTTTAATACTTCCTATCCCTGTACCAGGAGTGGGAAATCAGTTCTCAAATTAAATGTAAAAATTAGGATGGGACATATGACAAAGACTCCCAGCTGTGCTTAGTCTTCCCCTACCTCCCATATGGCTCTACCCTGGAGAAAACCACCCCTGAACCGGAGCAATGTGTTGATGTTTTCCACCAGTAACAAATCCCCTTAATGCTTCCAACTTTCCATTGGAAGTTCTTTTCTCATCATGTAACTTCCTGGCCTCTTTCTAGACATCTTTGACCATTCATTTGTTTGCTATGTCGTAGCTCCCTCCAATAGCTGGAGTTAGTAGCACACAAAGCTAAGAACTGGCATATTTGTCCTTGCTTTGAAATTTAAGGTTCCTCCAAACTGCCAAAAGGACCACTGAGCTGTCGGCCAGAAAGTTAATGTCAATCCAATCCCATAAACATTTATTAAGCACCTGTGATGTGCTAGGTACTATGCTAAACGTTGGGAATACAAGTAATGAAAAAGAAAGACAATCCCTGCCCTCAATGAGCTTATACTCTCTTCCAGTCTAAAGGAGGGAACAACACAGGTAAGGAAGCAGGAAAGTGGGTGGGGGAGAAATACCAGGGTGAGGGATCTTGTTCTGTGGAGTTGAAACCAGATAGGGCAGCAGATATAAAGTGGAGTGATCCAAGAGACTAGTTTCTGTCCTCTATAAAGGAAGGTATTGGGAGGAGTTTGGCACCCCATCCTCCAGCCCTCCAAACAGAGGGGAGAAGAGGTTAAGAAAGGTGGAATCAATCTTGAGTTAGTAGCATGGTGGTGAGTTTAGAAGTGATGAGCTTATCCTGGGCAGGGTATCTTGTTCCATGGAGTTGAAACTAAGACAACAGATGAAAAATGGTGAGATATCAAATTCAGACAGTGTACTAGTCCTAGGGATGATTGTTTTATAATAACTGACAGAAAACATTTTAAGGTTTGGATTATCTCATTATATCCCCACAAGCACCTATGAGATAAGTATGACAGATATCATTCCCATTTTACAAATGAGAAAACTGACGCTCACAGAGGTGACTTGTCCATGATCTCATAACTAGTAAATGTTGGAGGCAGAATTCAAATTCAAGTACCACCTGATCCAAATCCAAAATCCTTTCCACTGTACCAGGCTATCTCTCTTCTTCCTAAGCCAATAGTTTGTTTAATTAATTGATAATTACTGTACTAACTTATCAAGGGGACAGAAAATGGGAAAAGCACTGAACCAGAAATAGAGACCTGAGTTCTGGTCCTGATTCTGCCATTAACTATGTAATCCTGAACAACCACCATCTTTCTAAGCCTCAGTTTCCTTATCAGTAAAAAATGAGTGGGTAGAGAATGGTCTCTAAGGTCCCTTCCACCTCTATCACTCTGTGATTGTTTGAGGTTTTACATAATATTTAACATGGAGTAACATGGAGTGCAGATCTAGATTCAAATCTCACCTAAGATACTTACTAGCAATGTGACCAGGGGCTAAATGCACAGTGCACAAAGGTGAAAACAGTCCCCACCCTTAAGGAGCTTACATTCTAAAGTTGGGGTGGGGGGAAGAGGAAGAGACCAGGGGAGAACATGTAAATACCTAGGGAAGAAATTTACAAAGTAATCTCAGAGGGGAAGGCATTGATATTTAGAGCAACCAGGAAAGACCCATAGAAGTAGATTAAGGTAATATAAGAAAACAGACCAAAGTGTTTTTCATAGTTAGGTACTAGCAGGTTGTTGGCATTTTATTATCACTCATATAGTCGTATAGTACCTGGGGATCATGGTAGGAGGCAGCAGCACAGACAAGATGGCAGACTCAAGATGGTGGCATGTCCAAAAAATCTCTGTGTTTCAATTCCATTTTTCTCTCTTTATTTTAAAGTTTTATTGATGTTTATATTATATTATTTATTTATTAAATACATTGGTTTATTAATATTATTTAACATTATTTATTACTATTTATTTATATTATATTATATATTTTCTATTAAATATATTGTTTTATTAACATTATTTAATAATACCTAATAAATAGTAAATATATAAATTATATATTCATATTACATATATTACATTTATATTAAAGTTTTATTGTTAAAAACAAAATATTACAAACATTTACAGATTGTCCCCATTCTATGGGAAATATATTGGAACGGAGCAAAACAATTAAGCAAAATTTGTCAGGAATCAGGAAGTCTCATCTTCCTGAGTTCAAATCTAACCTCAGATACCTCCTAGCTGTGTGACCTGGACAAGTCACTTAATCCTGTTTGCCTCAGTTTCCTCATCATTAAAAAGAGTTGGAGAAGGAAATGGCAAACCACTTTAGTATCTTTACCAAGAAAATCTCAAATAGGGTCATGAAGAGTCAGACCCAACTGAAAAACAACTAAACAACAACAACAATTACATTGAGACCTCATCTGAACACATATGCAACATTCCACATCTGTAGCACCACACTATTCTCTATTTTAATTATTTTTTAATTAACAAAAAAAAAATTTTGTCTCCCTCCTTCTCCCTGACACCATTCTTAAAAGAAAAAAGAAAATTTCTTATACTAAATATGCATAGTTAAGCAAAATAAATTCCCTTAATGGCTATATATAAAAACATATATATCTGATTCTGTACCCCAAAACTGTCAGGAGGTAGATAATATATTTCGTCACAGGTCTTCTGGAATCATGGAGCAAAGTCTCCCTACACCAATGTTTTGAAACAGATTCAATGAGACCTTAGTGAAGAGATAGATCCATAAGACGAGATTTTCTTATTAGATGCAGGGCGTTTTCAATATTCAGTGGATCACATGCCCCCAAAAGAACTACATGGGAATATGGTAGAATGTCTGTCTTTTGGGCTTAAACTGGCCCTTAAAAGTACTATAAAGCAGTTTAAGTTAGTTTTCACCTCTTCTCCATTCCCCCTTCATCTCTTTATCTATTTGGTGCCCTTCCTCCTCAGCTGCTCAGGGCCCTCAAAATGTCTCCTGACCATTCAGAGTCCTCATACTGTGGTATTCCCATGCAAGTCAACCCTTGTCAAAAGTGACTCCTACTCTTAACCATTCACTATCATCAACAACAATCACTACTATCATTAATTTAGTGGGCACTAACTCTGTGAGCATCCGGGGCCATCTCCAGTTGTCCTGATCTGTATCTTGCTGCTGGGCCCAGATGGCTCCAGAGGAGAAAGTGAGGCTGGTGATCTTCCTGATGTCATGGTGGTCTTAGAGAATGAAGGACAAAAACAGTTATGTGCAAGATACTGGGGTTGGGGGAATACCAAAAGATAGAATATATTGTCTCTACCCTAAAGGAGCTGAAAAATCCAATTGAAGAGACTATATACATATATATACATACATAAATACCTATGCACACACATACACATATACACAAACATATATATATATATACACACATATACATGTGGCAGCATATGTGTAGCCTGGTCCCCACTCAAATGAGCTCCTCTGGAACTCATGCTTTGTGATAGTATCTATGCCAAACCACAGCTCGTGAGCCCCAACTGATGTTCCTTTCACCAGACTGACCAGAAAACATCTTCATTCAAAGCAAAAGATATTTAATGAAATAGCATAGAAAAATAAATGACCAAAATAATCCCCTAATACATAAAGCAGTACATTCTCCCACAGTCTAGTATATCAGTGGTGGGAGAGGAGACATGTATATATGGAGCACACATGGTCAGCGAGAGGGCTCACCCACAGGTAATGCATATAGACAGGGAACAACCCAGCTAGCAGAGTTGACAATAGCCAGTACTACTTGCTCTCCCAGGGCTACATCCCTGCTGAGACCCCTCTCTTCCTCCAACCCCACTTCATGATGCTTCTCCACAAAACTGCTGATATCATCTGCTGGTGTGTTAATAACATTGAACTACCAGCTGTGCTCAGAGAGCTCGTCCTCTGCTGATCTTTTCTCTCCACTGTGCTGCCATCTGCTGGTTCTCCCTATTAAGGGATCTCTACTAATTCTCTAGTGTCTTCTGCTGACGCTCTTGTAATTTATTAACGCTTAGGTCTCAGTCCATAGGCCTAGGGTTATTTCAACTCTGTGAATAAGACCCACAGCCACACTCAGATAGCCAGCAGAAACCCTTAGCTAGGCTAAACTGTCTTTAAATTTCTTTATTTCTATCTTCAACTCCCTGATACATTTCCTATTTGACTTAAATATGATCTCATCCCTATCTGTTCTCATTGCACCTCTAACTCCTAGCCAAAGTCCATCCAAATCACCCCAGGAGTTGCCCCTAGCAAGACTGGAGAGGTAGAAATGGTGACTTTTTTTCCCATCTTCCTACATGTACCAAGTTTGTTTTTCTACCTACCTATGAGAAGTGCTAAAATAAATGGTTCAAACACTAAGAAGCACAATAATTCAGAGTTTTCAGACATTTGGAGGTCTCTACCTAACCTTACCAAGATTCATAGAACTTTCAGAGTCTAAAGGGACCTTAGAGGTCACTCATCCAAATCTATAATTTTTAGATGAAGAAACTGTGACCCAGAGGAGGAGACTTGGTCAAGGTTGTAATCATTATCAAAGCTGAAGCTAAAGCCCAAGTCCCCTGACTGCGGCACTCTTTCTACTATTGTATGCTACCCCTGGCCTGTGTGCCATTCTCAAAGATCCCTGCAAGGTGACTAAAGTTAATCTGACAAACTTATATATAATAAGATGTGTATGGGTCATAATTATAATGTTTCTGCCACGTTCCCTTACTTGGACTCTGGATGCCTTAACCCAAAGAACTGAGAATTTAAGACATGACGTCAGACTGGTGGGGAAAATCCTTTGACAAAAAGAGTACCTTTTTAATCCCTCAAATCTCTGCTATACTGGTGGTCAACTACTCCCACCAGGCCCTGATTCAAACTTCAGCCAACAAAAGGGGTCAACAGCAGGGAAGACTGGAGTGCCCAAATGAAACCAACTAACTCCTAGTTCACGGCTCATTTGAAGTTGGAATAAAGACTTGGTTCGTGTACACATGCCCCACTAGGGACATTCAGGGTCACGTGTGGCCCCTCACGGTATGTAAATACACAGAAGAGAGAGATTTATTTTAATAGATCACCATATCAATAGGGTATGGCATCAGCCTTCCTGGTGATGTAAAAGCTATTCATAAAGTGGACTTGGGCTGTCGAATAATCTGCCTAGAGGCATTTAGCAATAATTTGCTTGTTCTATCCCCTAATAACCATTTTAGCTCCAGGGTACAATAAAACAGGCAGACTAATTCAGTGGTGTTAAAAGAAGACTAATCATTCTGGGAAGGACACATCACATCCTCCAATGAATTTACTCACTTGTGACCCATTGTAGGACTACCAGGGAAAAAGCCAGCTACCATTGTCTGTTGAATTATTCATCATATGTCTTCTCCATGGGGTTCATAGAGCTGTTGTTTATGCAGCTAAACTCAGGGTGTCCAGCGTGGAAAAAAAATGGTCAATATTTAAGAGGAGGACAGTTAAAGTGAGGAATAAAACAGTTTAGTTTGCTGGAATATCCAGTAGTGCTAAAACAAGGGGAGAATTGACGAAGGAAGAAAGGAATAGTCCAATAACTTGCTGATGCTCTACGACCTTGGGTTTCTTGGCTTACAGGAAAAGAATTCAATTGAAATGAATTATTTGGGGCCCCAGGAGCAATAGCCTCTGGCCTTAATAAAAAATGAAGAAAAGTTGTCATTGGCCTGAGGCAGCAGGATACTCACAACTCTTGGGCCAAATGTTCTGGACCCACATTCCCAGGCTGGGAGGATTGTGGCACCGGGTCAGTTTGGTTTGGCTGATGCTCCAGGTTCACTTTCAGTGCTAAATTGCAGGAAAAGCAATTAGTAATTTAGGGACACAAGACTATTCCAGCTGCTAGGAAGGTTATATACTCAGAATGTGGGCCCAAGGCAGCAATGACATAGACTTCTCCGTGAGCTAAAATGACTCAAAGATCGTCCTAGTCAGAGGCTGGGGTTTCAGTAAATGACCCAATAAAGGTTCTCTCCACTAACAAGTCTAACTGTTGAATTAGTGAGTGGAGACCAAATTTCACTCTCTACCATAAAATGACAGCTAATATTGATTCTTGGCATTGTCCTTGTTACATTATATACAAAGAATGGCAATCAGTGTGATGCAGGCGGCAGACACCAGGCCATATGAAGGAATTGGAGACATTTAGCCTAGAAAGAAGACTTATGAAGGATATGATAGTTGTCTTCAAGACTTTGAAGGGCTGTCTTTTAGAAGAGGAATTAGGCTTTCTCTGCTTGGCCCCAGAGGATGGAACTAAAAGCAATGAGTGGAAATTGTAGAAATGTGGATTTGGATTGGATGTAAAGAAAACTTCTCTAACAGTAGTTACTCAGAAGTGGGCTGGGCCAATTTAGAAGGGAGTGAATCAGCCCTTTGTTAGAGGCTGTTGAACAAAGGCTGGATTACATTCATCAGGTAAATTATAGGGGGGATTAGGGTCTGTTATGGGTTAGACTGCATGGGTCCCTTCCAATGCTGAGCTTCTGAGATTCTATGGCAACAATCATGCAAAGAGTCCACAGCCATACCCACAGGCACACATACAACAGGACCCTAAGGGGCATTTTATCCAATTACCTTCCAAACTTAATTGGAAATGAAGGGAAACCCCAGGGCTGCCATTTCAAATCAGACAATACAATTGATTGTTGAAGATGTTCCCACTATCTTCATTGTCATATGAGTCTTGGAAATAACCAAAAAATTACTTATGGTCTAAAAGAATGGCACTCCGATGGTGCTATTTCAGGCACTGTGACAAACCTTGAGGGAGCTAACTTTAGCTCAGAGAGTACCTTCTGGGTACCCTCAAATCACACTCAGTTGACTGAAATAAATTCCATCTATGAGGAAAGATGGCACTTTCTAGGCCCACAGTACATAAATGGAAAATCCTCCCTCTATACATCTTATGAGCAGCTAGGTGGCACAGTGGATAGAACACTGGGCTTAGAATCAGGAATTTCCCCAAATTCAAATCTGGCCTCAGATGTGTGACCCTGGGTAAGTCACTTAACCCTGTTTGCCTCTGTTCCTCATCTGTAAAATGAGCTAGAGAAGGAAATGGCGAACCACTCCAGTATCTCTGCCAAGAAAACCCCAAATGAGGTCATGAAAAGTCAGACACAATTGAAAAACAACTAAATTGGTCTTATACTTATATACTTATATTATATAATTGTTATTATATGCTTACAATCTTATACTCCAGGTAGATTAAAAATAGCATTGGCATCCACAAATGATCTCCTCAGTCCAACCACAAAGTCCTCCAGGGACTACTTCCAGACTCAACTTATATGATAAAGCAACAATCATCAGAACCATGGCAGAAGTTAAGAAATAGAAAAGTAAATCAGAGGAATAGACTAGATAAGGAAAAACCAGGAAAATAAATCAACTCAATTAACCCAGTGTTTGATTAGTTTAAGAACATAATAACTTGAGAAAGAACTCCCTATCTGATAAGAATTACTGGGAAAACTGGAAAACAGTTTGGCAGAAACTGGGTTTCTTATACTGTATATCAGCATCTTATACTGTATACCACAATAAGTTCAAAATGGATGCATGTTCTGAATATTAAAGGGAACATCATCAAAAAAATTAAA
>NW_020954600.1:5216954-5231186 GCF_900497805.2 Vombatus ursinus | reverse complement strand
CAGAGAAATAAAAGGATTTTATATAAAGAAAATTATCACAACTAGGATAAAAGGAAAGAGATTGATTAGGGGGAAATCTTTCTATTAAATATCTCTAATTAAGGAGCAATGTCCAAGATACATGGAGAATTAATACTAATCTGTAAGACCAAAAGCCATTACCCCAGTGGATAAAGTGGTCAGAGGTTATAAACAAATAATTCACAAAAAAAAGGTGACTATATTAAGGACTATAACAAATCACTAATAATAAGAAAAATGTAAATCAGAAGAACTATAAATTTTTACTCACACCTAGAAAACTGGCAAAGACTTTTTTAAAAAAACAGTAATAATGTTAAAGCATCGTGCAACTGTTTTGAAAAGCAGTTTCAAATATGTTTAGGCAAATACTCAAAAGGAAAGGAAAGGGAGGAAGGGAGAAAAAAGAAAACAAAAGTGAGAAAGGAAGGGAGGAAGAAAGAGAGAAAAAGAGAGAAAGTAAGAGAAAAAGAGAGGGAGGAAGGAAGGAAGGAAAGAAGGAAGGAAGGAAGGAAGGAAGGAAGGAAGGAAGGAAGGAAGGAAAGAAGGGAGGGAGGGAGGGACTGAGGGAAGAAGGGAAGGAAGGAGGGAGGAAGGGAGGGAGGAAAGTCCTACATATGCCAAAATATTTATAGCCGTATTTTTTTAACAAAGAAGTGGAAACAAAGTAGATGCTCATCAACTGGGCAATGGCTAAACAAATTGGAGTACATGAATGTAATAGAATATTACTGTGCTGTAAGAAACAATGAATATGATGCATACAGAGAAGCAAGGGAAAGCATGTAAACTGATGCAAAGGGTAGTAGCATAACTAGGAAAATGATATACACAATCACTGAAACAATGTAAATGCAAATAACAATAACCGTAAGGACACACACCTCTGACACTCATAGTGCAGCCATTGGCAAGTTCCTTAACTCATCAGAGCCTCAATTTCTTTATCTGTAAAATGTGGGTCATAATATCTGTACTATTCCCCCTCATAGGGCTGTTATAAAATACTCTGTCATCATTATAGCACTATGTGAATAAATCATCATCATCATCATCATCATCATCATCATCATCATCATCATCACCATCATCATCATCATCTTACTATGTGGTAGTAAATCAAATCATTTAACCTCCCTAAGCCTCACTTACCTCATCTCTAAAAGGATTCATAGGACTTAGAGCTGGAATAGAATTCTGAGATCTTATAGTCCATACCCCTCATCTTAGAGATAAAGAACACTGAAGGCCAGAGAAATGAAGTTACTGGCTCAAGGTAGTAATTGACAGAGTCACAATTGAAAACCATGCCCAATGGCTCCCAAACCAGACTTCATTCCATTACACCACACTGTCTTTCTGTTAATTAGAATCAAGAGCCAGGTCTGAGACTCTGCATTACCCACATCTCTTAACAGAAGCAGCATAGGTCTAATTGTCCATTTCTTCTATTTTTATACACCCTTGGGGGGAGGGGGTTCTTTGAATTACCCTCATCAAATTCTTCATCCTTCTCAATACCAGTGCCTTCTCCCATTTATCCTGAGCATGGTGCATTTGCATATTACCTCCCCATTATATCGTGAGTTTCCTGAGGGTGGGGACTATCATTTGCTTTGGTATCCCCATCACTTAGCCTAAAGGGCATTTAGTACAGTGCCTAATAAATGTTTATTGACAGGATGATTATGATTCTGGGTCAACCTATACCCCAAAAGAGATTCTATTACACATACTAAATAAAGGGTCATCTGGGTTTTTCCCTGAAGAAATTCTGCTATTTCCTGCAGCATCCCATTCTACTTTGGATGGCACTAATTGTTAGAGAATTTTCTCTTGACATCAGACCCTTCGAAATTTTTATTCATGTGTTGAGTAAGAATGCCTTAGGCTTGTCTGTGAATGAAGCTATCTTCTCTCAGGGCACAAACCTCAGTTCTTCTAGAAATCCTCAAAAACACATGTAATCCCTTTGACTGACTGCTTTCCCAATGGGAAAGAAAAATGACTGGAAGCTGCAGAAAGTTGAGCATTCCTAAAAAGATTGGGAGAGACATGTTTCAATGGTGAATCACTGGCCAAAATGGCAGAACCCAAGATGCTAGGACCTGTGGGCTGGGGCCGGATCACAATGCATATGTGTGAATGACAGAATAAAACAAGCAAGAGTATAGCAAAGAAGCAAAGGCGGGCGATCAAATGTAATTCTTTCCTATCACAGGAATGTGGCTTTCTAAGACTAAGCCTCTCAGAATAAATGGGTAGCATCACCTCCCCACTCTCTAGCTGAGGAGTTTGAAAGCTCCAGTGGTGAAGTCACATCGGTCCCTTTTTAACTTTATTAACAGCCACAGCAGAGAGCTTTGAAGTTATTATGAAGATAAAAGGAAATGTCTTTAGAAACCTCAGTCACATCATCAACTGGCAAAAGGTTTCCATTACTGAAGCATGTTAATATAGAGGACAAATTTTCAGCCCTTTATTGGAAAGGAAAGCCTCCAAGCTGGGCACAAAATTGGCCACAAAGTGTCAAACGCATGCCAGCCAGGGCCTTTCTTGAGTGCTGGAAGAATATCTTTGCCAGGCCCTGAGGGCAGAACAGTAAACCTAGAATCCTAGAATGTTAGGGCTGGAAGGGATAATTTTTCTTTTGTTTTGATTTGCTTCAGCCTGGGTCAGCCTGGGCCCTAATCTCACCAAGACTAGAAATGCAATGGCCATTCATGGCCCAACCCCACTGCTAATGTGTCCAGAAACTTTGACCAGCTCCATTTCCAACCTAGACCAGTTCCTTAGACAGCCTGGTAGAACCCTTTCTTCCCTCCCTTCCCGAAAGCCCACCATATTTGTGCCAAACTTAGTAGGGACAACCAATCAGCTTCATTTCTGCTACAGCTCAGAACTATCAAAATCAAACAACTGAGACTCCCCAGTAGCAGGGATTATAGGTATACACCATCATGGCTAGCTGGAAAGGACTTTTTGAGGATGGAAGCATCCAGACCTGTGATTTCTCTGTTACACAGAAATCCCTTCAGAGGAAACCCCTTACAAATTCAGATTGTCACCAGTTCTACAAACTCGAATCTTAGAGAACTTCTTGGTATGCTGAGAATTAAAAGGTATTCCCCAGGCTCACACAACCAGCATATGTTAGGATTTGAACTCATGTCTCCCTGACTCCAGGTCCAGCACTCCAGCCATTGCAACATATTTCCTCTCATTAGAAAGTGACCTTAGAGCACAGAATATACTATTGTTGGAAAAAAGAAAGCACAGTGTAATGAAAAGATGACTGGATTTGCAATCAGACTCTGTTACCTACTATTTCTGTGACCTGGGAGGAGGAGGAGGAAGGGGAGGAGGAGGAAGAATAGGAGAATAACATTTATATTAGCTATTACTATGTGCCAGACACTGGTCTAAACACTGGAGATTCAAAAAGAAACAAACAAGATAAGCCCTGACCTCAAGGAGATTACATTCTAATGAGGGAAGAGAATACATAAAGGGGAGCTAAAGGAAGGTGGTGAGTCAGACATAGTGGAAAAGCCAGAGATATCCAGGAAGGTTGTATAGTGGCCTAGACCTGAACAAGATAAAGATCAAACTGGTCAACAGAATATTAAGGCTGAAACAAGACCTTAGACATTATCCAGGTCACTCTACAGGCAGCTAGGTGGCTCAAGGGATAGATCACTGGACTTAGAATCAGGAAGACTCATCCTCCTGAGTTCAAATCTGACCTACTGGCTATGTGACCCTGGGCAAGTCACTTAACCCTATTTGCCTCAGTTTCCTCATGTGTAAAATGAGTTGAGAAGGAAATAGCAGACCACTCTACTATCTCTGCCAAAAAAAAAAAAATGGGGTCACAGAGAGTCAAACATGACTGAACAACAACAAAATCCACTCTCCTCATTTTGCAATGTAAATTGAGATGCAGAGATTGTACAATCTCTTCCTCCCTATTGTTGCTTATATCTCCTGAGACTCTAGCTTCCAAAAGTAGCATGAGTTCCATCAAAGCATGAAGCACAGGAAAGCTGCCCCAGTTTACCATATTCCAGGTCTGGTTCTAGAAGCAGCTCCACCTTAACCCCCACTCCCTGGTTTGTGTTTTCATTATAAACCATGAGTCATAGAATCCCCCTATACTTAAAACCAGCATAATCCCAGAGCAGCTGTACCAGTGACATTGCCTAGGAAGGGCCAGGATACAGCCTAAAGGTGCTCACCACAGGCAGAAGCCTCTGGAAACAAACCATCCTGGCTTGGCAACAGCTGCTACTATCACACCCATAAATACGTGAGAGACCATTTCCCAAACATGACAAAAGACAAATGAGTTTTGACAGAGGCTGTTAAATATCCGCCATGGACAATGGAGGCATCAGTGTGCCTTTCATTACCTTTGCTTGAAATGTGCAACGCTTGGCACTTTCTGGTCATAAAGTTAATTCTGTGTTTACCGAAACAGATGGATGGCAGAGCTTCCAGCTGCACACTGCTCTTTAGGGTGGAGACAGGGGGTGCAGAGACAAAAGGGACGCCAATTCACAGCCAGGGAAAATGGGAATGATGAGCTTGTTCCAGGGAGTGGGAGGCAGGCTGACTTACATGGCCCATTCTCACTGCTGCACGGTGAGATTGAGATCACCACTACTAAGGCTTCAGATTTTTGTAAAAAGCCAGGCACCCTGCTCAAGGATCAGAATCATAGTAGATTGGCCTCGTTCTGAAGTCAGAAAAACTTGGGTTCAAATTATGCTTTAGTCACTTACTAACTATATTCCCCAAGGAAAGTCACAACTTCTCTATGCCTCAGTTTCTTCATCTGTAACATAGACTCAATAGCCTCTAAGGGTTTCTTCAAGCTCTAAATCAATGATCCTATGAGCATATGATCACCATTAAGGCAGGGAATTCAGAAGGGCGAGTGCTGTCATTAGCAAGTTTGGCACCCAAAGGAATCAAGGGATAGGAGGGGGAGGGGAAAGGAGAAACAATACAAGGACTCCAGGGTGCAACTTTGTAATGCATGTCACAAAAATAATATAAGAATTAAGATAAGTTCAGTTGAGAAGGAGGGTGGTAATTTAAAGGATAAAATGTCAAGAGTTGGAAAGGACCTCATAGCCAGGGGTGGGGAACCTGCCTCCTTGAAGTCACATGTGGCCCTCTAAGGTCCTCAAGTGAGGCCCTTTGACTGAAAAGTGAAGTTTGGATTCGGTCAAAGGGCCTCACTTGAGGACCTAGAGGGCCACATGTGACTTTAAGGCAGCGGGTTTTCCACCCCTGCAACATAGGCCATCTAGGCTGGACCACTGGAAGTGGGTTCTCGTGCACTTTCTACCCCAGCAGAGAGGCCCCCTAGCATACGAGAAGGAAGATAGCACAGGGATTGTGATTCACCCTCAGTGGGGGGAAATGTCAAAGTTTTTCAGGAGGACAGCAGAGAGGCTTTCCCACCTGGAAGGGCGTGTGGGAAGGGAAGGGATGGAATAGGGAAGGCTAGATATTTTTTTATAGGACAAAGAAAGAGTGAGGAGATTAACAGTCTATAGTCCCCACAACTACCGAGAACCTGAACACCTTCTCCCCACTCTTTGGTCAGCATGTGAGCTGTAGCTTCCCTCACTTACTACCCCTCTGCTGAAGGAGTGCCCATGTTAGAATGTTGTACCCTTAAAATGGTCTTCCCTTGGCCAAAGGTACAGCGGCCCTGAAATCATTACAGCTCTGCAGGCGCCTTACTCGCTTAGCCCTTCCAGAAGATTCATTTTCGAGTAAGGAAATGAGCAGCCACACAACACACCAGTTCTCCAAAAACATTTTGATCCCTTCAACAATTTGGAGGATTCCAGGAAATGGGCAGTCTTTTGAATAGGTAGAACAAGGAGAATTGTCTCTGCAGTCCATTAGGGTTAAAATACTTTCTTGACACGATAAGGCAAATCAAGAGCAAAGCCATCGCTAAAATACTAGTTGAAGGATGGGAATTTCCATCCCTAACTCAGTTCTTAGTCAGAGGATAGATAGTTAGTACAATAGATAGAGCGCTGGACCTGGAGCCAAGAAGACCTGATTCAAACCTGGACTCAGGCACTTACCAACTGTGTAAGCTTGGACAAGTCACTTAACCTCTGCCTGCCTCAGTTTCTCAACTGTAAAATAAGGATAATAATAGTACCTACTTGAAGAGTTGTTGTGAGGATCAAATGAGATAATATTTGTAAAGTGCTTAGCACAGTGCCTGACACAAAACAGGTACTAAATAAATGCTATTATTATTAATATAATCACAGAAGACCTAGACAACACTGGGAAGGAGACTATTATTTATTATCCTCATTTTACAGATGAGAAACCTAAGGATTAGAAAAGTTAAGTCATTCACACAGGGTCTCACAACTAGTAATTATCTAAGCAGGATTCAAAGCCAACTCTCACTGGCTCCAACTCTGATATTCTTCCATTATATATAAACCAATGAAATACAATTTGCTAAGCACTACTTTTGTCCCATCATACCCCACTCCCTTAAGAATGTGGCATGGAAACCCATGAGGTTGAATCCAAATTCTTCTGCCTGGTACTGCACCAGTACCTCACCTACCTCATCCTTCATCATGCCTCAACACAGACTCATTTTAGAGTCTTCACACAGGGCAACGAAGCAGAAGAACCATCTCTTCTAACTCACTTCTGCCCACCTCTGCATCTTAGCTCATCTTTTCCCCTACCTGAGACAACTTCCACAGTGACCACCTCCAAAACCTGCCTCCTCCCTTTCAGACAGAATTCCCCAGGTAAACTCAGCTCATCCAGAAAATCATAGGACTTGAAGCCAGAAGGGACCTTAAGGATCATTATTAAGGATCATGTTACGGTCTAACACCCTCATTTTAGAGAAAAGAAAACTGAATCCCAGAGAAGTGTAGTGACTTACCCAAGGTCACAGATAAGGTCATGGATTGAGAGCTGGAAGGTTAGAGTCCAACTTCCTCAGAGCCTGGGGGAGGAAGGAGTTTGCACTGCAGTTTGCAAAGTTAGGTAGCAGCAGAGCTCATTCCCAGAGAAATTCTCTGTCCTCTCCTCCACTGTAGACCCCACGAACCCTTATGAGTTCAGTTTGTACTCACTTACATCCTAGGGCGTGCTATTTTGTATTTCACCTCTGTCCATTTGTATCTTGTTTCGTATTCCTAGAGTATATATAGAACTAGCCTTAAAGCCAGGAAGATCTGAGTTCAAGTCTTGCCTCAGACACCTTCTAGCTGTGTGACCCTGAGCAAGTCACTTAACCCTGTTTGCCTCAGTTTCCTCATCTGTCAAATAAGCTGGAGAAAGAAATGGCAAACCACTCCGGTATCTTTGCCAAGAAAACCCCAAATAGGGTTATGAAGAGTCAAACACAACTGATCAACTAAATAATAACAGCAACACCTGTAATCTTCACTCCATCCCCTCCCTCCAAGCAAAATGAATTTTCTCAACTCTCTTCTCAGGCCAAACTTAGGCATTATAACTACAAAGCTTTCATTTCCTTTGTTGTTGTTGTTGTTGTTTCCATTATATTCTTGAAGTTTTTGGTGGGTTGTCCTCTTAATTCTATTTATATCACTCTGTATCAGATTATATAATTCTTCCCATGCTTCTAATGTTCATTGAATATTAATGATGAAAAAATATTCGTAGCATTGCATTTTGTGATAGCAAAAAACTAGAAACAGTGGGCGTCCATCATTTGGGGGAATGCCTGAACAAATTGTGGTTTATCATTGCAATGGAATATTATTGTACCATAAGAAGAAATGACAACTATGAGAAATTCTGAGAAATATGGGAATACTTGTGTGGACTGAGAAAGAAAAAGAAGAAAAGGCAAAACCAGGAGAACAAGGCAGTCAATGAATAGCATTAAAAAAAAAAACCCACTAAAAAACAACCCAACTTCTTGGTCCTGGAAAACAAATGCTGAAACATATCTTCCTTCTCTCATTGGAGCACAATGATTGCAGATTGTCACCTGTGCATTCAGATGTAGTCACTTTATGACACTGGGGCCAAATGCTCTGACATATAAATAGTTCTGTTTTACAGGTTTTCTTGGTTACAAGGGGAGAGTATATTAGGATATAACTTCGTTGAAAAAATCAAAAAACATCAATAAAACTTTTTAAATTAAGAATATTAATGCTTAGGATTTTGATGGTGTCAATGAAAGCCACTCATCAGAGCTGATGACAGTAGGTCATCTTTCTACATCCTCATGAAAAGGAGTTTTCCTCAAAGTGATACCCACCAGATAAAAAGATAAGCTAGAAATACAAGCACCAGGAAATTTCTCCACCACCACCACTTTTCCACTTCCCTTCCTTACCCTTATTCTTTTTTTTCTTATGTCTTGGGTTAAAAAACTCTATTGCTTTTTCCCCAGGATCATCCAGACTCATTCCAGTAAGAGCAAGGTTCTTGCTTCTGACCGGTTCAAGCCTGTCTCTTACTGAAGCTTCTCCCTCCATGCTGACACATTCACTGAAACTCTCACTCCTCAGCTGTCAGGGAGAGGAGTTGAGTACCATTAAAGGAAGTGCCAATAGGAACCTGCTTTGGAACAAAACCAAAACCAAGATTTCCATCTCCCATTGGGCATCCTGACACTACCACTTGAAGGCCCTTACCTCCCCCATGCTCTGCCCTACTTCTTTCTTAGGCTAACAAGACTGACCTTACTTCTTTTAATCCTGGGTGGAAGGTGGGGATGGGAGTCATTTCCTAGATGCTACCACCTTGTCTCTCTTGCTGCTAGCTTGCAGCAGGGCCTGAGAACAGATTAAAAGAAAGAGCAAATATTCAGGGGTCTCTGGATCAGAGGAAGACTATGGCATTGTGTCTTTAGCAAAAATAAGCCTTCTGAGAATATAGCTCAGAGCGTTTGGCAGCAAAGTATAGTAAAAAAGAGAATTTGGACTCAAAGGACCTAAGTTCAAATTCTGACTCCATTATTCAATACCTGTGAGATCATGGGGAAGTCACATAATAATGATAATAATAAACATTTCTATAGTGTTAAGGTTTGGAAAACATTTTATATAAATTACCTCATTTGATCCTCACAACAACCCTAGGTTATTCTTATCCCCATTTTACAGATGAGAAAATTGAGACCAAGAGAGGTTTAATGACTAGCCCAAGGTCACACAGCTAGGATGGATCCGACGAAGGGTTTGCACATGGGTTGTCCTGACTTCAAGCCTAGTATTCCATCCACTGCACTACCTAGCTACCAAGTAGAAACACTTTGAGAATGAACCCTTCAACTGACCCACAGGGACCTGAGTTTCCAAGCAGGGTACCAGGGATAGAGTATCTGTATGTCGTCTGAGTTTAGAACTCACCAGACAGGCTGCAGGGGAAGGAATTTCTCAACTGCAGTAGCTCTCCACGATTGTCTACTGAGTTAGAGAAAGGTTGTGATCTGCAACCATAGAAAGATTACTCACATTAATGAAATTGCAGGTCCTCCAGGGGCAATCCCATCCTTTGGTGAAAAGTCAGAGTTAATGAGAAACAATAGACACCAATACCGAAAGATATCCTTTGGAGGAAGGACGCTTTGAACCTCAAAACTGACTAATGAAAGTGCAATAAAAACGCCTTTAGTTTAGACCCTCCTGACTTAAAATTTGAGATTCTTTGATCCAGGGTCAGCTGAAGCTTACCTTAGCACTTTCAAAGCTGGTGGTACAGACCGGCTTTTGTTTTTGTCTGTATCTCTAGTACCTATCACAGTACCTAGTAAACAAAGGTTTAACAGAAGCTTAGTGAGAGTTGAGGGAAAGAAGGGTATTGCTGCTTGGTTGAATGGTCTTCCTTCATTCACTGATTACCAAGCACCTACTTGTTTAATCAATCAACAAACATTTTTTTAGGCAATTGGGGTTAAGTGACTTGCCCAGGGTCACATAGCTAGTAAGTGTCAACTGTTTGGTCTGAGGCTGAATTTGAACTCGTGTCCTCCTGACTTCAGGGCCGGTATTCTATACACTGCGCCACCTAGCTGCTCCTCAACAAACATTTCTTAAGCACTTATTGGATGCTGAGCACTATGCTAAGGACTAGGGATGGAACGAAGAGCAAGGACACAAACCCAAACCCTGTGTACATTCTGAGAGCACTGGACTGGGCTATCAGAGAACTACAAGGGTTATAGGAAACACAGCTGCTTCCCTCATAGAATTTACACTCTAACAAGGCAATGAGGCAAAAATGTAGAGAGCTGTGATCTCATCAGGGTGGATCTCCTCTCTCATAATGTAGCATGACATATCCATCATTGGCCGTATGTGTAGGCTTTCATCCATTTCCTCCCATCAAATCATTACTGAGGTTCTACTCATTGCTTTTTGAGGACTCCAGTGGGACACACAGACCATGTACTGATTACCACTCACCCTCACCACCTGACTAGTCCACCTTTTCTAGTTTCAATCATACATTTCTTTGAAGATATCCAAAATTTGATACTGTAGTTTTTCCATGCTCTCTGCCACTCTACAACATCAGATAATTATTAACATGAAAAAGATGGAAAAGAAAAGAGCAAAGGGTTTCTAAAATGCAAAAGTATTTATAGCAACTGTTTTGGTAGTAGCAAAAAAAATTTGGAAACAAAAGAGAGGCTCATCTATAGGTGAATGTTTAAACAAAGCATGTCTTGTAAAGGTAAAGGAATATTATGGCACCATAAGAAATGACAAAATGGAGATTTTCAGAAAAACCCAGGAAGACCTGTATGGATGGATGCAGAGGAAGGGTGAAAGAGAAGGACAACAAAATAGAGAAAAGCAACTTTGAAAGACTTAAGAGTTCTGATCAGTATTGTAACCATTTTAATTGCAGAAGACCCGACACGAATCAACTTGATGGACTTGATGCAGAACAAGACATAACATTTTTTGGACACAGCCAATGCTTGACTATGCGTATTTGTAAAAGAAGCTCTGTTTCTACCACCACCATCACCCCCACTAGGGTTGAGAGTAAGCGAAAACAAAATGCTTATTAATATTTTTAAAATAATTTTAACTATGAGCCTTCATTTCGGAAAGAAGTTTGGGAACTTCATATCTTAGACAGACTCATCAGGTGAACAATGAGATGGATCCAGAGCTAAATTAAAATTAAACAGGAGGAGGTGATTGTGTTCGATTGCCTGTGGGAAATTGCAACTAACTATAACTGAAAATTATAAATAAGTGTATCAGAAACTTAGAAAGCATCATATGAGATCTGAAGGAAGGGAGGCAAAGGATTTTGGGTTTTTTTTAACCAATAGGATCAAAGAAGGCTTCATGGAGAAGAGGACATTTGATTTGGGCTTTAAAGGATGAGTAGTTCAGCAAGTAAAAGAGGAAATACAAAGAAAGAAAGTTTTCCTTGACAAAGTCTACCTAGAAGTGACCTCAGTAGCCATCTAAGCCAAACCCCCATTTTACAAATTGGGAAACTGAACCTCATTTGTGTGGCTTGGTCAAGACCACACAAGTAGCAAGTGTCAGAGGCAAGATGTGAAAGGTAAGGTTGTCTGACTCCAAAGCAAAGGTGGTTCTTTCCACCATATTTCTCTGCTTCACATTGCAGGCAAAGGACATGGTGTGTTCAAAGTCTTGGAGGTGGGAAACACAGAAGAAAAATAGAGGATAGACAAGCTTGTCTAGAAAACATGTGGACAGGAACAACATGAGATAAGCCTGTAGATGTTGAGATATGCCAGATTCACCTGATAATATAGTTTGAAGAGAAGCTGCTGCTGGCTAAGTTGGGATAGGGAGGTGCAGAGGTGGGTCCCAAATTAAGGCCCTGAAATGGCTCAGAGACTGAATCCAATAATAAGGCTGAAAGCAAGAAGAACATAATTATCTTTTTAAAGGTTATCAACTAATTGCATCTCTCATTTTCCTTAAAAGTAGATTAATTTACTCTGTTGAGATTCCCCCTAAAAAAGAGATATCCCTGAATCTCTCCAGGAAGTGCTGAAAGGATTTTTAATTGCAACCGATTGCATGAAAATATTCTGCCCTGTGCAGAATGCGGGAAGGGGATGGACAGAGAGAAAAATGTGACTGAAGATGTTTAGTTCATGTAGGTGACATATTAGAGAGCTCCCCCTACACTCCCTGAAACAGAAGTAGATAAGACCTATGTGTGTGATAGACATAAACATATGGAGAGGATGAGAGGTCATATGATACAGTGCTGGATTTGGAGTCAGATAACCTCAGATTGCTGTCTAGAGCTCTGCTGCTTAGTACCTGGGTGACCTTGGGCAAATGACCTCTCTGGGCCTCAGCTTCCTCATCTATGAAATGGGAAGAATAATAGTTGTTATGAGGATCAAAGGCAATGTATGTAACACCTTTTGGAAACCATAAAGTGCTCTATAAATGTGAGCTGTTATTATGAAAAATAGCAATAGTAAAGCAGCTTAAATAAATAATATTTTAAAGTTTATAGAATTAATGTGAAGTAAGTACTGAGAAGTATTATTATGTCCATTTCAAGATGTGGAAACTGAGGTTCCCAGATGTGATATGATTTGTCCATAGATAGTGGGTAGTACCTTCTCACACTGCAAGACCATCTCTAGTCTAACCACTGGTTTGGAGGATATTGAAACAAGCCTGAGATCTGCACCCTGTACATAGTACTATTTATTGAATGATTCTGAAAAGACTTGGAAGGCTTTATTTCAACCCAATTCAGCAAGCATTTATTAAACATCTACTACATCAAGGCAAGTGTCTGCCCTTGAGGATCTTTTTGTCTGAATTTCTTGATGAACTCATGGGAAATGCAAGCCTCTAAACCTTCTAGATATACCCAGACCTGCTCTGAGGCAAAGATAATTCATTTTTCACTCACTCATTCATTCACTCATTCATAGAATAAAGATAGATTACATTTGTATACAGATCCCTGTGCTGGGTCCTGGGTGCTGGGCAAGATACAAAGTTGAAATGGAGCTTACACTCTAGTTGGGTAACCAGGAAGCCAACAGAACTAGTTATAGTGCCCAATATTACACAAGTACATTATAGAAGCACCAAAGCACTCTGTGAGATGCACAGGCAAATGTCCATCTACAGAACTGCCATCCTTCCATCACCCAAGATTACCACCTAAGTGTCCTCAACACCTCATCCTCGCTCACTGCCTCCATCATATCAGTTACCAGATATTATCCCTTGTACCTCTACAACATTTCTCCCTTATCTTTTTCTCTCCATACTCATGACTCTCATTCTAGTTCAGGGCTTCATCACCTCCTACTTGTAGTATAACAGTGGCCTCCTAATTGGTTTGCCTACATCATGTCTCTCCTCACTCCAAATCATCTTCCGCATAGCCACTAAAATGAGTTTCTTACATCACAAATCTGACCATGTCACCCATCAACACACTCCATAAACACCAATGGGGGGCAGCTAGGTGGTGTAGTACATAGAGCTCTGACCTTGGAGCCAGGAGGACCTGAGTTCAAATCTGGTCTCAGACACATGACACTTACTAGCTGTGTGACCCTGGGCAAGTCACTTAACCCCAATTGCGTCATCAAAAAGCAAAACAAAAATTTTTAATTAAAAAAAAAACACCAATGATTTTTCATTATCTCTAGGATAAAATATTAAGTCCTCTATTTAGCCTTTAAAGTTCTTCACAACCTGGTCCTTTTCTATCTTTCCAATCTCTTTACACATTACAACCCCAGGGGAAGGAGGGGGGAGGGTAGTAGGTAGGGGAAGAGATCAAGTATTTATTAATTGCCTACTATGTGCCAGGCACTATGCTAAGCACTTTATGATTATCTCCTTTGATCCTCACAACAACCCTGGTAAGTGCTATTATTGTTCCCATTTTACAGCTGAGGAAACTGAGGCAAACAATGGTTAAGTGACTTGCCCAAGGTCATAGCTTGTAAATGTCTGAAGCTGAATTTAATAAACTCAGGTCTTCCCGACTCTAGGCTCATTGCTCTACTCGCTGTGCCACCCAGCTGCAGACCAGCAGCTGGACAAAGCCTTAGCTTTTTCAGCTAATCCAGGCCCTTCATTTTCCAGATGGTTAAGTGATTTGCCCCATGTCACACAAGTAGCAAACACACACACACACACACACACACACACACACACACACACACACACA
>NW_020954600.1:5184225-5216944 GCF_900497805.2 Vombatus ursinus | reverse complement strand
ACACACACACACACACACACACACACACACACACACACACACACACATGTACACACACGCTTCCTAATTGTTGAAATGTAGGACAGAACCATTCTAACTTTCTCCCAAGAACCTTTTCTTCCCAAAGTCATTGGCATTTGAATTGGACATTAAATGACCGATAGGAGCTCAACATTTAAAGAGGAATAGAAAAAATGTTCTTGACATAAAGGACAGTGTCAGTAAACATTAGGGAGGGAAATCTGTCTAGAAGGAGAGGAGTAGGATAAAAGGTTAGCTCAGGGGTCTTAGAAAATGGAACCAGCCCAATCCAGGGGTAAAAAAAAGTCATCCCCATAGACAGATACAACCAGAATGCCAATCCCAAGCAAACACTGACTGGCACTCTTTGGAATGACCTCCAGGATCACTAGAGTGAGAGAGGGCTGGTTCCTTTCCAGCATCCTTCATTCCAAACCTCAGCACTATCCTCACCTTCTCCAAAAGTTCACTGGGGAAAACCTGCAGGCATCAAACTAGTAACTCCCTGAAGAAAGTCTAAAAAGGGAGGTTGGGGCAAAGGATAGGGAAGGAATCTGCAGAGAGTATGAGACTTTCCCAAAGGAAAGTTTTAGCATTTAAGCTCAAAGACATTTCTAACTTCAAAGACACATTGGTTTCCTTTTCTCTGCATGTTTTTTTCTCCTGACCTGGGCTTCTTTAAGGAACAGACAGCCTTGTGGGAAAGAAGAAGCACTAGAGAGGCAGGGTCAGAGAACAGAACAAACTCTGACCCTAGACTCAAGACACCTGGGTTCAAATCCAGTTCCTGACACCCAATCGCTGGGTGACTTTGGGCAGACCATTTAACCTCTCCGGGCCTGCCCTTCTCTAAACCCCACTGGTGAGCTACACAAGTGTAGGCTACTGTTATCCTAGAGTAGGATCTGTGAGAATGAAGAGGAAATTCCCAAAAACTGGTGGAGGAGGGTTAAAGGAACAAGGATTATTTAACCCAAAGAAGAAAGGATTGCAGGAAGATTTCCCCCTAGCCTCCTACAACCTCTAAGATTCCTTCCAGCTCCAGGTGTCTGGTGCCATGAACACAACAACCTGTCATCTGGAAGACGCCAACCCGAAGTTTTCCATCTCTGCCGGTGACAGGAAAGAAGAAATGGGCTTAAAGAGTAGCATGGGGAACCAGATGGGAGCTTAGAAAGAAGCTCCACAAAACAATGCTGTCGAGCACTGGAATAAGTTAGCTGGAACAATTCTGGAATCTCCCTTGCTTAGGGCCTTTCCAAGGAGGTCAGTTTGGGATCAAGTGAACATAGTCATCTTCTAGGGAGAAGGTAGAAATTAGATAATGACACAAGGTCTTCGAATTCTATGATCCCATAATTCTACCTTCCCAATTCCAGGAAACTGAGTAAAGCAGAGAGTAGATTGAGCCAATGCACTTGGTAATTAGCTGTGGTGGTAGCAACTATCACTGAAAGTCAAATGACATCCAGGCCCTGCTATTTACTATCGCTGTACGGCCTTAGGCAAATCATTTGACCTCTGTGGGCCTCAGTTTCCTCCTTTGTAAAATGAAGTCTTTAGATCTCCTATAACTATAAACTGGATTCAAATACCACCTCCGATGCAATCACTTTATCTCCCGAGGACCGAGTTTTCTCTTTTATAAAAATAGAGTTGGCCTGAGGCCCCATCCAGCTGTAGATCTGTGATCCTATAGATTCTCAAAGATGATGAAATAAATCCAATCACTTTGCTCTCACTAAATATGCTAATGCATTCTCTTCTAAAGTTACCTTGCATCTACCTTGTAAGCATCTTACGTATATTTAGATAATGTCTCCCCTGACAGAGTGGAAGTTCCTTGACGATAAGGAACTATTTCATTTTTTATCATCATATTCCAGCATCTTGTATACTGCCTGACATGCAACAGATATGCAATAATTCATAATAATTGTATTAATAATTAGCTTATAAGTATTAATAAAAATAACATAATATACAAACTATTAATAAATAATATACAATACTATGTGGTAATGAGAAATATAAAATGATCAATAATTGTAATTGATTGTAATAAATAATAATTTAATATTTAATATATTAATTAATATAATTATATAATTATTATATAATTAATATAATAATCTATAATTTAATAATTAATTGGTTGATTGATTGATAAATTCTGTGATCCCCATTCCACCTCTGATCTATATATTTACATGGAAGCCTGCTAGTTCTATCTGCTCCCAGCCACTGATCCAGGCATGCCACTCAGGATCTGGATCAGTCAGTCAGTCAACAAACATTTCTTAGTACTTAACATGTGCCAGAGCCACCACCACTTCAAGGTAAAAACCAAACAAATACAAGGCCAAGTAGAACTTCTTGGTGCCAGCAAAGATTCAGGCTATTTGGTAAATAACAGTTAGCTGGAGCCATGCATCAGCCCCATGTGGGAAGAGAGGGGAAGGTAGGGACACTAGCAAGCAGCCCATTTCCAAGTCAGCCTGTCATTTTTCAGCCACTGAAATAATAAAGATGTTCAATCTGCTGATAATTCAATTCTAATTAGAAGCTCAATCCACAATGCTGGATTTGGGGAAAAAAAAGCAGAAATGAAACAGCAATTAACCTTTAGTTCTGGGTTTATTTGCTCCCACCCAACAAGGGTCAGTTGCCATAGAGATTATACCTACGTGATCTGCAGATGTGACTCAAAGCCAGCCGGAATTTCTGAAGCAGCCTCCTCTCAGTGTAGCACTAAGATAATTAAAAATGTGCTAAAAGACAATTGAAAGTTGATCTGAAACTCTAATCCAAAACTGACATGAATGAAAGTGGAAGGAGGGAGAAAAAGGAGGGGAAGATTTCAAGAAAGAAGAAAATAAAGAAAATGACTTTTCTTGACTTTGAAAGAAGATTGGTTACTTTCGTCTAGACCTTGGTTTTTCCATTCAAATGATGGGGTACAGACTACAAGAGTCTTTGTCCCCAGAGGAAATGAAGGCTGTGAAAACTAGGCAGACTGTCATTTGGGATCTAGGATGTAAGCAGGCTTCTCTACATTGTTGTTGTTGTTCAGTCATTTCCAAATTTTTGACCCGATTTGGGATTTTCTTGGCAAAGATACTAGAGTGGTTTGCCATTTCCTTCACCAGCTCATTGATTGAAGAGAAAACTGAGGCAAACAAGATTAAGGGACTTCCCCATGATCACACAGTTAATAAGTGCCTGAGGCCAGATTTGAACTCAGGAAAAGTTTCCCTAACTTCTGGCCTGGCACTCTATCCACCGCACCACCTAGCTGCCTGGGCTTCTCTATAGCCAGTGTTAAAGATATGGAGGGAGTGAAGACAGTGAATTTCTCTATCCCCATCTCAAGCAATCAGCAGATATTAATTATACCCCAACTATGGGCCAAGGACTATGCTAGGCATGGGGAAGATGAAGCTCTAATAGGATTCATCAGAGTAAAGCGAGCAAAGGTGAAGTAGCAAACAGGAAATAAGGTTGGCCAGTGAGTGTGACTGAAAGAGTTAGAACCTGAAGCAGCTAGATGAAAGTAGGGTTAAAAAAAATCCTTTCCAAAACTAGTTTCTTCATCAATCCATCAATTCATCAATGGGTCCTGTGTTGTTACCTAGGCCCTGTTCAAGGAGGGTCATCACATCCAACTTCAGGATATGCCATGACCCACTCCATCTATCATTCCTCCTGCTGAATCATTGCTTGGTTTCAAGGTCAGGAAGATAATGAAGTTATTTTTCCCATAAATGTCTGAGCTGTTGATGGATCAAGTTGCTGCTAATTACTATTAAGGGACAGAATAGCTTCTGAGTTAAGTTGTTTCTAATTTCAAAATGAGAGTGGTGTCTCTCTTAACAATTAAGCATCAACCTATCAGGCAATAGAACCGCAATTTACACATAAAGCCTTCCCTGAGTCAAAGCTCTCTAAAGACTAGACTGAGAAAGTTCAGATTCTCTCACCTAGGATCAATAATCCTAGCAAGGCATCCATCCATTCAGCAGCATTGGATTTGTAATCTTCCCACAACACATGCCAACCTAGGGTCATGGAGTCAGCACCCATTCTGCCATCTCACTTAGATGTGTCTCCTTAAAGCAGGATGCATGCTTTTTGGGTTCATTAGGTCATCAAATCCACTGTCATCACTCCACAAATAATCCATAATACTCCTTCTTGGCCTGAGAATAATAGGGAGAGTGGAGAGTGGAGACCGGGTTAGGTCGAGATACCAAATTAACACTCCCATCCCACCTTCCTCAGCTGCCACTGCTTTACCCAAAGCACCAAAGACTACATTTAGCCCGAATCCTAGTAAATTATAATTAGGATGATGAATCGTCTCTCCTACCTCAGAAAGAATCATTCCAAGAAAGGATTCAACTTACTGGGAGATTAAATCAACAAAAAACTTACTGAGGACCTACCCTGGAGAGCAATCTAGGGTATGGTGAAAAAAAGTGAAAATAGCAAAACCTGAAATAAAAACTGGTCTGTATTCGACATAGGATTAGCCTGAATACTTGCATAAGCTAAGCGCCCTTTTACCTTATCTAAAGACTTATATGGAAGCTGCCTTCTGGGAGACATTGAATGGGGGCAAAACAAGGCAAAGAGCGGTTTTCTTTTTTTATCCTTTGACCCAATAACTCCATTGGTGACATTATACCCTGAAAGGCTTATCAAAAGCAAAACAACAAAAACAAAAAGAGCTATCAGTTCAAAGATTTTCCTAACACCATTGCTTGTGATTGCAAAAGCAAAAAACAAAACAAAACAAAACAAAATCCTGGAAGTAACTTATTCAATACAATGGGGAAATGGTTGCATCAATTGCGGCGCCGTCTAATAATGAAATACTGTAATGGAGTTAAGACAAGCAAGTGTGAGGAAAAATAAGGAAATCTGGAAGATACTTTATGAAGTTATTCAAAGCCAAAAGGAAGAAGAGGATGGGGTTGGTGAAGAATTAGAGAATATAGTCTACACAAACCACAACCATATAAAAGAAAAAGTGAAAAATGATGAATGGACAAAGAATCTTGACAAAGACTTACAAATACCCCCAAAGAATTTCTTACAATGTTTTGTGTACTAAAAGAAATAGGACCATATATTTAAAGTGAAAAAGGAACCAAAAGGATGTCTAGTCCAACCACCTCCTGTGACGTTTACTATCCAAAAGACCTTGGGCAAGTCATTTAACTTCCCAGGGCCTCAGTTTCCTCATATGTAAAATAAGAGGAACTAGATTAGATGGCCTCTTAGGTCCAGCATAGGGCAGCTAGGAGGAGCAATGTCTAAAGTTCTGGACCTGGAGTCAAGAAGATTTGAGTTCAAATCCAGCCTCAGACACTTATCAGTTATGTGACCCCGGATAAGTCCCTTAACCTTTGCCTCTGTTTCCTCATCTGTCAAATGAGCTGGAGAAGGAAATGGCTGAAACCACTCTAGTATCTTTGCCAAGAAAACCCCAAATGGGGTCATGAAGAGTCAGACACAATTGAACAACTGTGTTCCTTATAGCTCTAGAGCCATGATAAGCCAAAGTTGCTGCTCTAGCCAGAGCATTCCCACTTAAAGTTACCTTTCATCTACTCTGTATATATCCTGTATGGGCCAATTTATGTTTGAGTTCTCTCCTCTGTTCAAATGTGAGCTCCTGGAGAGCAGGGACCATTTTTGTCTTTGTATTGCCCTTGTTTATCACAGTGCTTGGCATGCCACAAGCACTTAACGAATACTTGTTGATTGATTGATTGATTGATTACCCTCTTAGAGAGTAGTAACAGGGTAAGTCACAGTGATATTATGTATATGGGCAAAGGTTTGGGATTGATGTCTCTCCTGGAGTCAAATGGAGGACTTTTATCTACAGAGTTATTCAGTGGGTGATTAAAGTAACCTTGGCATCAATTGCCCACATCACAGTTTCATGTCCTTGGACTTTCCCAAAGCAGAGAAAGGCATGAGTCCTCATGGAACACTTAGTAACTACCAACGGCCTATTAACTTGTCATTTCAAGGCCTGAATTCTGGTCTCCATGTCTCCTTCTGTCCCCAGTGACATCTGATGGCCAGCTCTTTCCTTTCTCAAATGGATGCAGGGTCTCCTGGAGATGAGAGACACATAGAGAAATAGAGAGTACACACCCATTAAAATTAATTGCTTGCAAACATTAGAAACCAGACACCCATTTCAGTCATGAAATATGGATAAGGATTTGCTGAAAGCCATTTATATTAAATTACTTTTATGATAATATTTAACTTTAAAGCATTAAATATTTAGTGCCCTTTAACTCATCATTTGCAAGGGTGGAAAAAAACCTTCTGGCTGCCATGGAGTTGGAGGCAATGGTTGACCAGTAACTCTTGACATTCATAGTTCTGATTGTGGAGGGCAGGAGGCACCCTAGCAGATTGGGAGATGGCATTCTCAGATTCACCAATGATCATGATCAACTTGACCTTCAGCAATCATTTCGTCTTTTGGTTTTCTTCCCTCCTCACCCCCACCCCCATCTTTAATACCCAAGGACAGGAAGACTGAGACAGATGAGACAAGAATTTGGATCAGTACCAGAAGAGATCTGATTCAACCCTTCCTCCATCCTTCTCTTCCACCTATGTAAAGTCATCATGGATTTTAGTGAGGCAGTGTGGTATAGCAGAATGATCACCTGATTTGGAGGCAGGTGGGACCTGAGTTTGAATTCTGCCTCAGACATTTACTTGCTATGTGACCTTAAGCAAGTTATATCTCAATTTCCTCATCTGTAAACTGGGAATAATGATAGTTATATTACATGCCTCATGGGGTTGTGTTGAACAAAGTGTTTCATAAATCTAAAAGTATTATAAAATGAAAGGTATTGTAATGGCTAACATTTATATAGCATGTTAAGATTTGCAAAGTATTATATACATACACATGTATATATATATATATATACATGCATACATATACATATATATATATATATATATATAAAACCTCTTACCTGAGCCCTAGAACAGCCCTGAGAGGTAGGTGCTAATATTATTCCCCTTTTCTTGTTGTTGTTCAGTCATGTCTGACTCTTCCTGACCCCATTTCGGGGTTTTTTTGGCAAAGATACTGGAGTAAGCTGCCATTTCCTCTCCAGCTGATTTGACAGATGAGGAAACTGAGGCAAACAGGGTTAAGTGACTTGCCCAGGGTCACACAGCCAGTAAGCTTCTGAGGTCAGATTTGAACTCATGAAGAGGAGTCTTCCTGGCTACAAGTCCAGCACTCCATTCACTATACCACTTAGCTGCCCATCCCCTTTCACACTTGAGAAAACCAAAGCTGAAAAAGGTTCAGGGACTTGCCCAAGGTCACACAGTTATTGTTTCTGAGGCAGGATCTGAATTCAGTTCTTACTGACTCCAAGTCAGCACTCCATCTATTGTGCCATATCCATTCAAGTCAACAAGCTTTTTTTAAGCATCTACTACGTGCTAGGAACTGCACTTGGAAACAATGTTATTTTGAAATGAAATGGCCCTTGCCCTCAATGAGTTCACATTCTACTGAGAGAAAATAACATGTATTAAGATGAGTAAATACAATAGTAAAAAATGTAATTTTAGGAGGGAGAATGATATCAACTGAGGGATAAGGAAAGAGATCACATAGGAGGGGGTACTTCAGCTGATCCCAAGGGAGCTCGGGATGCCAAGAGGCAAGGGAAAGCAGGGAGATGGTTACTATTCAAGGCATGGAATGCAAAAGAACCAAGGAGAGAGATGGAATGTTATATGCAGAGAAGAACAGAACAAGGATTTGGCTGGAATAAAGAGCATGTAAGATGGAGTCACATGAAATAAGCCTGGAAAGGTGGGTTGAAAGCGGATTGTGAAGGGCTTTGAGTGTCAAACATAGGAGTTTACCTATCAACCTAGAGGCAAAATGTGCGGTCAATATCCTGAGGCATTGCCCTCAGGTTCTTTTTTTATTAATTTATTTTTAGTTTTCAACATTCATTTCCATAAGCTTTTGAGTTTTGAATTTTCTCCCCTTCCTTCCCCTCCTCCCTCCCCAAGACGTCATGCAATCTGATATAGGCTCTCCATACACATTCCTATTAAACATATTTTCATGTTAGTCATGTTGTAAAGGAGAATTAAAACAAAGCCCCTAGGTTCTTGAGAAGGAAAGTGACATGGTCAGACCTGAGGTTTCAGAATATCAGTTTGGCAGGTGTGTGGAGGACGGTGATAAGAGGAGAAAAAGCTGAAGAGGAAAAACAATGAAGAGGCCATTGCAGTAATCTAAGCAAGAGGGCATAAGGGATTGAATCAAGTCAGTGGTCATATGAGGAGGGAAAAGGACAGATGTGAGAGACATTGTAGAGTTAGAAATGACAAGGTGTGGCAGTTGATTGTACATGGTGTTGGGAGAGAGTGAACAGCCCATATCCCCTCTAGCTGCCTACTAGATATCTCTCCTTGGCATCTCAAACTCAACATGTCCAAAATGGAATTCATTATTCTTCCAACCTAGAAAAATGTGGGAAAACTTATATAAAGTGATAGAGAGTGAAAATAGTAGAATGAAAAGAACAGCTTACGGAATGATAGCAGCAACGTCAATAAAATAAACATAGAGACAGACACAACAAAACTATTCAAAAGATGTGAATGTCAATGTCATACTGTCAAATCCTTTCTGTTAATAATGGATGATCAAATTTTTTCAGGGAATATAGTTAGTAAACGGTTGGTTTGGGTGTTTGTTAGGAAGTGTTTTCTATGTCAAAAAAAATGATAATATTTTGTAAAAAAAAAAAAAGTCATGTATAGTTTCCACTCTGGTGGAGAACATGGCCCTGAAGTTACCAATTATATGGGCAGGAACACTATATTAACCTGAAGGAAATTCAGAGATAAATAAGATAGGGTCCTAACCCCATAAAGCTTACAATCATGTAGACGGATATAATGTGTACATATAGTATTGGCATGGCCTAAGTAGAATGAAAGGTGGATGTTTGAAAGATGGAAGTTTTTCTCTCACTAGATGTGTTTAAACAAAAGCTGGATAAAAAAAATGTCCAATATCTTGTAGAATAAAGTTTTTTTCAAGAATTAATTTGCCTAAATAGCCTCTGAGGCTCTTGCCCACCTTCTAATCACTGATAGATTCAATGATAGAGTTTCTATCGTAGATTTGGAGTCAAAGGACCCAGGTTCAAATCTCAGCTCTTCCATTTAGTGTCTGAGTGACCTTGGACAAATCATTTCACCTCTCTGAGCCTCAGTCTCCTCCCCATTTAAATGAATATGGTCTTTAAATTAGACAATGTGACACTGTCATTGACCACTGTATTTGAACAGTTTTGTTGTGTCTGTCTCCATGTTCATTTTATTGACATTGCTGCAATCATTCTGTATGCTATTCTCTTCATTCATCTATTTTCACTTTGTATTGGGTCATATAAGTGTTCCCATATTTCTGTAGGTTGGAAGAAAGTGAAGAGTTAAGAATAAATCCAAGGTTGTGAGTCTAGATGAGTGAAAGGATAGTAGTGCCCTCACCAGAAATACGGAAGCTAGGAGGAGGGGAAAGTTGAGGGGGCAGAGAGGGAAGATAATGAATTCTATTTCGGACATGCTGAGCTTGAGATGCCTAGAGCTCATCCAGGTAGAAATGTCTCATAAGCATTAGCTAAGTTCCAACTCTGTGAACCTATGATTTTGTGAAAAGCATGGGAGATGGAAACAAATCAGATAATGTATGTGGGCCCTTTGCAAATCTTAAAGAATGTTATAAATGTCAGCTGTCATCATCACTATTATTAATAACAACATGCTAAACAGGAACTCAGAAAAGGAAGCTCCCCTCCACCTGAGAAGCCAGATAGCATAAAAGAGCAGGTGCTAGATTTGGAATCAAAGGACCACAGTCTTCCTTATTACCTGTATGACCTTGGGTCAATCACATGGTCTCTCTGGGTCTGTTTCCTCATTTGTAAAATGATAGGGTTGTACTAGAATCAGCATCTCTCAAAGTCTGATTTGCAAACCCTTTCAGGGGGAAGTCAAAAACATTTTCATAATAATACTAAGTCATTATTTACCAGTTAATGTAATATATAATATATAATAATATGATACATAATAATATATTATATCATATATAATATTAATCAATATAACATATAATATTATATATAATAATACCTCCCTCCCTTTTCCAGCTACATATTTATTTGAAGCCAGATTTTTTTCATGTACTTCAACCAAAACAACACATCACAGCAGACTGAATGCAGAAGTAAACATGAAAATCAAGTCAGACATTAAAGAGATTTGCAAAAAATATGTAAAATAATGCCACTCCTGGCTGATTTTTTTGGTTTGAAAAATGCAGGGTTTTTTATTTTTCACCAAAACAAAAGTTTATTTATATTAACATGTAATAAGTTTACTATTTTTTAATAAATTAGTAAGTAAATATTTTTAAAATTTTATCAGTTGTCATTTATAATACAGTAAATATTTATGGTTAGAACCCATATAAACAAAAGCTCTTTGGGGTTCTGAATATTTTTAAGAACACAGAGGGGCCCTGAGCCCAAAAAGTTTAGACTTTATTTTAAACTTTTTTTAGCTCTGATCTTAGGATCTTCATGACCCATAGGGTCATGTACAGGGTCAGTACAATTCTCATATCTACATTGACAACACAAGACATCCCTCTTCAAACCCCAGTCCATAGAGCCAACCCACAAGTCTGTTGTAAGCCACCCTTCTGGCCAGACGGAATGGTGCTCCCTGCCCATACAGTGGCTGTGGTGGCAGCAGCCACACCAAGTGGCCAACAAGTCCCTGCTCCAGATCCTGACAGAAAGAAGAGCAACTAGGCAGAGCAGTGGATAGACCTGGTATCAGGAAGACCTGAGTTCAAATATGACCTTCAACACTTACTAGCTGTAGGACTCCAGAAAAATCTGCTTAACCCATCTGCCTCGGTTTTCTTATCTATAAAACAGGAATAATAATACATCTACCTCCCAGGCTTATCATGACAATAAAATAATACTGGTAAATCACTTTGCGTACCTTAAAACACGATAGAAATGCTATCATTATTGTTGTTTTCATTATTGTCATTATATTATATTATTTTTTATTATTACATCTGGACTGTCCTCTGGCTCTGAACTAAGCAGAATCCCTGAGTTAATAAATTTCTGGTACATCTCCAGATTCAGATGTCATGTTAAGCAAAGAGAATAATAACAGTGATAATAATTTTTTTTTTAAAAAAGCCACCACTCAGCTTTGAAATACTAAGTGCCACAGTGGGTAGAGCGCCAGCCCTAGAGTCAGAAAGACCTGAGTTTAAATCTAGCCTCAGATACTAGCTACATGAACTTGGGCAAGTCACCTAACTTCTGTTTACCTCAGTTTCCTCAACTGTAAAAGTGGGGGTGATAATAGCACCTACCTTCCAGGGTTGTTATGAGGATCAAATGAGATAATTGTAAAGCACTTAGCACAGTGCCTGGCACACAGTATGTGCTATGTAAATGTTAACTATTATTATTATTAGCTATTTTTATATGGTGGGGGTCGCTATATGGTGGGGGCTCTAGAGTCCAGAGGACCTGAATTCAAATCCAGTATCAGACACTACCTGTGTGACAATGGCCAAGTCACTTACTCCTGTTTGCCTCAGTTTCCTCATCTATAAAATGAGCTGAAGAAGGAAATGGAAAACCACTCCAGTGTCTTTGCCAATAAAGCCCCAAATGGGGTCACGGAGAGTCAGACACATCTGAAATGACTCAGCAACAAAAACAAAAAGTTCTTACATGGAAGCAGAGACAATGTGGGCTGGTAGATAGAAAATTATATAAGGGAGTTGTATATTCCCTAAACCTGGCGGTCTCTTGCTGTAAGAATCAGGATAAGTCTAAATGTACCTCAGTAGTGCCATGTAAAAAAGGAAAGAAATATCTTGTGACTCTTTGCCAGGTTGCTTGAGAAAGGAGGTCCCGGGAGGTAATAGAAAGAGCTCTGAACCCACTGGTCTGTCACTTACTAATTGTGTGACCTTGGCTAAGTCACTTACCTTCTCTCTGGACTTTGGCTTTACTCTCCATTAAGTGAGGACATAAGAACACTGGATATGGAGTTAGAAGTCCTGGATTGGATCCTACCTCTGCCCCTTATGCCCTCAATGATCTGGGGTAGTTCACTCAACCTTTATAGGTTTTGGTTTCTTTCTCTGTAAAATGAGAATTTTGTAAAAACTGATGGGGTTAGGTCAGGGCAACCTCTCCCTTCCAGTCCTAAAATCCTCTGGTCCTGAGTTTGGGAGCAGGTACTAACTGCCATCTGGAAAGCACTGACTATATGAGCTAACATTGTCACCAGTCCAAGCTGACCAGTTAATTATTAAGTGCTTACTGAACCCTGGGCACTGAGAATACACAGACAAAAAATAAAAAACACCAAGTCGAGTGCTAGGCTTCATGATGAAACAGTTGGCCTCTCCTCTCCCAGAGAGGAGGACAGGCCACTGAAAAACCTCCAGCTGCTGTTTACAAAAAGCATCTTGAATAAAGGAATTGGAAAAGAGCAATCCTCTTATTGTTGGCAAGGGTAAAGACTGTCTGGGACACTGGGCTGGTGTCTGTGAAGGTGCTGCTCTCCCCCAGCTCCTGGGAGCTTCTGCTTTGGAATTAGCCAGAGGCCCCTTGGTTGCTGGTGCTTGTAAACCTACCCATGTGCTAGACTGAGCCTTGAACAACTACTGAATGGCCGGTAGCAGAGGTCTAACTAGGAATTTAATTATGCTGGGAGTCAGCTTGGTCTAGTAGCAAGAACCCTGGCTAGGAAGTCAAGACAATCCACATTTAGATCCCACATCTGACTTTCTACTTATGTGACCTTGAAAGAGTCGCAACCTCCCTAGGCCTCAGTTTCTTCATCTATAAAATGTAGGGGTTAGACTAGATAAGCTCTGAGTTCCCTTCTAGCTCTAGGTATATTGTCCAAGGAGGATAAAAATTCTGGCACTCATTGAGTGCTTGGTGGGGGTAGGTCCAGGGAGAGACCTCAGATCTTAGGATACGAGACTCCATGGGAGAAACCAAGACCCCAGAACAGCCCTCTGTGTGGGACACTGATGCCAGGGTGGCTACTGGGGTGAAGCAAAGCAGATTCGACTGAGTAAGACTCATCTGCCAAAACACCACCTCAACTGACACAAAATCACCCAGGGCCACTGATCCAGGGCATCCCCTGTGAAAGGCATGACCCACATACTCAGCACTTGCTGCAGGTTACAGAGAACAGTATATACTATTTGGGTTATTCATTCAAGGAGAAGAGGGCTCCCATCCCCAGAGAAGCTGTCTGGTGCCCCCGTGGCATGGTTCACAGCAAGTGATGCTTGACCCCTCCTAAGCCCAAGGAAGAGACGGAAGCAGGGAGTGCAATGATCGTGTGCAAGTGAGCCCTAAGAAAGGACCTTGATAGTAGCAGCCCTGACCTGAATGAGACAAGAGCAATCAGTCACTCTTGGAAGTGGCAGGAATAGCAAAGGGCTGGCCACTCCTGGGAGGAATCTTACCCCATCTCCAAAGATGGCACTCAGGCTAGAAGCAAAGACACTGAACACTTAGCCCACTCAGGGCTCCAACTTACAAATATCATAGGATTTATCACTGGAGGGACTTTATTAATGATTTAGTCTGATTCCCACATTTTAATGATGAGGAAATTAAGGCCTCTTAATTTGAATCCAGATAGCCTGACTCTGAGGCAGCTGGGTGGTTCAGTGGATAGAGCACTGGGTCTAGAGTAAGGAAGACCTGAGTTCAAAGCCTCATACACTTATTAGCTGTGCGACCCTGGGCAAGTCACTTAACCTCTATCTGCCTTGATCCACTGGAAAAGGAACTAGCAAATTACTCAGTATGTTTGCCAAGAAAACCCCATCAACATATGGTCCATGGGGTCACAAAGAATGGGACAAGAGTGAACAACAATCCTAACTCTATATCCTTTATTCTTTCCTAGATGGACAGACAGACAGACAGATAGACATAGATACACACACACACACATACACACACACACACACACACACACACACACACACACGACTTTCCTCCATGGACATGTCTATCTGATGAAACAGTGGCTTCAAATCAATAGTTAAATATTAATCAAGGCAAATCAATTAAACCTATGAAGGGCTCAGGCTTCCTGCATAAGGATGTGCCTCATGAGGCAGGCCTTTCACCATGGCTCTTGGCTTTTATTGCAAGGATAAACTTCTCTTCTCCCAACAGGAACCTCTGTTATTCTCCCACTTAAGCTTGTTAAAGTAGAGGGTTATGTATAAGGCCGGCTTGATTGGCCTCTTCTCCAAAGAAAGTTTGGAAGAGTCCTACGTTAAGATATTATTGGGCAGATTCTAGGAGTGATATAGAAAACTGTAACAGCACTCCTTCCAACTTAAGAAAAATAAAAAAAGGGTTGGCTGCTGAGCAAACCCCCACTGACCTCTGAGGTCAGCCTACCTGGAGCATAGTGTAGTGAGAAGAGCACTGAATTGGTCACTGAGGCACTCCATCAAGATGCCTCTCCATCTTGGAACTCAGAGGTTTGCAGGTTGGGTCTCCAAGGGGGTGAATGCTGTCATAGTTTCTAGGATATTCTGTGGTTTCCCATTCCTAAAACAATAGCTTACAAGCTCCTACTTGTGGTCTTACCTTTAATAGCAAAGCAAAGGCATTGCTAAGATAATATAGTAAGTACAAAACAGTACCCCCATAAACCTGGAGTGTGCCCTACCACAAAAACACATAAGATCATTTGGAAAAGTTGGCACAAACTAAGAGCTCACTGGTAGAGAGGAACACATGTAGATAATACTTGTGACCTAGGCGGTTCACACCTCTAATACTTCAGAGGCCCAATGTTTCATGGAGTCTTTATAGAGTTTTCCTAATGCTTCCTCTTCCCATCCCACCTTTAAGGTATTCCACAGCATCTCTACCCAGCAGGTCATTATGTAGGACTCCCCGCATCTACTCCTCTCCACATGGCTACCCTCAGTTATCAAATCTGTTTCTCCCTGAAAATCCATAAGAGACTCTCTTCTCTGCTACCAAAAGTCTCTTTTCTTGTAGTTGCTTGCTGTCTTCATAGAATACTGCTCCTCTCTATTTCTATGTCTCCAGTGGAAATGTGTGTCTCTGATCCCTGATAAATGCATATCAACTATGCTCTGAAAAGCATTCTCCCAAATGCTCCCAGTCATTTATCTCTAAAATGAGGTGAATCAACTAGGTCATTTCTAAGGTTGTTTCTAGCCCTCGATCCTATATGAAAGCAATATGATATAGTGAAAACAGCACTGGACTTGGAGTCAGGAGACCTAGTTTCAGTTACTGGTTTTGTTACTTAATACCTGTGTGACCTTAGAAAAATAAATTAACATTTCTCAGTCTCAGATTCCTCATCTGTAAAATGGACTGTTTTTGTTGTTGATGATGGTGTTATTTTAGAGGGCACCACCTAGCTACTTTGTAAAATGGATTAAATAATACCTAAGATGTCTTTCAGGTCTAAATCTATGATCCTTGTCAAGATCTCTCCTGTTCTAAGAGAAAATAATCAGCAGACTGGAATGCAGATAGATCCTTCAGAGGTTGACCCTGGTGAAAATCAATTCTCCATGACAGCTTTGTTGCGGTCAGACCGGGTAGGGCTTCAGAGAGAACCTATAAACAGCACTCACATCTGAATCCTTTGATGTTGAGCAATTGGTGAGGAGGCACGAGAAGATGAAGAAAAGAGGACCTAGGTCCTAGTCCCAGCTTTGAGACAAGTTCATTATGTGACTTTGTGCAAGTCACTGAACCTTTTGTATACCTCAGTTGCCTCCTTTGGTAAATGAGGACTGCCTCACGGTACCTCTATGAAGATCACCTGGGATGATATACATGCATTCACTTCCAAAGCATGGAGCACGATACAGACATAACGTATTGGCTGAATGACAGGGAGGGTGATGGCAGAGGACTGAAGTAGCAGAAGTCGAGATCGAAGACTATGACAGAGGTGGAAATGGACCATAGAAGAGAACGTGGCTTAGTGGGACAGAAGTGCAAGGCAGAGCTGTCTCAGGTCCATTGGTTATCATTATTGAAGCCAGCGTTCCCCCAACATTGCATTCCTTCTACATGCACCCTGGTATCCCTGACACTTAACATGGTGCCTACCACATAGTTAGCATATAATATCTATGCTTACTGGTAGATAGGGTGACTGACTGACTCATTGACTGACTAATAGAAGTCCAGGCAAGAGCCCTGGAATTAAGCTAAGAAGACCTAGATTAAGTTCTGAGTCTGCTACTTCATTGTGTCAAGTCACTTTCTTTTTCCTCATCTATAAAACAGTTGGACTAAATTCTCTCCAAGGTCTCTCCCAGATGTAAAGGCTCTGACCCTAGGATGCTTAGGAGTGAAGACATATTGCTAACCCTGTTGTATATTGGAAAGAGTACTGAATTTGGAGTTGGAGAACTCAGATCAAATATTTTGACCCTTCCTGTGAACCCAACCTAAAAGTGGCATGGTGAAGAGAGAGAATCGTGGCCAGTGGTCTTAGAATTAGGAAGATAGGCTTTCAAGTCCTGCTTTTGCCGAGTGAGTGACCCAAGGCGAATTAGTTTGCCTCTCAATAACCCCCGAGCAACTCTCTAAGACTAAGTTGTAGAACAGCTGCAAAGCAGATGATAGAAGGTCTCCTCGCTAGGAATTCCCTACACTAATTGTTCAGTTGTGTCTGACTCTCTGTTTTCCCGTTCGGGGTTTTCTTGGCAAAGATACTGGAATGATTTGCCATTTCCTTCTCCATCTCACTTTACAAATGAGGAAATTAAGGCCATTTGCCCAGGGTCATAGAGTTAGTTAAGTGTCTGAGGCTGGATTTGAACTTAGGTCTTCCTGACTCCAGGCCCAGCACTCTACCCATTGTGCCACGTGGCGGCCCCTTCAAAAACAGGCATAAAAACAAAAACACATCAGCAGTCAAAAGGCGTTTGTTATGTGCTTCCTATGTGCCAGTCTCTGTGCTAAGCCCTGGGGATACAAAGAAAGACAAAAACAGTCTTTACCCTCAAGAAGTTCATATTCTAATTAGGGAGACAGTTTGTAAATAGTGAGGTATGTGCGTCAAGCACTGGGCTAGATTGAACAGCTAAAAACTGAAATGGTGCCTGACCTCACATAGCCCACAGTCTAAGGGCTTGAAATAAAATCAAGCATTGCTGCTTCGTCCCCAGGCCAGTCCCTTCAGCTCTGTGCTTCCCTCAAGCACAGAGCAGCTTTTTCGATGAGGATTAGCTTTTTCCAGGTTTAGGTCCTGTAATCCTAGAAGCTGGTGGACCTTGTTTAAGAGCCCAAGTCTTCCCATCCTGCTCGGAAAAAAACTCCAGTCCTCTCTTCAGCTGCAGCTCAGCAAACAGTCTGGGAGCTCTCCAGCCAACTGCCACAGCAGACAAAATTCCAATCATCATCTGCGGATGGCATCCTGGCTGCCACTGGGTGCCCAAATGCTCACTGGCTGGAAGGAGATCCGCTATCTGGGCAGCCCATTTGTCTGCTGCTTTGAAGTGATCAATCATTTACTCAGATTTCAGGGAAATGGCCTGGAATGGGGGAGGGAGGTGCCTATAGCAAGGGGGTGGACGATTAGAGCGACTTTTAGGCAGAGCTCCAAAGAAGCTGGGTTGGCAAGCTAGCAAAGACAGCAATGTCTACCCTGTGGGCAGTAGGGTGCCTTTCCATGTGTGTTAGTGCATGATAGGAGACCTAGGGCTAGGAACCAATACTGGATACAGCTCCCAGAACCGAAGGACTTTGATTGCAGTCTGGAAATGACATAGGGAGCCTCAAGCAGCATTTATACCTATTTCATCACATGGTCTCTGGTTGTCTAATAATGCCATTTTCCAGCATCCACTGCACATGTAGCCAATTCTCCTGTCCCTCTAACTACTACAGTAGGCATAGCACTCCAACAGTGGGACCCCTGCAAACTGCCACCAACTACATAAAAATAAATGTTCCTAATCCCCCATAATAAGAGAAATTTACACTAAGACAACCAGGAAGTATCACCTCACACCCATCAAACTGACAGCTATGATAAAGAGCCAATGTTGGAGAACTACAGCAAGACAGGCACACTTATGCCCTGTTGACAGAGCTGCAAATTGGTGTATCCATTCTGGAAAGCAATTTCGAATTATTTGAGAAAAGTCACTAAATTGTTCATGGGATTATAGATTCGGAGTTCAGAAGAACTCTAGAAGTCATTTATTCTGATCCCATCATTTTAAGTAGGAGGAAACTTCATTCCAGTTCAATCCTTTTATTTTTAGAAATGAGGAAACTGAGACCCAGAGGAGTCAAATGACTTGCTGAAGATCACACAGCCAGTAGAAGGCAGAGCTGCAATTTGAACTCAAATCCTCCAATGACGTTTCCACTGCACTACTTAGACCTTCGATCCTATCACTGGAAATGTACCCCAGAGAGTTCACAAATCCAAAATATTCAATATACAATAATATATAATAATAAATTATTAATATAATATATTAAATAGAATATAATAAAATATTCAATGGAGCAATTCTGTGGTGTTAATATACTGGAAACAAAATGGGTACCTGTGGATTTGGAGGTGTCTGAACAAATTGTGACATATAAAATGAAGGATATAATAAAACATATTGTTCTTTTAGAAATTATTAATATAAGGAATTCAGAGATGTATGTGATGACCTGAATAACCTGATATAGGAAGAAGAAAACAGAGCTAAGAGAATAATCTGCACAACCAACCATTCATTTGAATAAAAACAACTCAAAAGGCAGGTGACCTCAGATTAAATGCAATTATCAATATTGGTTACAGGGAACAAATGATGCAATTCAATTAAATAAAAACTTATTACTCACCTATTGTTTCCCAAGCACTGTGCTAAGCACTAAAAATACAAAGACAAAAACAAAATAATCCTTATCTTCAATCCTTGCATTCTCCTGGGGTTGAGGTACAAGAGGGATCCAGGATGAAATGTGCACCCAGAGTAAGTAAATTAAAAAGTATTTGCAAAGCATTTAAAAAAAGTAATATCAAAGAGGAAAATGTGCTAATAATGGGGAAGGGGGCAAAGAGTGAGAAGGACCCTGTATGGGAGGCAGCCACTGAGCTGTTCTTAGAAGGAAGAATAATGAAATACATCTCCCTGGGGGCACATGAGGGATGAAGGGAGAGGCTGGGAATCAGACAAGTGATGAGTATACTGCCAAAAAAAAAAAAGTCACTATGTTGGTTGGTTTTACTTAACCATCTTTCTTTGTTACACAATAGTTGGGTTCAGGAATGGGCATGTTATATCAGAAAAATGATTGTGGAGGGAAATGTGTCACTAAAGCTTTTTTTGAAGAGAAATTAAGAACAGGGAATAGGGCATGTGATTCCCTGCTATTCTCATAGACAAAATGAGGATATGTGGTCTGGATAATAATGCATTTTGGTGGATTCATTGAACGGCCACCATTAATGGCTTAATGTCTATCTGAGAGGAAGGTGGAATGCCCCAGGGACATTGGAGTGATGCTTAGTATATTTATCAGTGCTTTGGACTAAGGTATAGATGGAATGATCATCAAATTTGACCCCTCTTTCATCTCCAGACTCGAATGCCGCCAAAGAGAACCCAAATGATACATGGATGGGAGAAATGGGAAGGCAGGAAACAAAGCATTTACTAAGTGCCTACTGTGTGCCAAACACTTTACAAATATTATCTCATTTGATCCTCACAACAACCCTGGGAATCAGGTGATATTATTATTCCCATTTTCCAGTTGAGGAAACAAAGATAGGCAGAGGCTATGGAGTTGCCCAGAGTCACATAGCTAGAAAGTGTCTGGAGCTAAACTTGAATTCAGGTCTTTATGACTCCAGGCTCAGTGCTCTATCCACTGTACTACCAAGCTACCTCTAATAGCTAGCACATTGAATGACAGAATTCATATCAGAAGGGATCTTGGGGGCAGCTAGGTGGCACAGTGGATAGAGCACTGGCCTTGGAGTCAGGAGTACCTGAGTTCAAATTCAGCCTCAGACACATAACACTTACTAGCTGTGTGACTCTGGGCAAGTCACTTAACTCCAAATGCCTAGCAAAAAAAAAGGAGGGGGGAGAATCTTGACAAGGAAAAACACTGGGCTGATTCTAAGAAGTTAAAATTCCATAGACATAAATCTAAAGTCTTACTCTTCCATTTGTGTGAGCTACTTTAGAACTGGGTCTGTTTGGTTTTCACCTTTGTCTCTCTAGCACCCAGCAGAGAACCTAGCACATGGTAGGCAATCGATAAATATTTGTTGAATCGAATAGGGTGAATTTCACTCATAGAAGATGGAGAGGCATGGCTAGATAACAGCTCTTCCGAAAAATATCATGGCATTTTAGCAAACTATAAGCTCAATATGTAATTGGGTACCCTTTCACCCAGTGATCTCACCACGGGCATTAACCCAAGAAGGTAAAAGACAGAAAGGTCCCCTATATGCTGAAATATTCACAGCAACACATTTTATGGTAGCAAAAAGCCAGAAGAAAGTAGGTGGGTGCCCTTCGTTGAGGGGATGACTGAATAAAATATGGTAGATGAATGTAATGGAATGTGGCTGAGCCTAACTATGAAACCCTGACTATGAGGTCTTCAAGATCATAACTTTATAGAGGTCATCTAGTCCAACTGCCTCGTTTTACAGTTGAGGATACTGAGGCTCAGGAAGATGAAGCAATTTGCCCACGGTCACACAGCGAGAGTTGAACCCAAGTTTTCCTAACTCCACCTTCAGCACTCTAACCACGATAGCACACCACATCTCAAAACTCTGCATATCTCTGAGAGGTTGAGTGACTTGCCCAGAATAACACTGCCAGTGTAAATGAGAATCAGGACATGAATCCAGGCTTTTTTGGGTTCTGGGTTACTCCAAACACCATATACATCCATCCTACTGCCAAACAGACTGATGAAGACTGAAAAAAAGGAGAAATAAGAGAATAATGTACATAGTACCTACAATAAAGTAAATAAAAATAACATTAAAAATGCAGCTAAACTCAGATTAAAGGCAATGACTAGTGTTGTGTACCAACATCTTTTTTTTTTTATTTTTGGTGAGGCAATTGGGGTTAAGTGACTTGCCCAGGGTCATACAGCTAATAAATGTCAAGTGTCTGAGGCCAGATTTGAACTCAGGTCCTCTTGACTCCAAGGTTGGAGCTCTATCCACTATGCCACCTAACTGCCCCAATCTTTTTGTTGTTGTTGTTGTTGTTGTGTGTGTAGGCAATGACTAGTATTGGTTTTAGAAGACAGCATTCCTAGAGGAGGGAACACATTTTTCTCCTCTCAGGAGAAAGGTGGAATACAGTGGGTACATAATGTCGCATGTGCTTTACACAGTCACTACAATAGTCAGTTTTAATTAACTTTTCCACAACAGGGTTGTTCTATAAGGGAAGAAAAAAAATAGGAAATATTTGCAGTATAAAAAGGGTATCAAATAAAGATATTTTTAAAGCATGCAGAAAATGTGCCAACAAAGTTAATGTGATCTTAGGCTGCATTGAGTGAAACATAGTAACTAGAACCAAAGTAATAGTCCCATCATACCTTGCCCTAGTCTAAGTACCTCTGGAAAACTAGAACCACTGCTGTATTCAGTTCTGGTCACCACATTTCAGCTGAAGAGTGTCCAAAGAAAGTGCCCAAGGCAGTAAAGAGCCTCAGATCATACCATGTGAGGCAAATTTCATTTTCATAGGAGGGAAAACTTCCTCACAATTACAGCCATCCAAAAGTGAAATAGGTTTTCCCCAGAAAGTAGTGGATTTCCCTTCATTCAAGGTCTTTAAGCAAAAACTGTCTTGTAGTGAAATGGATCTCATGCTGAAATATGAGTCAGGAGATTCCTGTCATTTTCTACTTCTTTTCCTTACTAGCTATGTGACATTGATCTCTTAACCTCTCTGTGCCTTGGTTTCTCCATCTGGAAAAATGGGGAATGTAAAATAAGGGCAGCTAGGTAGCACAGTGGATAGAGCACTGGGTCTGGAGTTAGGAAGATCTGAATTCAAATCTGACCTCAGACACTTACTGGATCTGTGACCCTGGGCAAGTCACTTAGCCTTGTTTGTCTCAGTTTCCTCATCTGTAAAATCAGCCAGAGAAGGAAATGGCAAACCACTCCAATGTCTTTGCCAAGGAAACCCCAAAAGAGGACATGAAGAGTCAAACATGACTGGAAAATGGGGAAATAATTCTTGAAGCACCTACCTAATGACATAATTGCGAGGCTCAAATGAAATAATATATGGAAATTTTGCAAACTATTAACTACACTGTTGTTTATACTATTATCTACACAGTTCTTATTACTAAGGGCCAGATGAACATATATTGAAAGTAATCCAGAGGGAGAATTCTTACTGAGTTAGAGATGGGATTCACTGGCCTCCAAGCTCCTTTACAGCTCTGACCTTCTATGATTCTCTGAGGCCAGGCACTGAATTTTGGCACAAAATAAAAACAAACTGCTTAGTATAGGAACTCAAAAGAGCTACAAAGGCAAATTCCTGAACCACTGGTCTTCCCTAAAAGGAACAAGAGAAAGGATCTGTTCTGCTCCATTTCTGTTTTGCCTGAGAAGTTGAATGGCATCCCAATTAAGGCTGCATAGACATTAGTCCTAAGAATGCTGGTGGCCATGACTGTCCAAACAGAAGAAATATTACCTGAAGGGGAGAAGTGGGCAAGTGAGCATGCCAAGGGGCAAACCAAAAGGTATTCTCTGTGGTCCATGTGTCTGGGGAAGAAGTCAAGAGAGAGAAGAGTTCAGTTAGCCCCAGAGTTCTCCAAGCACAGTTATCTGTGTGCTATGAGTGGGGCAAACAGACGCCAAATGGAAAACTTCCTCCAGTGATTCCCAAATGTGTTTTCTGTACAAATCGAAACGACTTGTGAATCTTTAGCTCCACTTACTGGCTGGCTATGAATTGGACTCAAGAAAGGGAGGACAGGCTGTTTGTCATGGGCACAGCATAAACAGGAAGGCTTATCTTTGCAAGGGAGGATTCATTCCATGCCACGTGGCATGGACCCTGTTAAAATGGGCCCTGCTGTTTCCTGAGACATCGAATGTTTCACTCACTGATCTCTCAGGAAGAAGGAAGAGAGGAGCACTGAAAGTACATTCAACAGTTATCCAGGGGTATCAATTTCTCTCTATTCTCCTTATGAATATAATGACCTCTCAACTTCATCATCATCATCATCATCATCATCATCCATCATCTACCATCCATCATCATAGGCAGCGCAGACATTGAGGAGCACAGATTATTCAAGGAAATACTAAGAAGGTCTGCCAAAAGTTTCAATACTATAAGGCAGTCAGAATTATACACCAGAAACTCATTAGTCTTCATAAACTAACAGATGATAAATCTCCATTCTATAAAAACAGACTCTAACTATCCTTGACGATTCAGCATTGAAGCACAGATGGAACCCAAGCATTATCTCAAACAAAATTGTTGCCTACTATCACCCAAAATTAGCATTAATCCACAAAAATGTAAGAACAATATTTTTAATGGATACACTCCACCAAGCAGTCATAATCTCCAAACTATGTGAAATGACAAGCTTTCAAAAGATGTGGAACTAGCCTGGGGGTTCTTTACTTTTTTGTGTCCTGGGTCCCTCCAGCAGCAGTCTGGTGAAGCCCAGGGACCTTTATCAGAACAATGTTTTTTTAAGTGCATAAAATAAAATACATAAGAATACAAAGGAAACTACTTATATTGAAATATAGGTAATTAATATGTTTTTAAAGACAAAATTGGCAGTCCCCAGGTTAAGAACCCCCAATCTAGCAAGAGAAATCAAAACCATGTGGGAAAAGGATGAAGTGTATATCATTCCCGCAGTGAATAGAGTGTCAGACTTGGAGTCAAAAAGACATGAGTTCAAATCCTGCTTCAGACACATACTAGTTGTGTGACACCAAGCAAGTCATTTAACCTCTTTCAGTCTCAGGTTTCTCATCTGTAAAACGAGGATGATAATAGCACCCACCTAGAAGGGTTGTTGTGAGGATTTTTTTAAAAATACAATATATGTAAAGTACTTTATAAATGGTAGCTATTAAATCTTTCTACCTTTATATCTAGAAATATGGAAATGTAGATTTCTCTATATAGAGGTAGATAACATACTTAGATTAATAGAGAGAAATTATTTGAAAGAGAGAGAGGATAGTGTAGTCACTGAAAGATGAAATGAGAAAATAAGTGTTTGAGCTTCCGAGCATATCAATTTATTAATCAATGCATGCCAATTGCATAACAAATCAGGATGAAGCCCTTTACTCAACTTAGGGCTGGATCCCAAATACAGGAGAAGACAAATTTTATATATTAAAAATAATTAATCAAATATGATCAAGTAATTAACTAAAAGAAAACAATTAACCAGGATACAACATTAGGTAATCTGATTTCTAATTGGAGGGAAGATTAGGGACTTTCCAGGTTGGGAAGAGAAGAGCAAACACGTGTAATTCCCTGAAATCAGGAAAAGAGATATCCCACTCCCTCCAAGTGTCTGTGAACAATTAAAGGAACATGAAAACAATAACTGATTGATCAGTACAGAATCAGTTTTCAGAGAAGACATGTGGGTTGCTTGAGATGTATAATCATGAGAAAATTCCTTACTTCAGTCTTTGAATCTGCTGGGTCTCTGGTCAGCATAACCTAGGTACTTAGTTAATGTTCTCTAAACAGCAGATAGACGTGGTCCAGTTTCCCAGTCATGCAGGGCTAGTTTCAAACAATGCAATGAAGTTTTCTCCCAATTCCCACAATTGAATAAAGTTTTTCTCACAAGACAGAAGTTGGACCAGACCCACAATTAAATAAGAAGGGCACTGAGCCAGAGCCAGAATTGAGTCACAAAATGGAGTTAGTGTGGTTCACTCAATGCCCACAATTAGCCACTTGCTATCCTGTTCCCCTCAATTCCCTCAATAGATATGATCATTTGATGCTAAAAAATCAATTCTATATCAATACCTCTTGCATTCATTCCTCTGTCTCCATTCATGTGATCACCACCCTAGTTCAGGCCTTAATCATATCTTACTTGGGCTACTACAACAGCTTTCTAAATGATTCCCCTTTATTCCACTCTCTACCCTTCCCAATCCATCCTTCACAAAGCTGCCAAAATGACTTTCTTACAGCACAAATCTGATTGTGTTACCCTCTGCTCAAGAATCATCAGTGTCTTCCTACTGCCTTTAGGAAAAAATACAATTCTTCCAGCTTGGTATTTAAAGACCTTCACAATCTAACTCTGGCTTATCTTTTTAAAGCTTTACCTTTCAAAAAATCCTATGGGTCTCATTAAAGAGGGTTCAGGTGACCAGCCAGCAAAAGTCAAGATGGTCAACAGTTAAGAGTTAATACTCTATAGTCATTACAGCCCTTTCTTCCTTACCCTCTTTGTTTCTGGAGAGAGTCAAACCCTGTTGCAATAATTAGTTCATTTTAAGACGAGAGGCAATACAAGGGCTGCTAAAATCTGTAGGGTTAATTCCTCTGCTGCTTTAGGGCAGTCATTCTCAAACTATGGTCTGAGGACTCTTTGAAAAAATCCATGGTCACAATTATTTTCATAATAATACTAAGATATTTTAATTTCTAATATGGTAAATATTAACAGGGAGAAGCCACATAAACAAAAGGTCTCTGGCGGAGGGTCCTCAATAATTTTTAAGAGTTGTAAAGGGGTCTTGAGAATAAAAAGTTTGAAAACCGCTGCTTTAAAGAGTTTATAGTAATCAAAAAATCGAGAGTACAATCGCAATCATTCAGAGTCCCTAGTTAGGAAAATTCCTCACCTTTGAGTTGGAAGTTCGGTCCTCTGCCTAACTTATATTTACATTTAAACCTAGCTAACCCCAGGCCTCTTCATGGTTAAAGCAAAATTCAGGTTACTTGAAACATTTGAATAAGTGTCTAAGTGAAAATGTTATTTCAAAGTATAACTATAATATCAGCTTGTTAATTATTTGTATTCAAAGAGCATTTGCACAGATAGGAGAAATTATAGTAAAATTATAAAAATACTTTAAATTATTTTTTAGATTTTTGCATTAATTGACGCAATTGGTCCCCTTGGTCCAACTTATATTTAAAACCTAAGGATAGAAATTAGATTTGTAATTTCATTAGTTTAAGAAAGTCCCAGGTAAGAAAACTACCTTTTTTAATGCAAATGCACACCTTCTCTGAAACATAGTCTTAGAATTGCCTGGAGCACTGAGAGGTTAAGTGACCAGTCATACAATCCGTATGTGTCAGAGGCAAAACTTGAATTAATATCTTCCTGGCTTTAAGACCAAGTCTCTAACCACAACACTACATTGCCTCTCCTATTAAACCATAAAGTGTCTCAAATGTCTCGAAATCTCACAGCATATGCAACGAGCTTACAAATGGAAGACAGAGTAACCTACAGTTCTGTCTCCCAGGGCCTCTGGCTTATTCAACATATAGATAAAATGAAGTCCCATGCCCTACTGTGAGACACAAAATCATTAACTTCGGATATTAAGAGCTGCCAAGTCCTTCAAGGGATGGTTAATATCAAAGCAACTCTGCCTCGTTATGTTCAGATGAAATAGCTCTGGACGAGATGGTAAAAGGTGAGTAGTTCTGACTTCTATTAAGCACTAGAGCTCCAATTGTTCCACCCAGGCTTCACAAGAGAGTAATTAACTATCAGAGAACTGCTCTAATGAGCAGCTGCATGCCCTGCTCTTGCCTGAGGTAACCTCTGAAAGGTTGGGATTCTGTCCTAGAAGTCATTGACATTCCCTTTCTTCAGCCTCACCTTTTCCTAGATCCCTTGGGCCATGCTTATTTCAATAATCCTACACTTCAAAAAGTGGTAATTTCTTCAGACTGTCTTCTTTCTCTTCTCATTCACATTACTATCCCTTCCATGCCTAAGCAGATGGACTAATAAGTTGTCATGGCTACACGTACAGAAAAAAAGCATCCCTTGGCAGCCAACTCACCAGGTCAAGATACTCTATGAATTTAGTTGAACTGGTCCTCAGACGATAATTTAGTCTGTCACCGGGTCCTTTTTCAAAGCCTTTCTGACTGGGTAGCCCCTGCTTAGGGCTTACACTCAACTGGCATAGTCTCTGAGACCCAAATCACTCCAATGAAAGAATGAATGAATGAATGAACGAATAAATGAATGGATGAATGAATGAATGAAAAACTAGTAAGTATGTGGTACAAACCAGGCACTATGCTGAGCATTGGAGATATAAATACAAGTGGTAAGACCACTCTCACTTTCAAGAACATTTTATTCTAACAGCTACTACCTAATTTAGGGAAGTAGTAGCTAAGGAGGAATATTTTGAACTGGGAAGCCAGAGGGAATGTTGATTGGGCAATAGGGCAAATGATTCACATGTTGATTTGATTGATGTTCGTAGAGCTAGAATCAGAAACCCTGAGGGGGAGAGGGGTGGGGGAATAGTCAGCAAGGCATAGAGGTGGTCAGGAAATGGTATGGTGGGTCTGAACCCTGGCAATATCAGAGGATTGCTCACCAATCAGAGTCCAGGGTTACAGGAATAAAAGCCCCAGGTCCGGCCAGAGGGTGAAGCTGGAGAGCAGATGGCATGAAGAGAAATGGTGAAGAAAATAATGATGTTAGCAGAGCTGAGCCATGCTTACATTTGGAAAATAAGGTCAATTGACAATTGACTTGTACATGAGTTCATAGTACTTGAGGGCATACACACACATGTTAAGGAAGGTGGAAGGGAAAAAGGACTAAACAACATGGGACTTACTACTGGAACACCCTAAAGGTATCATGACCATCATTATTCTATGAAAACTTCACTTTTAAAAATACGTAAATCCCTTTTGGGTCTTGGGATCCCAAAGCCTCACTGGCATCCAGTTTAGTCTAACAGCAATAAAAGGCTGGAAAATACGCTAAAATATAGCATACACGTGGCTAGAGTCATAAATTTGAACAACATACAAGTCAGTTAATTTTGTCCTGCTCAGAGGTCACAGACTGTATTCCTTAACCCCAGCCAGGCATCTCACCAATGATTCCCACTGAGCCTTGGTTACAAAGTATCTCTGGAAAGACCATGAGAATGGAGGAACACACTAGCAAAACAAGTCCAAATACGTGGCCTGTCAGAGGTAGGTCACTTGCTTTATCATTGTCTCTCCAGATTGTCATGATGCATATGGCTGCTGTTCAGTAGTATCTGACCCCATTGGGATTTTCTTGGTAAAGAGTGGTTCTCCATTTCCTTCTCCAGCTCATTTTACAAACAGGGCTAAGTGATTTGCCCAGAATCACACAGCTAGTAAGTCTCTACGGCCAGATTTGAACTCATGAAGATGAGTCTTCCTGGTTCCCAGCCCAATGCTCTATCCACTGGGCTAACTAGCTGTCCAAGGATATGGTACCTTCACTATAGCCCTCCTCCAATATTTCACCATAGCCTGAAAATTACCCTGGGTTGTCAAAGGTTGTACCAGGAGAGTGAAAACCCCAGCAGGGCCTATCAAGCTGAAAATGATCCTACATAGAGAACTAGAAAGGACCTTAGATGCCATCAAGTCTAATTCCCCATTTTATAGATGAGGAAACTAAGGCTGGCAGAAGGAAAATGACTTGCCCAAGATCATACAGCTATTGACTATCTGAGATGACATCTGAACTCAGCCACTGAAACTCTATCCCCTGTTCCTGCCTCTCAAGGTTTCAGGTAGAAGCCTCGTTTTTGGACTGTGTTGTTTGTCATCCAAAGACTAGCCCAAATAGGTTCAGAAAGACTCATGATCAGACATTTGGCCACCAAGTAATGATTATTTTTTTAGCCTCCACAACTTAGAAAGGCTATCTACTATGGGATGGATATTTTACCATCTGAATCAGTGATCAATGACATGGAATAACAAATCTGTAAAGAATTGGAGGTAATATAAGGCATACACACACCAAGCCTTCAGTTTTCAAAACTGGGGCTCCTAACATTGATTAAAAGGCAATCTACTAATTATTTGCAATTTATAAGACTGTAGATCTTGAAGGGACCTCAGTAGCATCTAGTTCAATTTCCTCATTTTACAGATGAAGAAACAAAGGAGGTTAAGTGACTTTACCAAGGTCACAATTGTAATAAGCATCAGAATCCCAAGTTGAACCTAGATCCTCTGATTCCGGGTCAGTAACTTTTCCACAGTACCCTCCCTACATAGAAGATACTTCCTCTTCCATGTATGGGCATTGTTCTTTCCTGGAGGAATGTGATTTTTCTGACTCAGTCTCAGCTTTGCAGTTGGTCTGAAGTCTTTATGCAAAAAGAGCAACTTCTTTGATTCAGTTGCTCTAAAAGATCCCAAAACAAGAGAACTTAAAGTTCCTGTGGATTACAATTCAATAAATTAAATCAGTACCCTCCAAAAAGGTCAGAGTGGTGGTCCCCACCACCACTGATCTCCATGTTGACACAGTAAACAACAAATTATGCCATCCAGGGATTAAAGGAGAAAGCTTGCCAGGGCCCTCTTGGCCCTCCACAGACACATCTTTCCTATAGTATGAGGCTGCTTTTCTTGCCTCACCGAGTATTATACCTATCCTCTGAACTTCTCCTGGACTAAGAATGGCCCCCATTCTCCATTTGTTATATTCAGTTTTCAGTGCTTCCACAGGGGTATAATAATTATCACCATAATAAAAAAAAATAGAATCATGTTATTATGAATATAATAGCAAATAAGAGAAATCATGTGAGAGAAAGAGAACATCTAAGCAATTTTCTACCTTAAAAGAAAGTGTGGGTCAGGAAACAGCTCAGGTTAAACTAAGTCTTGGGCACATCATAATTCAGCATCATGGCCAGCAAAAGAGGGACAATAAAACTGAAATATGAGACAGACAAGAGATAAAAAGGGAGAAGAAAGAAAATGCTTAACTCTCAGGTTCCTCCAAAGGAATTTTGGATTGTCAGGGTTTTACTCACCCCTTTCGTTCAAGGGCTCTTTATCTTCCTCATGCCATCTTAGATTCCTCCCTACAGAGGCTGTTCTTCCTCATACTTTGACAAAGCCATACATGTATTCCAAAGGGTGCAAACCAGGTCCCTTGGCTCTTACAGTATTTTCATCATCAATGATGTAATCACTTTCTCTAGAAATCACCTGGGAGTTCACACAATAAGCCTTGACCACCAACTCAGGAGGGTGAGACAGAGAGACCCAGAAAAGGCATGGAGGGTCAAAAATGGCCAGGAAGACAGCAAGTGAGCCATTTGTTTTGCAGTCATAAGCGAGCCTTAAATGTTTCCATTTTGCTAAAACAACACATGGGTTCTCAAGCCTAGGGAACTGAAGCTATTTTGGACTCTGGGCTCCTTATGAGGTGACATAAGGACAGAGCCCTGGGAAATGGTGCAGAAAAATAGTGAGATGAGTGTGTGGTGCAGAATTGAAATAAAATGGACCACATAGGAGAGGAATTTGTATTAACAACATGAGCAGGAATGAGCAATGACTGTGAGCTCCTTGAGGGAAGGGATTGGGGCACATCCAAAATATCCAAAGTCCCAGATCTCTAAGATTCAAGGTCAAACTTCCAACATTCTTGTACTTCAGTGGGCTCTGAGACAAATGTGTAATTATAACTGACATTGAAATAAGACTTTAGAGTTTGGAAAGTACTTTATGTATATCATTTCTTTTGATCCTCACAACACTGAGACCAGCACTATATATTATCATCATCATTATCATCATCCCCATTTTACGGAAGAGGAAAGTGAGTTTAAGTGGCATGTGCATGATCATAGTTAATAAGAATCAGACAGGACTCAAAGCCATGTTTTCCTGATGTCATGCCCATTAGTCCATCCAATGGACCACACTGCCTTTCAGGGTCCAGCTGAGCTACCTCTAAATAGAGTTGTTGCTGTTGCTGTTGTTCAGTTTTTCAGTCATGTACAATTCTTCATGACCCCATGGACTATAGCATGCCAATACTGTCAATGAGATTTTCTTGGCAAAAATACTGGAATGATTTACTATTTCCTTCTCTGAGAGATTAAGGCAAGCAGAGATTAAGTGACTTGCTCACATGCTGATTTCACTCTAAATTCTATGATGACCAGACCTGAATTGTTACTTTTTATGGATCATCTTCTCTTGGAATTTCGTTATGTTTAAAGATGCACCATCTAAATGAACTTTTATGGGATAAGGATGGCAAGGATGGGTATGCTCCTTGCATTCTGGTGAATATTTTTATGGTAATTTCCTTGAAAAATCCTATTTAGGATGGCAAAAAATAATCCATCTTCCTTTAGCAGTGACTAATATCCCATGTCATAGTTCAGTTCCTCACAGTAACACTCATATAGTAAAATTATCCAGTTAGAGATTTTAGATGCAATCCATAAGACTTTTTCCTAGAGCTTTATGCCTTTACCCCAGTTTTCTTTATGTTGCATTCTATCTTGCATCAAACTTATTCACGTGTGTGGCACATTCATCTTTTTGGATAGTAAGATAGTTGAGGGCATGGACTGTGTCATTTTTACTCTCTGCATACCTAGAATAGAGAAGGCACTTAACAAATGTTTCTTAAATTGAATTGAATACAAGAATTCAAACCCAAACTAATTGGTTCAGGAGGGAAGGGAAAATTTCATCACCATTTTCTAAAAGGTAGCATTATACATGGTGCAGTAAATATATTAGTAATTTGCTGGTGTACTTATTCATAGATTTAATCTCCAGAAGATTAAAGGAATATGCCCTGAAAACAATGAGGACAAGACAAAGACACCTAAGAGGTCTTTTGCATCATCTCTAACTTCTGTGACTCTGGATGCATTTGTTTGAATGTCAAGTGGGGCTCCTATTATCACTTTGAACTAAAGATCATTTGGCTCTGATTACATGAAATTAGCTGGCTTTGACTGGAAGATGCCAACAATTAATGCTATTAGCCCACAGAAGCCACTGGATATCTTGTTTCTAAAATCAGCTAAGACAAAAGTTCCTTTAAGGTGCTTCTGTTGCCTGCAGTTCAATAGCTGAACAGAAGGAAAAGATTTATCAGAAAGCTTCCTTTATGGAAATTAGTCTTCTCTGAAACTCTGCTGGAAAACTCACATATTTTTAGGGCACTCTTTCCCCTACTTCCTTCAAGACACAGCTGAGGCTTTCCTTCTTGATCAAGGGTTCTTAATCTTTATTGCACCCTAGATGTCTTCAACATCTGATAATCCTATGGACTTCTCACAATAACATTTTAAATTCATAAAACAAAACACAAAGATTAAAAAGGAAACCAATTATATTGAAATACAGTTATCAAAGTATTTTTAAAAGACAAGTTCATGGACTCCACGTTAAGAATGAGAGAGAGAGAGAGAGAGAGAGAGAGAGAGAGAGAGA
>NW_020954600.1:5173001-5184215 GCF_900497805.2 Vombatus ursinus | reverse complement strand
AGAGAGAGAGAGAATTTATTGAGCTTTTACTCTGTGCCAGATACCAAGCTGTATGGATACAAATATAAGCAAGATAGTCCCTAAGATATTCCATGTTAATGGGGGAGAAGACAACATGTAAAGAGTCACTGGAAAAGGAGGAGAAGATGAGTACACAGAGCCATGGTGAGGAGACAGGAGGAAGTGATGTAGGGATCCAGAGATGAAGTCCAAGCTTCTAGTGGGATGGAGACAGTTGGACAGTGGGGCCTTTGCAGAGAGACTTCAAGAAGTGGCAGGAACTACCATTCCTACACGAGGTCTTTCCTAATATTTCATTCCCAGCTGAAGTGTTAGTGTACCTGTGGTTTTTAAAATTTGGTCCAGGCCTGTGATTCTATCCACATGAGGAACTCCCAGTATAAATATTTCTTCCATCAACACAAATGAACAACTCTGGGTGTAACTCTTAGATTTAGTAGATATCTAGGGAGCATTGAGAGGGTTAGTGACATAGGTACACACATTAGCTTTGTCAGAAGAAGAACTTGAACCCAAATCTCCCAACTTGTAGGCTTTCTCTCTATCCATCCCACAATGCTATCTCTCTTACTTGAGATTGCATTATATTTATATACCTTGCATTTGCTTATCTTTGAGTACATTATGTTTCTTCCGTAGAAAGTAAGCCCCTTGAGGTCACGACCTGTTTTGTTATTGTTGTTTTATGCCCACCACCAAGCACAGTGCCTTGCACATGGTAAGTCCTTAATAAATGTTGACTGAATTTGTTTAATTTTTTTCCAGTTCCCATTCCCCAAAACTGGAGCCTTAGTGATGATTATAGAAAAAGGGATGGCATTGGCCAGCCTTTTGACAATTTGGATCGGTTATTAACAGAAAATAACTGTCTGTGCAGGAGTGGAACACTCAAATTAGTTGTCTCTTAGAAAAAGATAAAGAGTCAAATCAAACACTGTATGTATGCATTCCACTCTTTTGCAAATATTTATTGATGCGTACAAACTATTAACACTGAAGGAGGGAATTAAAACACGACCCAAAAGCTGCTTTGGATCAAGTCAAACGTCAGATATTAATCTCCTACTAATCCAAAAGAAATATTAACTTGCTCTTTGATGATAACATTTTTCCTGAAGAAAGGATTTATTTTCATTGTGCTCACTACTTCCCCCCACACACACACTTATCATCTCCCCCTCCAGACGAGGAGCATTCATTATGACACCATTTGCAAAATAAGTTTTGAACATTTGAGCAATCTGTTGATGAAATGGCACATTAAGTCACTGAGTGAGACCAGAGCTAAAGGAGGTTGGGAGAACACCCCATGATCTCATCCCAGCTGTACATTGATGGGGGCCATTAAGGGACAGGAAATGAACAGAGAGCCTCAGGTCTCTGACCTAATGAAATTCACATATGGATCACCACATTTTGCTCCCAGGAACATAAGAGGTTGTACCTATAGATTTCTTCCTTGTGTAGGAAAATAGTACACTCCATTCTGATGTGAAAGCATACCTCTATAGATCCTGAGGCTTCTGTCTTTTTTCAGGGAATGAATCAATCAACAAAAAAGTATATATTATTTAGACAATGAAGTTTCAAGTTCCAATTTCCACCTTTCCCTTATACCTACTCCTGTCTATCCCCCTATGGATCCACCCCCATTCCATTGACTGAGCTCACTAACAGCAACTGTAGCTTTAGGGAAAGAATTCTGAATGTTCAGAACTTGGTAACCACTGATAATGCACCATTTTTTTATCCAGGCTACAGAACCTGGTGGAAGAAGGGTGGCAAAACTTAGACCATTTGACTTAATGTCAACAAGACCTAGATTCAAATCCTGCCTTTGGCACTTACTGTGTGACCATAGACAAGTCAGTTAGATGCTCTATGATTGAGGAAACTCCCTAGGCCAGATCCACTAAGGCAGAGATTAGTCATTTCTTTGTTGGTAAAAGTAGTTCCCAAACCTGGAGTTCCTTCCTTCCTCACTTCTGACTCTCAGAATCCCTAGTTACCTCCAAAGCTCATCTCAAACACCACTTACATGATGTTAATGCTTTCCCCAAAAAATTACTTTGTATTTATTGCATATATATTATATTCAGTAAATACTTATATGTGTATATCTTCCAATAGAACATAAGCTCCCTGTGGGCATGGACTCTTTCATTTTCATCATTGTACCTGCGTGGCACAGTGAAACACAGTGCTTGGCATGTAGAAGACACTTAATTAGTTTGTTGATTGCTTGATTGATTGAATGAGTAAGAGACTGTTGAAATCATCTATCCCTTGATAAGTTCAGTGAATTTTTCAGTATACAGTTATCCCTTCTACAACACATCATAGTTTTGATGTATCATGGGTCAGCATAAGAAATTAAATGGGAATTTTAGGGGAGTTTTGCAGAAGCCACAGATGACACATGAAGGCCAGCAGATGACACACAAAAGGTTTAGAAATGCATAAAATATAAGTATAGTATTATGTTATATCAACATAATTTATCTTTTAATACTACAATAATAGACTTCTTTGCTATGAAGGGAAAGCCAAAAAATTTTATGTGGATTTTCCAGATCACAGGGGCACCATGCCCTTAACCCCCATGATGTGGAAGGGATAACTGTAGTTCCAAACTGCCTTCCAAAATGACTGTGTCAATTAAAGGCTCCTCCAACAGGGCACCAGCATATCTGCCTTCTTGTAATTTATCCAACAACTGCCATTTTCCATTTTTTTCATCATTGCCAATATGATATGTGTGAGACAGAATATGTATTCTAATCCTAACATTCTCCCTGAACCAAAAGAATGTATTTAGATACCAATATTCTTCTGGTAAAGCTACTTACATGCAAAGCAGTGAATATCATAGCCTATAAAGAATTAAAGTTGTGGGGCAGCTAGGTGGTGCAGTAGATCCCACAGGCTGTGGGATCAGGGATACCTGAGTTCAAATCTGGCCTCAGATGCTTGACACTTAATAGCTGTGTGATTGTGAGCAAGGCACTTAACTCCAATTGCTGAAGAAGAAGAAAAAGAAGAACAAAATGAACAAGAAAAAGAAGAAGAAAAGAAGAAGGAGAATTAAAGTTGTGACTCACCCAAAGAACAATAAAGAACTGATCAGTGAGAATAGACTGAAGCAGATCTCCAGGAAAGAACTGTGAAGAGAAACAGCATAGGTGATAGTATCAAAGAGCAGTATGATGGGAAAAGGAGATAAACCCATGTGACCACTGTAATTTTTTGAAATGTATTGTAGTTATAAGTGATGGGACTTTAATATGGAGGTACTTCGGTTAAATGGTCCTAATGACCATAAATGAGTAAGCAATAGCAGACAGCCTATATTTTTCACTGCCCTGGCTCATTCTCATCCCATGCCAAACAAACATGTAAACAACCTCAGTTCTTGATTAGAAGAGACTCTCAGCTGACTGCAGTAGCCATGCCAATACTCACTACTGAAATCCCTGATTACCAACTAAAACATTCACCCAATTTCTGATCCTGATCAGGAAACTCTTCCATCCAAGTCCAGTATTGAGAGGCAACCCTGGAGAACTTCCCCACCACATCTGCATCTGATTAAGAATACTCTTCACACATCTAGTGACAATTTCCTGTCCCAACCAAGCCCACCTTTAAGGCATAATAATTCTCCCTTCAGACCCCAGTCTGAGGGTGTACTCCCACCATGATCTTGCCACTATATAAGAAATTAAGGTGTCCACCTTGCCATCTCCCTTACATGAGTGACCCTGAATGCCTTGTGTGTATGTATGTTGCTTACATTTTTGACTGCTTGTTGTGTTGCATAATAAGAAAGGTCACGCTTGTACTAACTTTACAAGTACCAACTTTCTGTAAATCCTGAAACCTAGGTCCTTGCTCTAACCAAAACTATGAGACCAAATAGAGCAGCAAGTCATGTAGCAAGGGAAAGAAATAACTGATGAATAGCCTTTGCATTCCATATACCTACAGAAAGCTTCAAGTATGTTGAATGGAGCCTCATTGGAAAATTTACAGGACCCAGACAAGAATCACATAAGATAAGAAGGAATAGACGGGTCTTAGTTTGCACCATTAGGAGGAATAACTACATCAGTCACAGATCCATTGAAATATCAAGGTAGTGGAATAAGAATTGGACTAGGAATCTCAATTCTTCAATTTACTAGCTGTGTGACCTGGAACACATCACTTCACCCCTCTGAGCCTCAGTTTTCTCATCTGTGTAATGAGATGTTTGGTCTCCATTATCTCTGATGTTCCTAGCATTGTCATTCTATAATCAATCTATTAATCAAACATATATTTACTAAGCCTATGTTCCAGTCGCTGTGAGAGGCACTTGGGATACAAAGAAAATATAATTCTGTTAATCCTAGAACACAGTGGAAATTAGCTACCAGGTGTGTGTTTTTAGTAACTAAGAACTTTTTTGTTGACATTATCTTCAGACTTTGAATTTTTAGTTTAATTTAAATCATTAAGAATTAATCATTCCATTTCACTGTTATGTGCATTCTACTGCTGCATACAGAACATGTAGAGACAGAAAATCAAAGGAAGTACTATGGCATAGTGGAAAGAAAAATGAATTTGGAGTCAGAGGACCTAGGTTTGAATCCTGGCTCTGCTACTATAATCAGTATGACCTTGGCCAAGTCACTTAAATTTGCTGGGACTAACTTTTCTCATCTGTCAAATGAGAGTTTTGGACTTAACTTCTTAACTTCTTAACTCTTCAGCTCAACTGTATGACCCAAGGAGCCATGGTGCTTCAACACCATGGACAGTTTCTTCTCTTTGCTTGGCTGTTTTCTTTGGACTACATAATTCTTTGCAGACCCCATATAAACTCCATAATGATGATGAAGGCAACAATGTCTGCCTTGTTGAGTGTCCTGTAAGTAGAAGGATAATTAGACAGCTGGGTAAGGCAAGTTAAAAGAAAAAGACCACAGTTTGAACATAGTGTACTAAAGTCCTAGATACTTAGCCTCTCTTGAAAAGCTGCCCAACTGAAAGATTTGCGTTGAAGTAGACATTCTCTCTTGCCAGAACAAAGTGACTTCCCCTCATTGTTAATGCCAAGGATATGTATCATTTGTTCAACTTTCCATTAACCAAGCTCCTGAAGTATTCAAGATTTAAAATGTTTAAGATTCAAAGAAAGAGGAATGTTTGATCTGCTGTCTTTGTCCTTCAGACCCAATAGCATATGAATACATACTTTCAAATACATGTCCCCCAAAATGAAACCATGCATGTTTCTTATCATTATGCTCCCTGAGGAACCCATAGGCTATTCACTCCTTCATTCAGCAAACATTTCCTGAGAGCTTTATGCTAGGTAAGTAACAATTTCCATGGCACCTTGTCATTATGGTACTTTGTGCAAGATCTGTTGTTATAATCCACAGCATGAACCTGAGTCTCTTCAAAAAAGTTGGACACATACTGAGCCTTATTCCTGTCATCTACCTCCATTATACACAAAAGAGAAGGGAATTGTTACAAGGGAACAAAGAAGGTAACTTGAGTTTTCAATTAGCATTTCAACAAGCATTTTTAGAGCAGTTCATATGTCCAAATCCACTAACATCTTTGTCTCTTGCCTCCTCATGGTATAAAGGTAATCCTTGGTTCTGGAAGATTCTACTGAAGGAGCTCATGCTATGTCAAGTCCTAATGAGATGGAAAGTCTTCAAAGGCAGGTCCAGAAACAGTCTATTGTCTGAAGCATAACCTCAATAATATCTGATAGAATCATCACCATGGTTGATCACTGGGTAATGAAGATTTTGCCACAGCTATCTCTCAAGGACCATCACAAAATAAGAAATTGCAAACTGCGTCAATATGGGAGTACTCAAATCAACAAATGATTTAATTATCAAAGAACAAAGTATGGAGAGGCAGAGCAAGATGGCAGAGAAAAGGCAGTAATTCACCTAAGCTCTCCCCAAAACCCCTCTGAACACCTTTAAATAATGCAATAAAACAATTCCTGAAGCAGCAGAATCCACAAAAGGATGGGGTGAAATTATTTTCTAATCAAAGACAACTTATAAGTTTGGCAGGCCCTGAGTGAGAGTGGAGCACTGTCCACCTCAGGCTGTAATAGCATAAACCAGGCCCCAGCAAACCAGGAGAAGGCCTTGGGATCCCCTGAATCAGCAGTAGAAGTAGTTGCTTCTGGAGCTCTTGGCCCAAAGACAGTAAAGGAGTTGAACCATTGATCAGAAAGAGATTACAGGAGTCTCTTTGCCAGCACTGGGGGCAGGACTCTGTTGCTTTGCCCATACTCTGATGTGGGTCTCAGTCCTGGGTGGCAGTCCCAAGGTAAGTTGGAGTACTAGTACACCAGAGTTTGTAGGCATGGTGGAGCAAGGACCCTTGTCATGGTTCCAGGGCAGAAAAGAGTGCTTGTGGTCACTCACAGACCAGAATACAGGCCAAGAGAATTATAAACACACCTCTCTTTAGATCATACCATCTTGGAAAAACTCAAAACTTACAGGTTCCTAGAAGTATCTCTGAAAACAGCTGCACAAAACCCCTGAAACTTGAGACAGTGCACCTTTTACCCTGCAAGCAGAGCCTCACTTTAACAAAGAGTTAAAAGTCAAGAAATACACTGGGAAGAGGTAGCTAAGTAACACAGTGAATAGAGCACCAGCCCTGGAGTCAGGAGGATCTGAATTCAAATTCAGCCTCAGACACATGATAATCACTAGCTGTGTGACCCTGGGCAAGTCACTTAACCCTGACTGCCTCACCAAAAAAAAAATCACACTGGGAAAATGAGCAAACAACAGAAAATAATTCTGACCATAGAAAGTTCCTATGGTGACAAGGAAGATTAAAACAAACACTCAAAAGAAGATAACAAAGTTAAAGCTCCAACATCCAAAGCCTCTGAGAAAAATGTGAATTGGTGCCCATCAATTGGGGAATGGCTGAGCAAGTTGTGGTATATGAATGTGATGGAATACTTTTGTGCTATAAGAAATGATGAACAGACAGACTTCAGAAAAACCTGGAAAGACCTGTATGGTCTGATGCTGAGTGAAGTGAGCAGAACCAAGAGAACATTTTACACATTAACAGCAATGTTGTGCGATGACTAATATTGATAAGCTTGACCCTTCCCGGCAATACAAGAATCTAAGACATCTCCAGAGGCCTTGTGATAGAAAATGCTATCCACATCCAAAGAAAGAACTATGGAAGTTGAATTGCTATTTTTTTTCTCTTCTGTTGAGTTTTGTTTCCTCTTTCTGATGGTTCCTCCTATTGATTTTAATTTTTACATACAACATCATTAATGTGAAAATATGTTTAATATGAATATAAATGTATAACCTATATCAGATTGTGTGCTGTCTTGGGAAGGGTGGTGGGGAGGAAGGGGGAGAAAAAATTTTAAACTCAAAAGCATATGGAACTGACTATTGATAAATCAAAATAAATTAATAAAAAATATAAAAAAAGAAAATAGTTTAAAAAAAAGAAAAATATGAATTGGTCTCATGCCATGGAAGAGCTCAAAAAAGGATTTTGGAAATCAAATAACAGAGGTAGAAGAAAAAGTGGGAAGAGAAATGATGGTGATGCAAGAAAATCACGAAAAAAGAGTTAACAGCTTAGTAAAGGAGACACCAAAAAAAAAAAAATTGAAGAAAATCACACTTTAAAAAAAAAAAACAGAATAGGCCAAATGGTAAGAGGTACAAAAAGTCATTGAAGAGAAGAATGCCTTGAAAAGCAGAATTGGCCAAATGGGAAAAGGGGCACAAAAATTACTGAAGAAAAAAACTCCTTAAAACGTAGAATTGGCCAAATGGAAAAGGAGGTAGAAAAGCTCACTGAAGAAAATAATTCCTTAAAAATTAGAAATGAGCTAATGGAAGCTAATGACTTTTTGAGAAATCAAGAAACAATAAAACAAAACCAAAAGAATGAAAAAATAGAAGATAATGTAAAATATCTCATACAAAGACAACTAACTGACCTAGAAAATAAATCCAGGAGAGATCATTTAAAAATTATTGGACAACCTGAAAGCCATGATAAAAAGAAAGAGCCTAGACATCATCTTTCAGGAAATTATCAAGGAAAACTCCACTAATGTTCTTGAACCAGAGGGTAAAATAGAAATTTAAAGAATCCACTTATTGCCTCTTGAAAGAGATCCCAAGATGAAAATTTCCAGGAATATTATAGCCAAATTCCAGAGCTCCCAGGTCAAGGATAGAATATTGCAGGCAGACAGAAAGAAACAATTCAAGTACTGTGGAGTCACAGTCAGGATAATGCAAGGTTTAGCAGTTTCTACATTAAAGGATCAGAGGGCTTGATATTCCAGAGGGCAAAGGAGTTAGGATTACAACCAAAGCTCACCTACCCAGAAAAACTGAGTATCATCCTTCAAGGGGAAAAATTGAAATTCAATGAAATAGAGAACTTTCAAGCATTCTTGATGAAAAGATCTGAACTGAATATAAAATTTGACTTTCAAATAGAAGACTCAAGAAGCATAAGAAGGTAAACAGGAAAGGGAAATCACAAGGGACTTAATAAGGTTAAACTGTTTACATTCCTACATGGGAAGAAGATATTTGTAACTCATAAAAACTTTCTCATTATTAGGGCAATTAGGAGTATATATAGATAGAGAGAATAGGTATGAGTTGAATATAGAGGAATGGTATCTAAAAAAATAAAATTAAGGGGTGAGAAAGAAGAATGCACTGGAAGAAAGGGAAAAGGAAGGCAGAAATGGAGTAGATTATCTCACAGGAGACAAGAAAAAGCTTTTACAGTGGAGAAGATGCAGGGAGGGGGAGAGTGAGTGAACTTTACTCTCATCAAAACTGGCTCAAAGAGGGAATAACATACACACTCAACTGATTATAGAAATCTATCTTACCCTATAGAAAAGTAGGAGGAGAAGGGGATAAGAGAAGGGGGTGGGGTGATAGAAGGGAGAGCAGATTGGGGGAGGCAGTAGTCAGAAGCAAAACACTTTTGAGGACAGACAGACTGAAAGGAGAGAGAGAATAGAACAAAGAGGAGGAGGAATAAGATGAAGGAAAATACATTTAGTAATCATAACTGTGAAAAAAATTTGAAGCAAGTTTCCCTGATAAAGGCCTTATTTCTCAAATACATGGAGAACTGAATCAAATTTATAAAAAAAAAAAGGAGCCATTCCCCAATTGATAAATGATCAAGAGATATGAACACTTTTCAGATGAAGTAATCAAAGCTATTTAGAGCCTTATGCTCTAGATTGCCATTGATTGGAGGAATGCAAATTGAAATAATTCTGAGGTACTACCTCATACCTATTAGATTGGGTAATAGGATAGAAAAGAGAATGACAAATGTTGGAGGAGGTATGGGGAAAATGAATCATTAATGTATTGTTGGTAGAGTTGTAAACTGATTCAACCATTCTTTAGAGGAATTTGGAACTATGCACATCAAGCTATAAAACTGTGTATACCCTGTGACCTAGTAGAGTCACTACTAGGTCTGTATCCAAAAAGAGATTTTTTGAAAAGGGGAAAAGAACATATATGTATGGAAATATTTATGGCAACTTTTTTCTGGTGACAAGGAGTTGGAAATTGGGAGCCCATCAACTGGGGAATGGCTAAACAAATTGTGCTATGTGATTGTGATAGAATACTGTTATGTTATAAGAAATGATGAGCCAGATGCTCTCAGAAAAACCTGGAAAGACTTGCTTGAGTTGATGTAAAGTGAAATGTACTGTGTACAAAGTAATAGCAATATTGTAAGACGATCAGCTGTGAATGGCTTTGCTATACTCAGCAATACAATGAGCCAAGACAAGATATATGATAAAAAATGTTATCCATCCCAGGTAAAGAATTGATGGTGTCTGAACACAGATTGAAGCATTTATTTTTTACTTTCTTTATTATTCTTGAGGTTTTTTTTTATTTTGTCTATGTTTTCTTTCACAACATAACTAATATGGAAATATGTTTTGCATCACTACACATGTATAACCCATATCATATTGCTTACCTTCTCAATGAGGGAAGTGGGGAGTGAGGAAGGGAGAGAATTTGGAACTCAATGTTTTAAAAACAATGCTAAAATTGTTTTACATGTAATTGGGGAAAATAAAATATTAAATATGTTTTAACAGAAAAAATAAGGAACAAGATATTAGGCATTGGAGTGGGAGGGAGGAATGGATATACAGAGGGTACATTTTTTTATAGAACTAAACTACTCCACTACATAGACTTTGTAGTCCTAAATTACTGGGTTCTCTCCCTCAAAGTATTTTTCAAGTCTGAATTTCAGCAGAGGTCCAGTTATATAATTCCATAACCGCAGAATACAAAAACAAGGAGGGGGGAATCTCAACAGTTATTTTACCAAAATGATAGCTTGTGGTAATAATAGGTATATTATCAACAATAGCCTATAATATAAGAAGTGACCTTAAAGACACAACCTGGAAATGTATGATTAGAAAAGTAGATGAGTCGGTCTCAAACTGAGTATTAGGAATCACAGATAAACAGCCCAACTGCAACAATGGTACCAAAGAAATGTTTAAAGATCTAGACCCCGGGTTCTTAACCTTTTTATGTCATAGACTCCTTTGGCAATCTGGTGAAGCATATAGACGCCTTCTTAGAACCACGTTTTTAAATCCATTAAACAAAATACATTGGAAAACTAATCATATTGAAACACAATAATCAAAATATTTTTTAAGTGTTTTAATAACCCCAGGTTAAAAATTCTTGATCTCAAGGAAGACCTCCACTTATGTTGGCTAGATCATATATGAAAGATCACTGAGACATAGAAAAAAGTTTCTAATTATTAATAACAAAGAAAGATAAGTTTTTTAACTCTTGGGTTTTACCTCAGATCCGTAAGATTGGCAAAGATAGTAAAAGATGGAAACAGTCAGTGTCAGAACGGCTATGGGAAGACTAGAACATTGAGCTGTGAATTAGTCCAACCATTTTAAAAAACAACTTGTAAGGAAGAAGTCATCAAATTATTTATATCTTTTGACCCAGTGTTTCCACCAATGGGCAGATCCCCCAAAAAGCTCAAAGACAGGCTTTGCAAAAAAGAAAGAAAGAAAGAAAGAAAGAAAGAAAGAAAGAAAGAAAGAAA